>NC_058510.1:6714076-7017097 GCF_020382885.2 Scatophagus argus
TTTTTAAGGTGTACAAGTTCTCAGTTGTTCTAATTAATTATAGTTGTACTTTGTTAATGCAACTTAACTGTTTTAGGTATGAGACTTACGATAGACTAGGGGTCATGGGGTATAGAATATTATACTCTGTGTTTTACGTTCACTCTGATCAGTGTGATTATTTTCCCCTATGAACGGCTTTTTGACTCAGATCCTCTCTTAAGTGCCCCATTGTTACATTGGCTGCTGGTCAATTTCATGTTAATCAAAAATAAGGTTAAATAAAGGTCTGACCGACAGAAGATTTCCTCCTTCGTACAAGTTGCTCTGCACAGATAATGTTAGCAGTTTAATCTCCTGCCTCCTGGCCAGTAAGGCTGCCGCTATGACTTCAGGATATGTTGGTTTTTCTGCAGTAATCGGATGCAGGCAAAAACTCCTGTGAGCAAAGTTCTGTGGATTGTGATATGGGGAGGGAGTGAGCTGGTAGTAAACAACATGGAGTTAGTACTTAGTTTGCACTGCATGTACTATAACTTTTCCCTATTTTCCAGTAGCTGTTCCCCTTGATGCAGTTATGCAGTCGTGCTGTGATGCTTACAAGTCAGCAGCAGCTCATTCGGCTGTGATTAATTGAGTAGTATTTTAGGAAATAGTAAATGGACTGTACTCATCTAACGCTCCTTTAGTCTGACTGATCACTCAAAGCGCTTCACAACACGAGCCAGCATTCACCCATTCACACACACACATTCATACACTGATGACAGAGGACACCATGCAGGCGATAACCATTCATAGAGGACACTTGTATGACACGGGATGACAGAAGGGACTGAACCACCAACCTCCCGACTGGTGGACAACATGTGTACTTTGTGAGCCACAGCTTTCCCAGTCACTTTTATCTTGAGTCCAATCTTTAAAGCCCTGACGTGTAGGATTTAAAGGTCAGCTCTAGACATCATTCAGGAAAATGCTCTGCTAGGAGTAATGACTTGTGTATGATATGGTTTTACACAAAATGCCCATTTACCCATTTAGAAATTTTTAAAATGACATGAACTCCTTCATTAAAAAAATAAATGAGAATCAAGGAAGTCGCCCTTTCGTTTCTCTGAGGGCCTGTTTGTAAAACATCCCAGAAAACACAACTCGCGTTCTGGATTTTCTCAACCACAATCCTGTTTTCACAACTGAGCCACATGTGGAGGAGATTTGTTGTTAATGCCATAGAAACGGTCAAAAGCAGCGTGGTACTGAATGACAGCAAGCAGATGCACTACGTTAAGGACCACGTTAAATAGGAGAGGTCAGGCCACAGTCCACGCATTTACAGGAGGGACGCAACTGAAGAGAACGTCTAGAGTGAGCCAATTAATCAACAGAAAATGAATATGTGATGGGCAATTTGATATTGTAATGGGCTGCCACAAGTATAATAATGCATGGGAAACCCTCAAGAAGTCCATTCTTATTGTTTTTACACTGGAATTCACAGAGAAACTGCAGCAGATGAATTTGAGAATGGTTTTCTGCTGTTGCACAGAGCTGCCGCTGACAGTTTCATAGACTGTGCCAGTTTTCACCTGATTTCTGCCATTTTCTACAAACAAAACATATGAAGTAAATAAGTTCAAACAAACAACACACAGCACAGAGAAGCATTCTATAAACACATTAATTTCTGCATATCTTTTATTGCCGTGTAACACACGCCTGAAGCGATGCTACATCATCGGCCTCCTCGCAGAAGTCATATGTTACATTAATGTGTTTGTGTGCTCTTAAATATTCGTGCACTGACAACTATCACAAATCAGATAAGCTGTTGTGCGCTCAATGCTTGTTTAAATGATGAACACAGCTTACCTCCGAGTTTATTCTGCGTCATTACGCTGAGTCATACAATGCGATGCATACTCAACAAGGCTGTGAGAAACATTAGTGTCAGAGCATTTTTACTGGCATTAACTAACACTCAACACACAGCCAGCCACTGACCTCAGCTTACAACATGCTGTTTAGTACCCACAATCACCATGTGGGATTTTTGTGTCCAAAACCAATAGATATAAAGATATAAAACCAATAATAAGTGAACTGCGTGCTCTTTAATGGGGATTTGCTGGTGTTAACATATTTGGTGGCTTGTTTTTTTACAAATGAAATCACATTTTTGTTGTTACAGTGAGAATACGAATCATGTCAGGTTACAACCAGTACCAAATTCCAGGTACTGCTACCGGTGTTAGGTCAAACCCTAATGAGGATCATTTCATGTTTGCCAGTAACTGGATGGTGGAGGCTCATGAACATTTGAATGCAGACGTCTATAAGGTCCAATTAGAGAGCAAAAGCTGTGCAATTGTAAATACATGATTGTGCTGTATGACTCCTGTGTTCCTAACCTTCACTGACTTGTAAGCAACGTAACTTTGGCAACAGAGTACAGCTCTTCCCAGGAGTTTATGAATACACTCCATGATGATTTCTTCTCTCTCTCTCTCTTCATCTCTACTGACCTTCTCAAGCTCCTCACTGCTCGTCCTACACATTTTCATTGACCCACCGGCTCTCCGCCAGAGGCTGTCAGCTCGCATTTTTCATACTTTGTTGACACAGATGAACAATTGCAGCAGATTACTCAGCGGCTCCCATCTCCACTTCCTAATCCATTTGCATGATAGCATCTATTTGCCAGGCAAGAAGGAGCTCTGTTTGGATTCCAGACATAGAGAACATTTCTGTTTATTTATTGTATTATTAGCTGGGGATTCGTTCTAATAGAAAGGCCATAGTTGAAGAAATGTGATGAAGGGAAATTTTAATTAAAATATTTATCAGCACATATTCGCTGAGCTGTAACCTGTCTACCGGCCTAACCTCGGTGAATATGAATTATTTTAGAGTCTAACATCATTGTGATGGATGAATGTCATGTTCCTGACGCTTGAATGTGCTTTTTGCCTCTTCCACAGGTGTTATTGGTGCAGATGTGTGACGTGGTGAATGAGATCGAGCTGGAAAAGGAGCGCTGTGAGAATAGCACCCTTGGGAACGTCACTTCAGGTCATTTTTGAACATATTGAATACATTTTCTCCTCTCTGACTGTTTATGGTGAGCAGGTGCCTATTCAGAGCAAATGGGAAACAGAATGAGTAAATACAGGGAGAGTAGAGAGAAGTAATACAGTGCGGGAGTGTACTGATGAAGCACTATTATAGCAGACATACATAAAAGCCAGAAAGACAAATAAAGGAAAAGGCTTAGTTGAATAATGCTGACTTCGCCTCAGATAACTCTTGAAAATACTTCTCAGCTCCCAGAAAAGAAATCATGTTGTGGGATGGTAACACGCTTGAAAGAGTCATTAGTCCACACAAGATCAACAAAAGTGGGCCTTTTATTTTCCCCACGTTTTAGTCTTCTTTATATTCACAGACTGTAAGGCCTATCAATGTAGGCATTGCACAACTTTTGATTGACCCACAGCTGTTTTGTTTTTGTGTCTAACTACCTCCTTTCCTGACCGTGGGTACATCCCAGTTCCCATACTTGATATTTCGTTGATCCTCAGTCCTCACTTTAAGCTGGTGTGAAGGCTAATTAAAATCAAGTGTACTCCACTCCAAAGTTTTATATTTAATTTTTTTTTCTGATCCAACCTCCAGTTAAAATCTGTACTAGCCTATTTGTGAGTCTGAGCAGCGAAAGAGCCACAGTAATAAATTGGAAAAGTTTTAATTTATTCGAAAGAGTTTCCTTTTCGCTAGCTGTGTACCTGATTAACCTTTGTTATGGATATAATTAAAGTTAAAGAAAGCAGAGAGTCTCTCTGTTGGCAAGAAACACTTTTCACATCATTTAGCATCATTTCCATTCAGTCACATCATGTAAGGCTGGTAATTCCTGAGTTTGATTTGAACTGGATAATTTCAATTTTCCCTGAAACATTTAGCCTAATAAATAATTTTTTCAGTATTCAAAAGACACCATAATTGTATTCTGGGTTGCTGAATAATGAATTCACAGTCAGAATATCAGTAACTACATATTCAAATAAAGAATAAATAATTTAATAGCATTGTGCCAGCAGAAATGCTTCCTGTGCCACTGAGCAGGACACAGTACGCAGTATAAATACACAATGCAGTCTGTTATTCATGTGCAGGTGTTTGTCATACAGGTGACAGACTACAGTGAGAAAACACTGCTGCCTTGCAGTGATAACCCGGTGCTTCTATTAGCATTAGCTCGGTGCACGTGTGCAGACACAAACTGACTAACTTTCTACTGTCGCCACCTTCATCAGAAACAGACGTCGCTTCACATGATGCTTCAAAGGAAAAATGCGCCTCATTTATCTCAAAACATATTTCCTCGTTTCTTCTCTCCTTGTGAATCTCTCCGTGCATCCTCGGTGGGAGAAACTAAGACGAAAGGAAAAGACGCAAGTGAGAGAAACATGGAGGCAATTTAAGAGAACTGGGACGTGGCTTTTCTCAAACGACACCTCTGAACTTTTCTCTTGCATATTTTAGGGCGAGACAAATCACGCCTTCGCCGTTTCACTGCTGTACAGATTCGAGGTGACCTCTGTTGTGTCCAACATAGTGTTATTACACAATAAAGTGTAGACACTCAGTGGTTTATTCCATAGCACAGCTGTTCAAACTGCACCTCAAACACACACATATGTGATACACATATTTTTAGATCCACCGTGGGTGTGTCAACATGGGGATATTATTATCTCCTGTATCCTTCCTGGATAAGTCCACACTAAGCCCACAAATCTTGTTAGAAATAATAGAAAAAGAAACAGAGCTTGGCAGAGAATCATCAGTTTTTCTTGTAATTAGAGTGATAATTGGCTGTACATCCATTGCTACGTTGCGAATAACAACTGCTCTTAGCTAATTTGGCATAATTTCAATGCTGCCACTCTGTCAGAATGTCAGAGGTTCAGACAAGTGAGCAGTAAATTGAGATTTGACACTCATGAATCATCGTTATAGTCATCACTGAGGTGTAGTTTCATACAGCATGTCTATAAAATGTTTATGTCTATGTCTATAAAATTTTTCATTTTACGGAGGGAAATTTTGAGGACAACTTGGTGCATAAAGGACACTTGAATAAAATGGTGGGCAGTAAATTTAGTGCACTATTAATAGCAGTAAATGTGGTCCTAATGTATGTCTGAACAAACAAGAAGAGTTAAAAACACCTGTGTGAGTTATTGACGTTAGTGTGTTTTGGACATGAGCAAAAAAACAGTCATGAATGAAGTTATGATGGGGTTTTTACCCATCACTGCCGCCCAGAGTTATGAAAATACTTTGTGATGAAACTGTTGTTTGACCACTGTGCGTGTGTATAATATTTAATGTGTATACAGATTTTACTCTGACTGAACTTGCTTCAGTAATGCAACCAAGAACACGACCACCTCCATGTTAATATTATATATATTTGTATATGGGAAGAAAATAACAAGAAGGCATTTCAACATGTGCACAAAATAAGACTGAAATTAGTATTTAAGCCTCTACTCTGGCAAGTTTATGATTTGTCCTCTTTCCTATGCCATTAATATCACAGTGAAACACTCATCTATATTAATAAATATAATATTTTAATAAAAACATATTTCATGTACTGTACACACTACTTTAAGTTAATATACATGAAATGTATGCGTGGAAAAAGCTTAGCTCCTTATCTCTGCAATGACCCTCATTTCTCTACTTCCCTATCTGCTTCCTCAACAGGAAGGTAGTGGAAGCTGCTCTCAGAGGTCACGTCCCTAATAAATGAATTAGCAGCGTGTGCATTTGTGAGAGAAGCCATATGTTCACAGCCTATGGTTATGCAATACATTAAACATAGAGCTTGTCCAGTGGTGAAACAGAACAGGCAACAAACGCGTATGGAGAAGTTGCCTGCATAGAAATGAACAGTTCATTGCTTGTATTTTCATTGTTTCACACTTTTCTGAGGCCCCACTCATGTAGGAGTGGAGGTCTGTTGGCCTGCTGTATGCTTTCAGAGTGAAAGGTTGTGAATTTCATCTCAAATCTAAAAAAGAGTTTGGGGAAAAGAAAGAAACTCCGAATGTAAGAAAGAAACTCCGAATGTAATACGTTTGTACGTTTGTTCGTGCCTAAAACAAAGCGGATAGTGGCAGTTCAAGATTAACTTTTTAGCCAAATGCTGTTTTCAAATCATTTTCGAAAAGAAATGACTTGATGGAATTACACAACAATCACAGAAAAAAGGTGGTTCAATAAGAGTACAATACATTTTGGGGACAAAAAGGGTTTTGGCATGATTTTAGTTTGATGTTGGTTAGTGGTATAGCAATAAAAGCAAAATGACACAAAGTGCAACTGAAACAGGAAACATAACAGGCAACATAACATTAATGTCCACAGGGGAGACAAAGATAAGATAAGATAAGATAAGATGAACTTTATTGATCCCATAATCCCACAAAGATCTCTGTAGAGCAATAACACTCCTCAAACTAATACATAAAACAAACATAAATGCCACATTTCCTTCGTGTTTTCTGCATTGACACCTGTATTAATTTTCATTTTCTTTGCTGATTTTCTTGAAATTTATTTCAATTGATTGACAACCTGATTGTGTATTGATTGTCATAAATCAATATGTTATACGTTTTCATTTCTTTCCATGCGGCCACCACAGATGTGAGAGTCCAAACGCCTTAAGGCAAATTAAATCAGCATCAGCCAGTTGTTTGTATTCCTGACTTGTGCTAAAATGTTTGGCATCACATTTAAAGAATTTGATGAAAATGAAGAACAAAGACTTTCTATGTCTGCCTTGTCTTTGAATTACCCGTTGCTGTCACTGCACAGTATTGATTGTGTGTCATGTGTGTCATGTTAAGCACATGATTTAATTCAGTCATTGGGGTGTGTGTCACAGTTTGAGCGATGCAGTGTTAATGGTGTCGTCTGCTCCTGGCAGGTTGCCAAGGCATGTGGGATATCATCGCCTGTTGGCCCTCGGCCAGTGTCGGAGAGGTGGTTACGATAACCTGTCCCACTTATTTCAGCTACTTCAGCGATCAGCACAAAGGTAAACAAATCTTCCCTCACTTGATGTTAAAGCAATATGCATTAAAGATAAAGATAATTCTCTTCTCTCCATTAAATTGCTTGTTTTGTTTCATATTCTGCCTCAAACAATCATTGTTTATACAAGCTGAATAAATGCGCCATAGTAAAATCATTTCAGTCTTTGGTTTTCACACAACAAGAAAATGACAAGACTGAATTTTGATTTAGTCTTGTTGTGTAATTAGTTTTCTCAACAGCAAGAACCAGTACACATTTACAAAATTTCGTTTTGTCACACTTTCATCAGCTTCAAGTATTTTGATATTTAAAAGCATATTTGCATACAGTCAAGCCTTTGGGGAAATACTGAAGATGAAATGTGTTGCTTGCATGCAAATGGTCAAAGTCATCAAGCGTTGGTTTCACCATCACCTCCTGAAGACAGCAGAAAATTATTAGGAACCCTGCAGAAAGGCCAGGGCCAACAGCTGGAGGGAGAATGAATATGGATTCATGAGCCTCACAAAGAACACCATTAGATCATTGTTATTTATGAAACCGATATTTAAATGTCAGAACTTGTTACATTAATGAGATGCTCCTCATACAGCAAGAGGAGTAGACTGCCTTTAAACCGCAGCACCTTACAGACAATGCTGTGGGAAAACTGTATCCATCGCAGCTTTGACCCTGCGAACTGGCTGTTTCAAATAGATATTGTGGGCTCCCGAGGTACCGCAAGCCCAGGAAAAATATTAATCCAGGTTAATCCAGCATTTACATGAGCCAAAATGAAAGACCAGATTCAAAATGTGCACGTGAAGTCAGTCACAGACTACAGCCAGGGTCTAAGAAAACAAGCAGCTCATCCTTTAACCTTTATTTTGGAACAAGCACAGTCCAAGACAGGGGAGGAAGGGAGATAATTCACCAAAATAAGATAAGAAAGAGAAACATCACCCAATTTTTGTCAGGGTTCTTGAAAACCTTCCCCGCTTAGCTTTCAGTCGTTTCATTAACTGGGTTTTATTTCCCTCCTAAACCATTTTACATCTCTTCTTTATAAAGCCTCTACTCAAAAGCTTTACCTCATTTAAAAAAAAAAAAAAAAAAAAACTCGTCTTGCTCGTCTGATTTCTGAGTCCTTTGTGTTTGGATGCATTTGCCATTTGTTCTCCTTTCTTTCAAAACCTTGTGTCCTTGTTGTCTCTACGTCAGCGCCTCTGCTCCCTGCAAACCCTCTGAGAATTTCAAAGTTGCTCTCAATACCTTCTGTGTCAGAATTCAGCTTCTTCACTCTGTAGCATTTGTGAATTAAAGAAAATCTGCACAGACACTGCAGACACAATGAATCACCACATAATTACTGCTGCATTGCTCTCTGTAGTGGGTGGAAACACTCACTTTGGTCAGGTCATGGCAGATGACGTGCTTTGCTGCCTTCAAGACGACTGTATCTCTGTCAATAGTAGTGATCGTTTAAATCGTTTAAAAAAGCTTTAAAAGAGTTTTTGAAGGCCATCATCACCATCACCATACTGCATTAATGCATCATTTAAAAAACTGAAACAAAGGGTCCAGCAAATTCAGACCTGTAGAAATGTCACCCCGTCTGTGCTTTAGAAAATTGCTTTTTAGTGTCCTGCTGAATGAATCTAATCACTTAGTTCTTCATGGTGAATTTGGAGCTTGTGCTGACCCGGTTCTTGTAGTGTCACCTTTGATCCAGCCGAGTCTGAACATCTTCAAATGGAGCTGGATTGTATTCTTTCACAGGAAGTTGAGTGTGTGTGTGTGATGTGAATTGCTGAAACGTTGCCTCCCCTGGACTGGGTTGGCAAGATGTGACGTTTAAGTGGTCTAAGTTGTGGCAGCTTGTATACCAGGTGCCAGTGAAGAATGATCTTCCTGAATGCATTAATTCACACTGAATTTAAATGTCATGTTAAGGAACCATAACTTCTGCTCATGAAGTCTTGGCCAAACTATCCAGTGGGTTCCCATCTTGATTTTTATCCTCTTCTTTATCTACTGTGTATGTTTCAACGGGGTCAAACCATCCTGAGGCGCAAGATCTTTTCAAACATCAAGACATCAAATGTTTGATACATTTAGAGAGATAGATAGATAGAAGAGGAAAACTTGTGTGTTCGGTGGCTGTGCAGCTGCCCAGTTAAAGTAAAGGTTTGATTCAAACGCTCACTTCTCAAGAGTGAGATTAAAAGACTTTTATGCCCATGTCTTTTCAAGCAGCAGGAGCTTGATATTGTGCAGCACTTTGATGAACTTCAGTTTTTAAATTTCATTTTATGTTGTTATAGTTTAATGAGGCAGAATATACAGTAAGACTTAGATTAGATTAGATTAGACAGACACAAATGTAAAGTTTTTTTGACTTGCTTTTTCTGCCTTACTATAAACTGGACTTGAAATAACTATTATTAAATTCAACGCACACAGACTGACTGCAGTGCAGATCAGCATGAACACCAGATTGGATATTTGTTGTGACGCTGCCTGACCCAGAACCTTTCCATCACATCTTTTTCTCCCTCCCTCTCAGGGAGTCATTTTCAGATATCTGCTGATGGATATCAGTTTTGTCTTTTTAAACACCTCAAGGCAATTTATTTACTGCTTTTTACCTGTTCCTCTTCTACCTCTGCATCTACGACCCAGCCAGCCAGTGCACATGCTGGTACACCATCACCACCCACTTAGCTTGGTCGTCTCAACCCGTTCAACTCATTGTAACTTCACTTTCGACGTGGTCAGCAAACACTGCTGTATCGTGGACTGTGACAGCTAGTTGCACAGCCAACAAAAATAATTAGATCATGCTGAGTAGCTGTGAGGACAGGACTTAAGGACACACAGACAACAAGTGTGACTACAGCTTTAACCTTTTCTCTCACTTTTGATGAATGAAGATATATTAGGTAGGTATGTAGATAAATGACATTTTACTAGTATGTAGGCTATGAGTAACTGTCACTGTTACATGAAATAAGGTAACTTGGGCAGCAGTCTTGCAGCTGAAGAGTATTTGAGCAGATTTTCATAGTTTAAAGGGCACATTTGCAGACCAAAGCCTCCAGTTTCCAGTCTTCCAGTTAAGTTAAGCTAAGCTAACAGGCTCAGTATTTAACACGGTGTCAGTTATCTAACCCTCGCCAAAGAAGTGAATAAGCAAAATGGGGAACCATTTGATGGCATTTCTTTGAACAGATGATAGGATGTAAATCTATTTGAATTTTCTTAGTCTCTTGGCTGTCACTGATTCGCTGACCAATAGGCTATTTGGATGGCTGTAAGGAGAAACAGCTGACTTCAGTGTTTTTCTGCCTCGTTTTAGGCCCACAGATGATCACTTTTCTCTCTCTGATCACTCATCATGAAATCGTGAAGTTTTTACAGCGACACTACTCCATGCCTTTTTATTTTTTTGTATGATGCTGCTATCTACCTGTGCATTTTGCACTTTGCGGATGTGAAAAAAGCCATTCCAACTTTTAAATACGGTCTATGTCTCCACTGAGCCACTGGTGCATGCTAACGTGTGATTTTTTTTTTCCCCCTCTTCTGGGGGTGTTGCTGCACTCGAACAGGCATTAGCACCTCAGAGAGTCGAACAGAAAATTAGAGATGCAGAGAAATGCGACTCTTCAAAGATGGAGGGTGCACTTTAAACCTAACATGTATTGATGGCAGCATGAAAGAGTTTAAAGGTGATGGCAGAAACCAGAAGTGTCTTGTAATGTTTTGACTTGAGGTGAAAAAAGGCCACCAGACATTACTGTAAAAGGAGAATAAGGTAAAAATGGCCAGAATAAAATGTCTTTTCCAGTTACTAACATGCAGCGCTCTACAGTTCTTAATTTAACCAGATTAAAGAGTTGGATCTTGACCTGCTCTAATTGGAAAGTGTCATGAGACAACTGTTGTTGTGATTTGGCGACATATAAATAAACTGAATAGAATTAATTTCGCCTTTAAATTTGTTTTTATTATTTCTTGTTGCATGTTTGATTTTCATTAGCTCATGTCTGTTGTCAGTATATGTCAAAGCAGGTATAGTAAGCAATTTCGGCCTCACCTTCTTGGCGCGGTGATGTGGAGACATATTTTCATGTAATTGGGAGCTGTGAGATCTCCAGAACATTGTGCTGGACATTGCAGAAAGCACTCAGTTTTTCCTGTTATTGAAGTAATTTGTTTTCTGATTTCTTTGGCCCTGAGAGTGAGCTCGCAAATTCATAGTCCTGGGATCTTTATTTACCACTAAGGCAGGAGGGAATGATAGATGACAACTGCCTAGTTTGTCGTTATCACCAGCTGAAATGTTCTGTATCCCAGGGTGCGACACAACTGACTGTTTAATTTTGCATGATTTACATGACTTTGTGCTTTGACGGTGTTAAATGGTTGAAGAGGTTTTGAAGTATTTATTCAAGACGTTTAAGGTTAGAAGCAGATCTTTACTAAATTTACCAGCCAATCTCGCTTAAGCAGTTGTGGTTTAAGCTCATTATGGGAAAGACACTAAATCAGCTTTGGGTTAACTATCTCAGTTGACAAAATTAGTTCAGTTATATTTACTGTTTTTCCCCTACACATGTCACTGACTTTGTATAGTGTTAACATAAGGTTAGATAGCTGAGTGGACTAAGTTGTATGTCACATTTATCCACTGAGTTCAAAGTTTTTGAGTCTAATCTTTGAGAGCCCTTGGAGGAAGCCCCTCACCTCCCAGAGAAGCAGGCCACCAGAGAGAAGAGCACCCCTCTTGGCTCAACATAAATAGGTAACAATAAAATAAAAACAAAATAAAAAAGGACAGAACAGGTATTTCCTATTATCAATGAAAGGCAGAGAGGCAGTTTTTGTTTTTTTTTTACAGTCATATACGTTTATTATTTTTGCAATGATGAAAATGATGTTAGGTTTGTTTATTTCAGACAGAAATGTGCTTTCAGCATGTGAAGGGCTACACGAAAACATGCATGGAGTCTGAGAAACAATGCATTTGCATATGATTATTTGCTATTTTTGTGCCCTTTTACAGCTGAAGTGGATGTTTTGGATGTTTTTCTTGCCAGTGCCACTTAGTGTTAGACTACTCAGCTGAGCAGACACCACAGCAATTAATCTTTCATTGTGAGAGCCAACTGTGGCTGCACGTCTGAGTGATTATACGCTTTGCATGTGCAGGCGTAGTAAATTCAGTCGGTCAAAGCTTCACACTGAATTTCAGACTGAGCACAAACCAGAGCAAAGATTGTGTGTTCAGATACTTCAAAACAACCAGGAACGTGTGTTACTTTGGCACTGCTCTTAGCTTCTACAGTCACGACTGTCCATGTTTGCTCCTTTTAAACTTGACCTCTAACTTTTTCTACGCTCAACCAAGTAGTCTGAGAGAAGCAGTTGCTAATGTTGACCAAACCTGTTTACTGTCACGCCCGGAGGTCGGATGTGTGAGTTTTTCTCTCGATCGGCTGTGGCAGGTGAAGCAGCGGCAGACTAATATCAGCTGTGGAAGTTTGAAGAAACCCCCCCTCAGCCACTTCACCACACCAACTTGAAAATGACTTTCTCTGAATTTAGAAAGTAGGTGCTGTATGTTTAAGGCATCTTAATAAACTTAGCTCATCACTGAATAATGTTGGAGGCTTAGAAATAAAAGTAAAGTCACAAGGAAATTTGTGTCTGCTTGAAATTGCAAACATAGAACTGTTTCATAAAATCTCAGCAATGGAAAACAGACTGCATGCAAATACTGCAGGAGTTTACCTTGAAATTCAAACTCAAATATAATGAGATGGAAACAGCTTGAGATAAACTCCTCTGGAGAGGTACGGAGACGTGGACTTAAACTTGAGATAAATCTCTCTAAATCCACGACTTCAAAAACTCTTTCATACCCAGAGTTTAGCTTCCTCGTTCTTTTTGTTGTATTTTCTTTCAGTCTTTCTTTTTCCTCCATGCAGCCATCCATCCATCCATCCATCCTTCACCCAATTCCTCTGGTCTTTGAAGAGTTCTGTGGTTTTCTGGTTATGCACAGCAGTAACAGGTCATAAATATCCATTTATCTACCAGTAAGGTGCTGGTCTATTGGGGGAAAACTGTGTCTCAGAGATTAAATTTGAAGAAAGAATATTCCAGCATTTACTAAGGTAGACAGAGACAAATACTAGACAAACAAAATTCAATTTCCGACGGAGCTGATGTCATTCGGGTGTCTGAAAATGACTATTTATTACAACAAGAAGCCGAATTTGAAAACTGTTGCCATCACTCACGCTTTACTGCAAATGTTTATGCCTAATCAATCATAAGCCTCACCTGAATGAGGGATTTGGTGTAATTTGTATCTTTGAGCACTGCTAGATAGTAGATACTAGTTTCTTTCAACGTAATGACAGATTCTCCTGAAAAAAAAAGAAAGAAAGACAAAGTGTTTTAGTCAGAGATGACTGAATGAGAAAACGTTCTTTGTGCTTATGAGTTATTTGTTATCAAGGAAAATATAATGATTTACAGCAGGAGCGAGTTGGGTTTTACTTAAAGGCAAGTTTTGCTGCATATGATAGGTGAGGATGCTCCCTGTGCTGTATGAAGAATAATCTTCTCTCAGGTGAACATGACCCAGCTTTGTGGGATCTTCTTTTTCTTTGCAAATGGCTCAGTGCTGTGGCCAATGATGTGCTGCACTTACACTTTGTTCTGTCACACACAAGAAAAGGTCATGACAGCCGCTTGCATCAGGACATGCATCAGCCAGGACATCGGCCTGACAAAATAGTGCTCTTTTTGCAAGAAAATTCACAGGCTGTTAGCGGTGGTAATTGGACTCTCAGAAGTCGGCTGTCTGTGAGCTTCTCTTCTCTTCTCTGGTATTCCGTGGATCTACTATTATCAGTTCCTCTCAGACTTTGTAAAGAAATCCAAATCTTAACAGACGGTATCAACAGTTTTTGGATAGTTCAACAAACACCATCTGCTGATATGAAGACAATACCGCTCTGTTACTGTATTTGTTCATAAACTTAACAAGAGGAGGAGTAACTTTATAACAGTTTTGAGACTCAGTTTTCTAATTTCATAAACTGGTCATCCAATGCTCATTACCTGGGGAGAAGTTCAATAGATGTACGGACGTTTAAAACATAACTTAAAGCATATAGACTGAAATGTTTCTCTTCCAACAACAAACATACAACAGTTTGTCTTCTTTTGTTCTTGTCTTCAACTGGAAGACATTTGCCATGTGAAGACAACGTCCACCGATCTGCTGCACGTGTGGAACGTGTCCTCCAAGCAGCATAAGAGTTCCTACGCCTCTGTGATGTTGCAATTCAGAAACACCAATGAGATTTAAGAACAGTGTGGACAGCTTTTCCAGGCTGCACTGACAAGTTCATTTTTCTGTTATAAAAAAGTCGCTTAACAACTCGTAGGTGTGTAAAGCTGTTTGAAGCTTTTACAATACTCTGTCTGTGAAATGACCTTGAGCGCTGATGAAGTCGCTCTGCTTTTCGATGCTTTTCTGTCCGTCCCTTTCTTCTCCATTCTGCAATATTCTGCAGTGCAGCAAAGGATCTGTTGAAAAGACTGGACGTGTACACCTTGACTACAAATGAGTCCACATGCCTGAAAGATGACTTCACATCTACTTTAGACAGTGTTTTCATTCAGGATCTTCAAGAGGATTCAGCCCATATCTTCCTAAACTACCACTTCCTAAAACCTCTCAAAAATTTATTTGCCGACGGGAAAGGGGCTTAATGAGACTGATGTGGTGTGTGTGTGTGTGTGTGTGTGTGTGTGTGAGGAGCAAATCTACTGAGGATAAAATAAAAGAGAAAATGAGGGGGAAATTCATTCCTGAGAAGCATGTCTAGATACCAACCTCTTGCTACACATGCGGCACGCCACAGCACAGCACCCGCATATGATAACATTTAGTCATGATTGGATATGTTTACAGGTACAGAACAACTTGCTATTGGTCACATTGCGGTTAAGGTCTCATTTGGATTAAGCTGTGCACATGAACCTCCAATGCCCCACGAATGAATAAGTCATGAATAAATCGCATGAATAATACAAATAACAGACTATTTGTGGTGCTTCTCTCATGGAGCACTTTATCTACAATTAAGAACAAAAAGAGCCAAACAATGTCTTTGGCAGAGAAAATTGCAGGTTATTTCTGATGCAGGGGATAGAAATGATAACCTGGATGTTCTTATACTAATCCATTAGCAATGACATCGCAGGTCTTATCTTGAATTAGTTTCAAAATGGTCGTAAGTGTGTACACATACACAACTGTACAACATGCACACATCACAGCCTGAATGTGTATGATGTCTAATTCCTTTGCACAGTTCTGCATCACTCCGCATGGCTTGATTGTTTTGTATCCAGGCAACACATTAAGATGGACCTTGGACTGAGAGTGAGTGGAATGACCATTGTGTATCTCCAGGAGAAAAATAAATTGCTGATCCAAAAAGGTGCCATCCATGGGCTGTTTAAGTAAAAAACTAAGGTTGACAAACTGAAAGAAAAAAAAAAAACTCTAACAAACAACCAATAAAGCATTCAAAATCATCCTGGGTTTGGGTTTTACAGTGGTTGCACAAAAAAATGGCAGCATACAGATTAATGTGAGTAAACAGCCTCAGGATGAAATCAATCTGTGATTAAAAAAATAAGCTCATAGTCCAGGAATACGGGATGCTGGCAGGGTATCGGCGCACTGGGGGCCAATTCTCAAAATCCATTCTATTATTTTTTAATATAAAGTTCATTATTTAATAATAATAAACAAAATAATTGTTTTAATAATTAATTATTATTGCAAGCAAATAATATTATGGAGAGTAAATGAGTCTGCAAACAAGTTTACATGTTGAAAATGCAAAAGCATTTTCCATAACTGTGCCCGGAGTTGGCACGGCCCGTGTTGTTGTGAGTAAATAAAGGGAGAGGCCCTCCAAAGATATACATATTCATCTCTTTGATTTTCGTATCAGTGAATTTTCTTAAGAGAGGAGCAAGTTCTCAGCTGTCAGGGTCCAGTCCAGCCACAGCTTTACTGTGTTTTATCCCCTCAGCTGAACTGGTAGGCTCAGCTAACAGGGCAGCAGCAGGATAAGTTAGCTGTCTTGTACAGTGCATGGCAGCTGCCTTCCACTTGGTGCACATTAACTAGGTAAACTGATTAAATTTGAATGTGTCTTTAACTTTCATATTTCCATACCAAGTAGCTGCTTCAGGCAGAATAGGGTCCCTTAGCTGTAATATAAATATATCAGTCTCTAAAAAGCCAGTATTGTTTGACCTCTAGTCTGCACATTTCACCCCTAAAACATCCATCCTATTGATGTGGGCATGTTAATATTTCCTCATATGACATGCATGCAGTTTCTTATCTTGGTTGGATGGGTGATAAAATCAGGATGAGAAAGTCAACGTCAGTTACAGCCAAGTGCCTTTCTGCAGGCACAGATAATGCACTAATCAATAAAGGCTCACATTGGTTTTCTAGTTGTTTGCAGAACACAACAAGACAGTTTACAGCAGGAGGTCACTAACAACGTTACTTCATGTCTCATAGCAACAGTATGTGGGGTGTAAATGAATTTTAAACTATCTTTGTGTTCAGATAAAAGAGAAATCAACTGTATAGGTAACCTCTGTATATCTCTGCAGGTAACCTCTCTAAAACCTGCACAGCAGACGGGTGGACCGAGATGCATCCATTTGACATCGCTGTGAACTGTGGATATAATCTCAACGGCACTAACGATGATGTGAGTAAACTGCTGCAGTAGAAGACATATCCAGTGGTCCAGTTGTGGATGAACTGAGCAGCGCAGTGCGAAACCACCTCAAGAGCCAGTGGGCAGGAAGGATTTAATTAAATGTCTTTTTTTTTCCTTCTCTGTGGGTGGGTGTTGCCGAGCCCATCAGGGAAATTGCAGTTTTGATGGTTAGTATCGTGACCTCAGTGTACGACTCACGGCTTGGTTTATGCCCTCAGTCATCCCCTTTTTTTTTGCGTGTGTGTTCCGTTGGACTCATTTCACATTTCACATTGTTATAAGACATATCCTCTTAAAGCCACAGAGGATAGGGTGGTATCCAACTCTCAGCAAGAAAGTGAACAAGCAGCTTACAAAAATGCTGATTTTTTTTTTCTTCTCTTCTTAAGCACAGACTCCATGAACTAAAAAAAAAAATTCTGATTACCTTGAAATTGAATATACCAGTATATTAACATTTTTGTCATGTCTTTGAAGAACAATGTGCTTGATTTTCATCGACAAGTTTGTCTCAGTCAGTTATTCCTGCTTCTGTTATCAGACATTATGAGTCATTAGAGGTTATTCATGTTGCCTTCGGGGTAAGGAAAAAGATAAATACATCAAATGATGGTCTTATCCAGTTTAACACAGGGAGAGCTAATCTTGTCTGTGTCGCTGAAGGTGGAGCTGGGTGACGAGTGGATGTGCTACAGGGCGGTAAAGGCTTTCTGGGTGGGTACTCTGCTCTGTGAGACACAGAGGAGGCCTCATTAGTATGCCACATGGGAAGTCAGGAGGGACCCGGCTGGTGAAGTTCTCTAAAAGGAATTCAATGTCCGTCTTTCTACATCCTCGATACCTCCGTGAGCCAGGGGATGCAGAGCTCTTAATCTCATTTTCATCAAGCACAAAACATTCAGTGTCATGGCAGCAACATCATGAAGTGACTCTGGAAGGCTTCATGTGGTGACGCCAGTTGCAGTGCATAAAACAACAGTTTTTAGATTCAAGTATGTCGGTAGATCCAGTTGTATTGATTCTCACAGGTAAGGGAAACATTGTGTTGGAAGAAATCTTTATTTAAAGCAATGAAAGGTCATTGGAGTCATTAAGTGAGCAAAAGCGAGACAGGTGAAGACTAGGTGCTGTCCTTATCTCTTGAACTTTTTTGCTTGTGATCCCTGAGTATAAGATGTTTGTCCTTGTGACTCCACAACACAGTAATGAGCAGTACTTTGTTTCTATTACACTGTGAGAAAAAATGAAAAATACATAATCGCGTGTGTCTTACCTCAACGCTTTCGATCATATCATATGATCTTCGTCATCAGACTTTGTTCAGTTTTGTGGAATTAAAGGTGATCAATTTTTCATTTTTTTTTTCTAATCTGATTTTTCAGATTATGATTATCATCAAAGTTAATTTTTGATCTTGCAAAAAAATTGACTGTTACTGTGTGTGTGTGTGCGGAGATGGAGAGAATTCAATTTCTTTTAAATTCTAACTAACTAATTTAATTCTTATACTTTCCATGCCTTAAGTATGTGTAACAATGAATTTTATTTTGGAAACTTAGGTGTTTTTGATATAAAATCCTAGTATGCAGAGTATGAATTACTTGTCTGAAACTGTAAACAATGTAAAGTATAGATATTTTAACAATGTACGTAACTACACAACTAGAATAAATATTCTGTCCTTTAAGTTGGGATCCGTTGCTTTAAATTTTGTCAAAACAACAAACAAACTCTGTTAACATTTAATGTCAGTTTTCCTCTTTTGTATTGAGAATTATTTTTTTTTTATTTTTCGTCAGGGCAAGTTTTTCTGGCAAGTGAAGATTGGCTACACCATCGGCCACAGTGTTTCCCTCATATCGCTCACCACAGCCACTGTGATCCTCTGCATCTTCAGGTATGTAGAAATACACAAAGACAAGCTCACCACACAATTGCTCATTTGAATGTTTTTAAAAAACAAAAGTTTGAAAAACAATGTGTGGTTAAAAATGTATTTATTATTGACTTTTATGATAATTCCTGACACAAAAACATGTTTCCTGGCCTCAAGTGGTCAGTTTTTTTACAAACATAATGGAACAAAGAAGAAAAAGTTTGACAATTTACAGAATTCACAGAGCCCACTGACACTGACATTATTCCTGCTGGGCAGTATGACTTGGACAACATGACAGTTTATACACTAAATACTTTGAAGTGGGATTTGATAACCTGAAGTTGGTGCAGCTTCACACTCGGGCACAAATACAAGGCTTATATTAATCTATGAAAGACAGGAAGAAAGATACGACCACTTAATGAATGAAATAAATAGTCAGTCACACTTGATGACACTTTGATTCATTTCGGTGTTTGTTTGTTGACGGCACATATCTGCAGCTGTTTGGAGATTATATATCTGAAGTATGTGATGTGTCAAGTCGGGGACTGATTGTTAAGCTCCTCAAAGACAATTACAGCGCTGATATCAAGAATGACTGAGATCACAGTTTTAGATTTAGATGCAAATTCTCTACCCCAAAGGAATACAGAATCGATATATATGTGCATGGCTCACATAACGCTGGGAGAGGAACATGCTTGTAGAAATTCACAATACAGATTAAAATTTCCAAGTTAGGTGCAGCTGGTTCTATTATTGTTGGAAAAACTTATTCAGACAGGTATGTTAGATTTCACATGTTACACTGTAATATATATATATATATATACTACATTAATTCTTCAGATTTTCTGTGCGGTGCTTCCAATTTCAGGCCAGTTTATTCAGGCAGTTTTAAATAGTTTTAATTTTTAATATGTAAATTTTGTACAGTTAAGCATATTTCAAGAACAAATATTCATCAGTAACTGTAATTTTTGGGGTAAGTATAAAAAATAAATTATGATTTACACATGCTGTACTGCGACATGAGTATTTTTTTTCTTTTACAGGAACATTGTAAATTCCCTAAAATTATATGATTATATGAAACCAGCCTGTAGCTAAAAACAGTGATAGTACTGTATATGAAAACACATTAATTATACTGTAATGAACACAGCACATAATATGAAATTAACAGAAACCTTTGATTTTCTTTATGACGTAATTTTTTTTTCAGCTGTACACCACAGAATGTTACAAGTCGATGGATGATTTGTGCGTATATGTACTCTTTTGTACTGTATTTTGTCATTGTCATTGCACAAAAGCAATTCGGTCAGCTGCAAAAAAGCCCACACGAGTAGCTATGAAGTCCTTCTTCCTGTAGACCCCTCCTCTGTGCTCAATTCATCTTCTTGAACGTAATGAGACGCAACACATATTTTTTTCCTCCATCCAACCATCAATTCTCTACTGTATACCCATTAATTCCTGTTCAGGGAAACTTTTTTATTTCTCTCGTCACTTTACTGGCAGCATTTTTCATGTGTCTCCTCAATAGTCTGTCCATGTAGCTGCACTGTGTCATACATTAGTCACAGATCTGAGCTACTTTTCATGTTTTCCACAAAGACCTGCAGTAGGTGTCAAAGTGTGTCCACCTGAGAGTTTTGTTTTCCCAGCACCATAAGGTAGGATAAGGTCAGATGATTTAAAAAGTAAAAATAAAGTATGTGAAATGAAGGAAATCAACAGGTTTGAGCCTGAAGGAGAGTTATGGCAGGGCAGTGGGAGGTGAAGGGAGCTGTGGGGGTTACTCTGAGGGGTATTAATGAGAGTTGGTGGGATGGGTAGAGTCGCACCTGTTTCTGAAAGATACCACAGTCTGTCGCATTTGCGTCGGTTTACTGTGATCACTTGAAATATAAGCCTTGCTAGAGAACCAAAGTCATGAAGCGAGCCTCTGTTCCACTGGCAACGTTATGCAATGCAAGCTCTCATTCAGCATTTCTATTTTTGGTCTTTCTTTAAAAAAAAAATGAAGCAGATTCCTGTTCATTCTTGCTTTTCATATTCTCAGTCAAATAATCTCCGCTACAAGCAGTTTCTATTCGAAACAGAAACCTTCACGATTCAGTATGGGAACTTCTGTCTTGGTTTTGTCTCTATTCACAAAAGTCTCCAATGCTCTCTCCTAAAATCTTTTTTAACATTTGTTGTGTAAAAACGTCTAGAACATCTGCTTCTTGCTGCTGTTACAGACTTCAGAGATGACTGCGGTTCCATTCATTTATTTAAAGTTTGACTTATGTTTGTTTGTAAAATATACTGCATATTTGTATTTATGAGAGCTGTGTGTCTTTGTTTGTTTTATGTCCATAGTTGGATATCTCCAGTGACATTACTTGCACTATATATTACATTAATGTGTCTGTATAATCCCATGAGGGATGAATCATCTATGATGAGACAAAAAAATAAAATGATTCGTTCATTACTTTTTGTTTTCAGTAGTGCAGCCTTAGAGGAAAAAGTTTCTTTCTGTGAAACAAAATGCTTTAACTTTGAGTCATTGAGCAATTGTAGCAAATGCATTGATCGCGTGCCAAAACGGAAAATCATCTCTGTTGGTGTTTGGAAAATTACACTCTGCACCTTCATTGCACCAGCATAGCAATAAAGATAATATCTTGTCTTTGCTTTCTTCTCTGTCAGCGTCCTCCTGAGAAGTTAGGCTGTGCTTTTATTGAGCCACAAAAATGCTCTAAATATCTATAATATAAATTGGCCAGAAATGTTCACATTTTATATTGCAGTAGAAGCTGAAGAAAACAAGCATTTGGATTGCAGCACATAACAATTGTCATTTTAAATAGCTGTGACAGAATGTTAACAAGCTCTCCAGGCTGTGAGATAAGGTTAGTTCTCTTGAGGGGATATTAAGTGATTAAGCATGTGCTGCATCACAACAAAATATTTCACCCGGCCTGGGAACAAGCACCTCCCATAAACAAATGATCGTAACTAATGGCAGACTTGACACCACCGTAGGCATTTGTGCCCGTCTCTTCTTCCTAATCATTCAGTCTTCTCAAGAATGACAATGTAATGAGGAAGTCAAGAAGGGTACGAAAATAGATGCTTGAGTATTTCCAAACCATTTTCATTTATTTTCAATTTATAATTAGCCGTTTTGAAACCCACACCTCTTGTCTTTATTGGCGAGACTTGTGAAGGACCATCAAAAGCATTCATTGTGTTTTAAAGCAGATCCACTCACACAGTGGTGAAAGGAACTAGTGAACTTAATTATGAGTCAGTTTGTGATTTGCTGTCATTATAAGCTATTAAGTCCAAGGACATTGGATAATTAGCATGAAAGCCCTCTTGATTGAATTGTGTGTGTGTCTTGTCTTTGTCTTGATCTGTATTCTTGCTTCTCTTTCTGTGCATTGCAGGAAGCTCCACTGCACAAGGAACTACATCCACATGCATCTGTTCGTATCGTTTATCCTGAAGGCCATCGCTGTGTTCATCAAGGATGTTGTCCTCTACGACGTCGGGGAGGTGGACAACTGCTCCTCAGGCTCTGTGAGTTAATTATCCAAGATTCTTGGTGTCCTTGAACCCTGAACAAGTCAAACTCTCAAAGAAACTCAGCAGGTGGACGTGACACTCGAGCTTGTTGGGTAATTACCCACATTAAACCACCCAATAACAGATCTCCTCAACTCAGAGGGTTGAAAAGATGGGTATCTGTAGTGCCGATGTTTGATGGGAGACAAGGAGGAAATGTAAGCGGCTCTGTCAAATGTCCACTTTTTCCTTATTACAAAGACAAAATCAAGTCCTGGTAAAGATTAATATCATTTTGAAGATTTATAGCTTCAAGCATGAGTGATGATCAGTTACTTTACGATGATGGTTCAGTTTGCATTAGCAGAGATTCTTCTGATATTCTTTTGAGGCTGCTGCCTCAGAAGGTCTTGGCTTACTGTGCTTTAATCTTTTTTGGGTCTAAAGGTGTTGTCCCAGTTTGTTATCTGACCCTGTCTTGAAAGGGTCCCTCTGTCAAAAGTTCAGGAACTGCTGGGCCAATTGGCAGGTAAATCCGGCCAACTGGATGTTTATGTTTTAAAAAATGATTTAAAATAATGTGATAACATTATAGTTGTTCTGCAGCCAACAGAGTCTCATACAAAACAAGCAAAACAGGGCACATGAGGCCCGTGTCCACTGCTGGTTGGGACCACAGTTTGAGTGGGCACACCGTCAGCTGTGGCTGGTCTGTATTATTGCTTCAAGAGATTCACTAACAGAGCTCTCTCGCTGTCTCCTGGTGAGGCTGATTGAAACGGACCCTAACTGTGATTACGGCTGCATTGGATGACATATCTTTGGCCGTGGCGCTTGCTGTGATTGTGTC
Organism: Scatophagus argus; assembly: GCF_020382885.2. Lineage (NCBI taxonomy): Eukaryota > Metazoa > Chordata > Actinopteri > Scatophagidae > Scatophagus > Scatophagus argus. The sequence continues at coordinate 6,737,289 of NC_058510.1, forward strand.
TGTTGTCGTGGCCGTGCCTTGGTTGTCATGATTATGTGACGTATGAGTTTGTAATGGATGTAACGCTAACTACATGCGGGGGTTGTTTGGGTGCAGTGAGCTGACATAGTTGTACTGGCTGAATGTAATTCCAACACATCTATCACATGTGTCACATCTGATAAAAGCTATTTATATTCAACTGTTGTGTTGCTTAATGATGCTTGTGCAGCTAATGTTAGTAAGCATGACAAGAAGATTAGTAAAGTACAGCTACCATAGTCATATCCACAGCATCATGGATTGTACAATCTGACCACCATTTGATCCATCTGCACACAGCACAGCTTCAGCCACCACAGGCAGGTGGGGCAGCTGCAGTAAGTGGCAGTATACTGTCAGAGTAATGAGAAATAAATGCGTAATGTAAAGTGTCACATCATCTCTCTCCTCTACGGCATATTCTGCAGAGCATTTATTTTCATATTTATCATCATATATTTTCCCTGCCTTTTTTGCCTTTTGTTTATATACGGCCTTTCAAACTTTGAGCTGCGTCACATACATCAAATGTATTTTAAATTAGCCTAGCTTAGCCTAGTGTAGATTGGGGAAAAATTAATCTAGCAGTACCTCTAACTGATAAAAATGTTTAATACTAGATTATTGATTAGAAAATACTGGGACGACCTGAACTCCACCCTCCCTCAGAGCTGTGAGTCACCCCAAGGCAGATTACCCCAATACCTCTCAAGTAGCAAAATATATCTTTTAAAAAAACTGAATTGTTCAGTTGAAACACTACAAATTTATGACAAAACTAAACAGTAGCTGAAGATGTTAAGCCCACGCCATTTAAATAATGTCAATCTTACTGCACAAGCCATTTATGTTTGGATGTCTTCCTGTCAGCTCTCAGCACCACCACCACCTCCAACCAGCTGCATATGCTGAGCTGCAGACCAGAGGCCCCTGAGGCCACACTTAGGCCAGGGAACATGAGGTTTATGTTACATGATGTGGCCACACGACGAGAGGAGCCACAGAGTGTATTTATTAGTGAGCTCTCTGGCTGGCTCTGGTGTGTTAATGGAACTATTGGTTTGAGAGGAGCCAGCTGCTGTCATGCATCCGCTTGAGAAGGACGTTATGCAGACAAATTTGGTGCTACAGCGCTCACCGTGACCCCGACGTTACTTCCTGTTGGCTCGGTCACTGTCGCTTTCAGTGTGTGTAGGTGTTCCGAATGCTCGGTTCATTACCCTTCCTCTGCAGTTGGATGTTTGCTGGAGTGACCAGCTTATAACTAATGCATTATTCAAGCTACACATGTGTTTGTCAGAGAGAGAAAGAAAGTGTGTGTGTGTGTGTGTGTGTGTGTGGCGTCATTCATCTATATGCCACTGATGGCACGCTTTTTAAAAGGGAGCTCCAGCAAACAATTTGTACTGATTTGCACACATTAGAACCAGGATATAGGAAGCATTGAAAGTGGACAAACTAACGGGGGACTGGAGGTCCTCCCTGAGTAAATTTTTATCAGCGTAGCTTTTATTTCCTGTATTCTGGTACATTTTAATAATTGGTTTGATATTTTAATGTGGCATGAGAAAAATGATGGGTATGTTTTGTAATTTTATCCAGAGGAAGTGGTTGGCCCCAGATCACTTATTTGAAGATATTAAAAAGCTTAAAGTGCAGAACTTGATTTAATTCATAGCCATCTTTAATACAAACCACTCATTGTTTCTGTGCACTTGAGGATCTCTTTATAATTACATGCAATTGCAATGTCTGATAATTTTTTTTACTGTTATCAAATCAATGAGTGGAGAGGATGACTGTCATCAAAGTGGTCCTGTGCACTCTCCAATATACTGCATTCATCTTACCGTCACTTTTCCTGCGATGAAGATTCACTGAGGCCTGGTGTCTCAAAGTGAGATTATGTTGTTCCGTGACAAAATGCGTCAGTATAACAACCATCTGCCACCTTTCATGAAAAGTAATAAGTCTTGCATTCATCAAGAGGAACTGGTTTGTGTGTGTGAGAGCAAATCCATCCGGTTAGCGGGATAACATCCTAACAGCTCTGTGGCAAAGGCAGCTGACACATACTTTATAGCTAAAAACACATTTCAAATAGCAAATCACTTAAAATACAACACACAGAACCCCTAAAGTTCATGAAATACTGGAATGAATGTGACACCGTTAAACACCAACAGTCACAGGTGCCCAGTTGTATCAGCTAATATAATGTTGCCTCTCAGGTGAAAGTTAAAAGTTTTAAACATAAAAATAAGGAATAAACACTTCCAGCTTCTATCTGCCTCAGTGTTTTTTTAATTGCTCCCCTTTTTATTTCCTCACTTAGTTAACTTCTTCCCTTTTTACCTCTTCATTTCAGTCCTTTCTTTCTCTCCTTGTCTTTCTTCTCTTCTCTTCTCTTTTCTATCTTACTCTCCTGTCAGGTTTCCCTTCTTCCTACCTTGTATACTGTATCATAGTTAAAAGGGGATTTTAACAAAATGGGTAATAATGGCTCATCTGTGGGTCCATTTTTTTCCCTTCAGCATACGAATCAGTTTATATTCACTACTAAATCCCTGTCAGCTCCACTGCCAGCTGCTCTGATGACCTGTCAAAAACTCTGCCACCATGTACAAGAAATGGATTCCTGAAAACAAAATCAGAGTGTGAAATGGTATGATTTCCCAACGTGTGTTTGATTCAACAAGCAAACTACCCAGACAGCTGTGAGACGCTGAGCTCCTTTTGAGGAGTGAGTGAGGACAAATCCTGGTCAAGTTGTAAAGAATCAATCGACACTCACGCTGCTGGTGTTCTGCTGCACCACAGCTTACACTGCAGAACAAAAGGAGGTGACTTATTGCATTATTTTGTCTTTTGAAAACTTCAAGAATCCAACTAACCACCACTGGGACAAGTTTCTGTGCCTAAACCGGACCAAAGTGCAACTGTTTCACAAAGTTAACAGCGCAAAACTCTCATAATCAGGGGTGCACATAACTGGTACGCAAGCGCAACAAAAATCAGGAATGAGTAATGTTACTACTCGTCTTTGCGTACTTGACCATCACGTCAAAGGGGCGTAGTAACACAAATGACATTACGCATTCCTGATTTTTGTCGCGCTTGCGTGTCTGCATACCAGTTATGTGCACCCCTGCTCATAATACTGTTTATAAACTCATCACAGGTTTAGTGTGTAAAATCGTGCATCCTGTCAAGGAATTGTAGTGAAGTAAAAAGTACAATATCTCCTTTCAAAATGTTGTAGAAGTGTAAAGTAACTGAAAGTATTTTAAAAAAGGACTGGAATAAATGAAGTAAACTGCCTAATTTTTTAATATTTTCATGATATTTATCAAAATGTATCAAACCACAATTTAACAGCAAATGTGGTAATACGCTAGTAAGACACTTTGGAAGAAATGTGCTGAAGTGACCTACAATATCGTCCCAACAGACTGGTTTAGTACCCGTGTACTAAAGTATGAATGAGAAGCAGTTTGACGTCCTTTTCTTTGGTCTTAATTGATGAAGAGTTGGACTCCACTGCAGGGGGATCAGCTCTTACCCTTGTGCTCATTTTTCATGTATCACTTCCCCGCTCACTCATCGCTCTCGGCATTTCGTGTCTTGTTTCTCTCTGTGAAAGAAAGAAAGAAAAAGGCTGCAGATGTTTTTGCTTATTCACGCCCACTCACTTTTGTTTCTTTATTGCATTTGTGTTGTTTTGACCCCTCTGCCCTGCTGTTCTATTGTCTCTGTCCTCAATGTGCTTCAGTCACCCAGTCACCCTCCTTTTCACCCTCCCCGTAATTCATCCCATGTCTCGCATGTACTGCACCTGCTAAAGGGCTCGATGCATTTACTGCCACAGGGTCATTTTCAAAGTGAGTAAAGTATTGATTTTTTCTCATCTGTGTGATGCTCTCCCCGTAGCGTCTATGGGATGATCATCCCAAAACGAGCTTGTGTGTGCCTGATGGAGTCAGCCTCGCATCCTGCACAATGAAAGTGTGTTTTCTGTGAATTGAAGAGGTTGTGAAAGGGTGACGCGACACACACATGCACACACACATCAGCTCAGCCCACCCACACCATTAGCAAAACGAAAGCTTTTGTACTTGTATAACGTGTTCAATAGCAGCTTCGGCTCTCAGTGTTCGGCAGGAGCAAAATGAATTTTGAATGAATTCACTCATCCTTGTGGAAGTGTTGTGCTGTTGTGCTGTCAGTCAGCCAGAATAAAGCTGATTATGTTCTTCTGTGTGGTTGTTTCAGTGTTCCTCTCTTGTCCCCTGCTCGTTGAAATATATGCTGGAACAGTTCTGCTCTTTGCTGGCTCTGCTTCCTCTGCTCATCAAGAGATAGTGAGATAGTGACACTTAGGTACAAATGTGATGTACTTGTACTTTACCAGTTTATGCAACTTCATTTTTCAGGTACATCTCCAAGGCAAATATTGCACTTTGTACTCCACTACATTTGTCTCTTGATACTTTTCAGATTACATTTTTTTATACTCCTATTCAATTGAAAACAAGTACCTCCAAGTTTGGTGATTCTGGATGTGAAATGTGAATGTGAACTGCCTCTAAGGCTAAATAAACCATTTAAAAACCCTCTTGGATTAGCTGGAAAGTGCATCTTCACAACCACATGATGATCTTATGGAATATGATGCATTGCTAAATATTGTTTTTGTACTGTTTTCAGTATGTCGAAAAGGATTAGCAAATCAACACATTCTGATTTATTTATGTTTAACGCAACATCTCAACTTTTTTATTCCTTCATTTTTTTGTTTTATGTTTTTTGGAAGTGTGGTTATAGTAAGGGCTCAGCTAGCGGCCTCTATACATTGCTTACTAATATTTTAGTATTACTTTTGTGTGTTAGTGCACTTGGCACAAAGCAAAAGTATAGAGTTGCACTTAAAGTTTCATTATGGGCAGCCTGCACCAAAGGAAACTCAATAAATGCATTCTTACATTTTCTGAATTCAGTTCTGCCGCCACATGGAATTAAATTGTACTGTAATTTATTTATTTATTGTGATATTGTTCTTGTTCAATATATATCCACTTAGAAGATCGTTGTGAGATTTATGTTTTTCTGTCTTGTGTCATTACCAGGTTGGCTGCAAAGTAGTGATTGTGTTCTTCCAGTATTGTATTATGGCCAGTTTTTTCTGGCTACTGGTGGAAGGCCTTTATCTTCACGCATTGTTGGCCGTCTCTTTCTTCTCCGAGAGGAAGTACTTCTGGGCTTACATCCTGATTGGCTGGGGTGAGAATGTCTTCCTTTTAAGCCTTTCCTGCTGTCTCAGGATGAGACTTCAGTTGAAGAGGTTGCATAATAACTTTTATTGTTTTTTTTTAATTTCCCTAGGAGGTCCGACAATTTTCATCACAGCTTGGAGCATCGCTAAAGCCTATTACGACGATGTGGGGTAAGGAAAACCCCGGGGGGGTCTGCTAGACCAGATTCAAGTACAACACCTGGGTTTGCTTTGCTTTGCAACATCTTGTACATGAGTATTGTTTGACACCCCACCAGGTGCTGGGATATAATCGAGAACACTGATATGTTCTGGTGGATCATTAAAACCCCTATTTTAGCATCAATCCTGGTAAGTTTACAAGCCTTGAGCACTTTTTGATCGGTCATATTTCGTTACGTCAACATTTGTGCATCTCAGGCTGTCAACACTCTCAAGTCAGACTTTTCCAAAGCGAAACTAATTGCCAGTGAGAGAGAAGACGTCTTTGTAAGTTATTATCAGTCCACCTCAGACTGATCTGTCAGCATAGTTTCTGTGAAGGCTTTTGAAGTCCACATTCTCTTTAGTATTCCCACTGTGTGTCAACACAACTGAGAGGTTGATATGACCTCAAAGTTCTCACTTCTCTTTGGAAAGTTTGCAGGATAGTCAATATGAAGTGTTTTTCTTGATCGGAAGGTCTTCGTTGACTTAAGTCGCCATGGTTGGTTTGTGATCAGTTTTGATTTTAAATGCAATATTGGTTATGTGCAGAAAGATCTGTGAACAGATACACACAGAGAGGCTGAAGAAATGAACAGACACTGTTTGCCAAGCAATAGCATCTAACTCTCTAACTCTACTATTTGTGTATAGATTTAACAAACATTATTGAGTTTTAAAGGTTAAACAAAGTTAGCTTATCCCCCTTCCTTCAGTGTTTATGCTAAGCTAAGCTAACTATCCTTTGCAGAAGTTCAACATTTTTTCAAATCTGCTTATTCTCGCTCTTGCCGTGTGTTATGAGAAGATTGATACCACTGCCACTTCTGCAAAGTGAACATGAAGATACAGGAAATTGTGTTTAAACACCTGTCGTAAACACCAGATTTTGAGATGACATTATAGGATATACAAAACATCCAGTTTTTGTGAAAAATCCCACACGTCGACTGATGTTCGTTGATGTCCTGCCTTGTCGGCCTTTGCATGGCAGCAGGTCTTGGCACAGCAGGTTTAGTTCTGTTCTTTCACATTAGCATCAGGGTCAGCATCCTGGCTGTCAGATTGCTCTGCCTCTTTCCCTCTGCAGCAGCTGACTGATGTTTGTGGGCGCATCATGAACTGTATGATGTGTTGCCTGTTCAGAGGTCCAGCACAAATTAAATTTAGAAAATGCCCATGTTCCCACAGGGCAGCACCACAATTCATTCAGAGCCAGATGAAATTCAGAGTAAAGGTTGCGTTATGAGAATTATTTCAATTCTCCATTAGATAAAACACTTAAAATAGGAGAAGGAACTTTAGAACTATTTTCATCTAGGAATTTAATCTTGGAAAAACCTTGTATTTCTGATTTACATGCCAATAACCACCAGGACTAAATCATAATTACATTGTAAACTACATTTATACTGCCTTTAAATTCTCCACAGATGAACTTTATTTTATTCATCTGCATCATACGAATACTTCGCCAGAAGATCAATTGCCCGGATATTGGAAGAAATGAGTCCAACCAGTACTCGTGAGTATAATTTCATTTCTTTTTCATGCTGTAAATTTCCATTATTCATCAACTCAGGTAAGATGAAATATTATTGATCTCTACGAGGACTTTGGGGGAAAAAAGTTTCTGTCTAGGGCTGAATTCAGTCCACATTCTGTGAAAGTGAAAAAGAAAAAACAATGATTATCTAAAATAAACAGAGATAGCGAAGAGTAGGATACACACATTTGTCCCGTGGGTACGGCTGGTGCTATGACTTCCTCAGAGCAATTTTAACTTCCTTGCTCGGAGCAATGCACGGATGACCATTACTTTTCGACTTGCTAAAATAAACCCCTTGCAGCTTCTTTAAACAGAGATATAGAGTTCTATGTGTGATTTTTCTCCCTTGTTATAGAGAGCCTGAACTGAACTGTTTTCCCACTGAATGGTGTTCTGAGCTAACATGTAAAGTGAAATGTTTCATTATTGACTGATACAGAGACAGACTGAAAATTGGTTTTGGTGGGGGAAATACTTGAATCTGTTTTTGCTTTGTTGTTACAGGAGATTAGCAAAGTCGACGCTGCTTTTGATTCCTCTGTTTGGGATCAATTTCATCGTGTTTGCCTTCATTCCAGAGCAAGTGAAGACTGAACTGCGGCTAGTTTTTGACTTGATTCTGGGGTCTTTTCAGGTATGATGTCAACCATCTAGCAAGGAAAGATTGAATAAAAAATCACTTTTACATGTCACATTCTGCAAATTCCACACTGAAGAACTTGCATCCTTTCCCACAAGGTCAACAAGGACTTTTCTTCCATTTTTCCAAACTGAAATTCATTCATGGTGTAAAGTAATAATTTGATAATCCTGTCAGCCCTGACCTGCGAGTGTTTTTTGTTGAAGAAAACTGTGGCAGGTCTCCAGGCGGTGTGCAGGCTGATTCAGTGGCGATGTTACCATTTTTAAATCCCGGAGTTATTTCAGTTCATCACATAATGAGGAATGATGGAGAATGCAGCCAGGAAGCACAGCTGCATTACACATCCCTCAGAAGCCAGAGAAACCTTTCGAGCACATTCCTCCCATCATTCTTCTCATCCCTCTTTCTCATTATTACAAACCAGCCACCTTGCACTTACAACTATGCCCTGCTTTTGTCAGTATAAACCATTTCTGTTTCATGAACTAGCCAAGACTTAAATTAACATTTCACCCTGACACACGATGTTATTGTTCTTTTATCTGTGTTTTTCTTTCCATTTAGGGCTTTGTGGTTGCGGTCCTTTACTGCTTCCTCAATGGAGAGGTAGGTACACCTCCCCTCACAATCATGTAAACGCTGTTTGTATAGAAACGCTGTTTGTATAGAAACACTGTTTCTATATAAGATTTCCAAACAGAGATAGCGCATAGTGTCTGTGGAGCTTCTGTGGCTCCTGCTGTGCACCACTTACATTCACACAGACAGTCCTGAAAGTGAGTATGAGTCACGCGCCGTGGTCGCTCCAGCCGTCCCTCCTCCCTTGGACCTGCTCATGGCATATTTTTTTTACACTCTGCCTGCAGGGTGGGAGGGCTGTAAAAAGCAGCCCTTTTGGCAGAGAGCTATTCAGTGATGTCTGCAGAGGCTCTCCGTGGGCACATTAGTTATGTTCCCAGTGCTGGGCCAAATTGAATCACAGTGATGGGCTGGATGGCGAGGCTTGACACTATGCTGCCTGAATTTTAATCTGGTGCAATTTTCAGGTGTCCTTTGTAAAGTGTAAAGCCTTGTATTTCAAATGACTGCAGCTTCAAGAATGGTAAACAGTCCTGGAATCCTGTTCGTTGTTTGTCACATTAGTGGTGTATCCAGTCAAAACAAAACACATGAAATGTAATATCGACAAACGACAGTAATTTTCACATGCACGAAAACAAAATCAAACAATGGCCATAAAAATAACAGCAAAGGGGACCAAAAATCCCCAGATGGACTTAGTCACTACTTCTTACCTCTTGTACCTAATCTAATACAGAAATGTTTCGGAGAAGGCTTCATTTAACTCTATAATCATTTTCAAGGATGCTGAACTGTGTTGCATTATAACAAGAAACGTTTTTGTTATTTATTCTACCCCCACTGATATATTAGAAGCACCTGAAAACTCTTACTGTATCTGGGGATTGCTTTTTTCCTCTCCATCCTTTATCTCTTCAGCTTAAGTTTCTGTTGATTAACATGCCAGCCACTCAGCTTTTCTTCTCCTTAATGTACAGTGAATCACATCCTAACCGCTATTCAGTCTTTCCGGGGGAAGATGTACAAACTTACAGGTGCTCTAAAGCAGCAAATCTCAAAGCTTTAGTGAAGTTGGCATGAGCCATATCGTTATTGTGTTTTATAAATAGTTCAAAGCTTTGTGATACTGCCAGAGGTTTACAGTGTAATTTCAATGGATGAATAAGGTGCCAGCAATATACTTTACCCTGGAACTTAGAAGGAAAAAAAAGAACATGGGGAGTAATAATTTAGGAAAGTTTTAGAGGAAAGAATTATTTGGTATTTTTGTAAAGACTGAGTAATTTATGAAGTACATGAAAATAACTAAAGTAGTAAACCAAAGCTCAGTTATATTTATCCTCCTAATCTGACATTATTTTAGACTCCACATCAATTGACACACCATTCAAATATTATATTGAATTAATGTTATGAGACATGCCACAGCTTACAGTAAAATGAAAACACACAGTAAATCATGAACCACATAAAATAGCAATTGTTCTAACCCTCTGTAGGTCCAAGGAGAGATCAAGAGGAAGTGGCGGAGGTGGCACCTGCAGAGATACATGAGCTCAGACACCAAATACCAACATCCATCCATTGGCAGCAGCAACAACTTCAGCACCCAGATCACCATGATGACGCGGTGCAGCCCGAAAACACGCCGGGGATCATCTTCCTGCCACGACGACCTGTCTTGCATATGATGGGCACCGCGAACTGTGAAACGAACATACATGCTGTACAAAACACTCTCATGCAAAACGTTAAAAGACATAAGAGTATGTAAGCTCAAGAATAAGAACTCCCTCATTAACACATGCACTTTTTTGAGGATGTGCGAATGGGATGTGGACAAAGGAGAGCAATGAGAGAGCATCAGCTTATAAGCATTTGAATGAGAACCGTTCACTTTTTTGTCTGTCATGATTCATCGCACAAGTATGGCTGAGATGTGTGAATCATATCATTATGGCTGAATTGGTCAGTCATACCCTGTGTGTGCTCAGACACTGGGCAATACAAAATGCCACATATTAATGGGGTTAGGTGAGGGATCCAGATGTGAGCTGCACCAGCAGACCTGTAATCTGATGTAATTATGCACTGATTAAAAATCGCTCAGTGGTTTTCTGTAGCTCCAAATGAACGAGGCTGGTGCAACGACGCAGCCAGAGGAGGGTAAGGAGCCGATGTTGAAGATGAAATCTCATTACTTAAACTGTTACTGTATGTGCAGTCTGCTGTCACAGGCGGAGAAAAGTACCTGAAATGCATCATGGGAAGTGTGTTTGAGTAGTGGTGCTGAAAGATGTGTTTGAAGGCAACAGAAAAGAATATAAAAGAAGCAGTAAAAGTTTAAAGTGCAGCATTTTGTTTTTCGTCTCTGTGCAGGAAGACAGAAAAAGAAAATCTGGCTGTTAACCAGCAGCAAGCTTTATTTGCATAAATGTCAAACGGATTCATACCGGCTGACCAGTGTGATGCTGATCCACAGTGATGGGTTTGGAGAACAAATGCCCTTCTCTGCACTATCACTCTCACGAGAGACAAGTTGCCCTTTGCCTTCCCTTTTATCAGTGCAGCCTTTCCTCTTGTTTTCTTTTTGTAGTCCAAGCTTGTGATAGTGATGTTTTTTACTGTTTAAGGCAGTTTTGCTCCAATCACTGATGAGAGGCTGGTTTTAGTGTTTTGAATTAACACTTTCAATCAAATTTTTGCCGGCTGTCGACTTCTAAAGCGACTCTGGAAGGAAATACCTTTAAGCAATTCAATCCTTGAATGTTTACATTTACTTACAAGGAGTCATTTAACATTGTACAGAGAAGTATACAGTGTAAAGAAAATGAATTGCTTTGGATTGTTGTATCGTGATTGTATCGTGGTTACATTATTAGTAATATATCACTGTGATTGTTGTTTGTTCACAGTGTTGCAACATGTGAGATTTAAAGCCTCGCCAGGAACATAAAATTCTGTAATGTAGCCGTCTGTGGCTCAGTGTTCAGCATAACAGCTAAATAAAAGTCGTATGGCTTTAAAACAATCCTCAGACATATACGGAGAAGCTTTTGCTGTGATGCTTTGGTAGAGTGAAGCTTTAACTCCTAAATTCTCCATATTTGAAAAACAAAAAAAAACAAAAGAAAAACTGAATTCTCTATTGACTTGTCAGCTTTAAACTTTTCCATTTGAGGAGTTTGAACCTGACAAGTCAGTGGAGCTGCTATGTAAAGCAAAGCGAAGTGACAGGGATGACCTGTCACACCGATGCTCTCATTGTGCTTCTCAGCTTACATGGTTAGACTTGTAAGTCACTTGCATGTTCATGCAAGAGGGAATATCCAGAAGGTCCAGCTTTACCCGGGAAAAAAAAAGGGTCAGAGCACCGAGTGAAATAAAGCAACGCATGATAATGTTGATCTTAAAATCAAATGGGATGTGCTTGTTGTACATTTGGGGAAAATACACTTATTCACATCGTAGTGTTACATCTGATGATTGATGCCACTGTCACATTGGTCCAATCAAGCAGCTGCTTAGCTCAGCTTAGCATAAATCGGCTCCATTGAAATTAACTAAACTCACCAATGAGCACAAAAGCTTGCTAATCTGCTTTTTGAACCGGCTTCTTGTGAAGTTTTGTCACCACTATGACATTTCCGGGCAACCAGATGGCTAACGACTACCACACAAAAAACATTGCCCGGCACATAACTCCATGCTATCATTAAACTTTTTGTATGGATTTATCAGAGAAAATATAACATGTTTCTGGCTTTAGAGGTGCTGGTAAAAAGCACTAACCAGCCACCATAGCTTCATGTTGAGCCGTCCACAGAAGTCTCAGCAAGAAATCAACTGTTTCCCCAAATGTCAAACTCTTCCCTTACAGACTCATTATCACACACTGTTTGGTGCCTGTCTTTCATTGTCAGTAAAGTTTAATGCATTTGTGTGAATTTCACAATAGTGAATTTAAATCGATTTGTACATTCAGATGAAACAGTCCAAGCGGACAGACTTTTCATATTCACTCACGGGTGTTGCTGTATAACATCTTAGTGTTCTGGTAACCTGGCGTGGTTGTTTTGTATCAGTGAAATAATATGAAAATGTGATATTGTATTAGAAACGACTCACAGTAAGCATACGGTGTTGAATTATGTGTGATTGCTGTGTATTTCTTTGTTTGCAAACTGGATATTGCTTGTGTTTAAGCTTTGAGAGTTTTTTGGTTTGTTGTTATTGCAATACGTGTAACACTGGTGCAACGCATGCCATGGTGAAGCCACAAATGTACTGCAAGTATTTATTAGCTTACGTCCACTTTTGTGTACACATAAGGCCACGTTTTAGTTTTGCAAAAAAAAAAAAAAATCTGATATTCTTATTATCATTATTATTATTATTATAAATTGTGTTGTACAGTGTGTGTAAAGAGTGGGGAAATTTAACTTTAACATTGTTCCACACAAACTGTATGAAATAAATTATTTAGAAATAAACAAGATGGTGGTAGTTCAGCTTTCTGTGGAGATAAAACTCCATGTCATGCTTTACTTTAATATTCTTTCAGGTGTTTAATAAATTCTGTCAAGGTGACTACCTGCACCATGACCTGTTGTAATGTGCTCACCGACGGCTCAATATAACATATTTTTGCCTAACTGAAGATTATTTTTAAAAGTGCTCTCTGTTACCTGACAAGGGCATGGCCTACAGTTGATGTGTACTTTTTTTCACCCCCAGAGATGCTTACTTAAACTTCGCACTCAAATTATTCATGCAAATTTGCTAATCATTGCTAGTGGAAAAAAAAAAAAAAAAACACTCAACAAGCTGCATGCACCCGCATTTTCATTTAAATAATCACTTTTCACAGTTGATGCTCCCTTAACTTGCGCTCTGTTCATGTTTAGCTCTGAAACAGAGGATGACTTGATCAAATGTCCGTGTGTTCAGTATGCAAGCAGGCAGCTTAATGTCCCAGCTGATATGAATGAGGAAAATAGGCATCATCAATAGGCAGCACATTAGGTTCTTTAGGAAACAGTGTGTTTGTGACAGCTGAAAGGGTTTGAAACATTCTCTCCAGCCTGCAGAATGGAATTATCCCAGGAAATGACTGCACTTTTCATCTCATTGTTGCTGCTACGGGTCACGGTGCCCTTAAAGACAAAAGCATCTGAAAACCTAGAAAATACTTTTTTGAGGGCTTTCAGCTCAATAAAACCAGCACGACCAATGCACCACCTGGGGTAGCTGCAACAACATTTAAACACTACCGACACATTGCTGCAACACGACGCTGTAACCATAGTGTCAGCTTTGCTGCCTCTAATTTAAGGCAGTCAATCTGAGATGTAAAATTCAAAACACAGGAATGGGATTGTTTATCTCACCCAAATTAAGTGGCATGTCAAGGAAAACACTGGACTTCGACTCAGTCTAAGTTATTAATGCTTTAATAACTAGTACTCGCAGCAGTTAAACAGTCATATTATTTCGATATAAGATCAAAAATAAACATAATGTTTATTTTTCATCTGTAGGTCAAACTCTTATGGAGTCATATCTGTGTATATAATATAATATGTAATAATATATAATATATCTAATTCATGGCCAAAGTTAATGATATGTATTAAGTATTTTTATTTTGTGGTATCAATTAATAATTCTATCAAAGTGAAGCATGTAGAGCAGTTTAACAGTAATTTTACTTGGGCACAGTTTTATATGAGTATATCCGTTTTTATGCTAGTTAATATTTTATATTCTACTACATTTCAGAGTAATGATATCTGTTTTTACCCCGCTGTATTTATCTTCCAGCCATAGTTTGTACATTAGATTCTACAGCTAAAGATCTACAGATGTTATGTCAATTTTGCGGTCAGATGGGTTGTTTACTTGTAATAGTATTTTATCCAGTGGTATATCTGCTTTAATTTTTCAGGTCTTCTTTGTCCACTTGGTGTGACTGTGCTGGGAAAAGAATCTTAATCAATGTTTCACCAGTCAGAAATCAAAGCAGCTCTTGCTCCATTTACTCCCAGCGAAAGCTGCACTTCAGTTACAATATTTGACAGGTATGACTGACCTGCTGAGTTCGCTTGGTGTAATGAAACTCTTGATATTTGAGTTAATCCCCGTTGTTGTACCACAGGTTTATTGGTTCACTCGCTGCCTTTGAGCAGGGTGGACCTCATGCTGTGCTCAGCACCATGAATAAGGGCGAATTCAGCCAAGAGATTACACACACACACACACACACACACACACCTTGCCATGACTGAAGTTGGATAGATAGATAGATATATAGATAGATAGTCTTATCTCAGATCAGCTGCTTGTGGGTCTATATATTCCATTAACTCTAATCCATGAAGTTGAAGTGAACATGCATATAATACTATTAACTATTATAGAGACTGTAGATGGAGGGATTTTCAGGGTTGAAGGTTGCTGTATGAAATATTAAAAACATATAATATTAACATCAATTCTGAGGCCGATGGGTGTTGCTGATCAAATATATACAAATGTGCTTTGCTGTTGTTTATTCTGCCATCAAATGATTTATTCAGCATGTCAAATATGATGACTTAAAATAGATTTTTAGAGTGTCTCATAGGTACTTGTGGTCAGAATATAGAACAGGCAGTAGGATGCAGGCAAGAGAGAAGATGGATGAAGTTATTTTCAGATTCCCAGTGACTCCTAAAATGTGAGACAGGTGTCTTGCCTTTAAGCATCTTTCAATATTCATGACACTTGTTAAATATTTATGTGACAAATAAAGCAAAGTTTAGAAAGGCAAGTGATTGAGCAAATAAGTGAGCTCTATCCCAACGGCTAAGAGGCTGCTTTTATTACCTCTGTGGTCCTCAGAGTGGCTTTGAGAACCTGAATCCTGATCTAAGGAGAAGTCACCTGCCAAATCTAATCTGATCTGATGTGTGGCCAGGAGTCATCTGATGAACATCTGAGGTTTGACCACTTTTGCAAGGCAGAGCTGGAGGAATAAATTTTGTACAACATTGATTTCATGACCTCTGTGCTTGGGATTTGCTCCAGTATCCTGGTTACAATTCAGAGGAGAATGAATGATGGAAAAAAGCCTGACTTTTTTGTCCACACAAAGCTTTACTTACAAGGACAATGTCTACATCCACTTTGATCTCTGAATTTGCATATAACAGAGAATGTTGAAACAAACTGTATTACCTTGAACTTTTTGAACATTTCACACATTAGCATGCCAACCACTACTGCCAACCAGTGCCAGGTGTTATAAAATAATCAAATGGCCATGGACTGACCCACTAGAAAAATCCCAAAATATTCTGCTTAGTTTTATAGACGTACAGTGTGTAGCACAATGGGGTGTTACCGCAAATGTTCAAGTTTGTAACTGCAAAATGTAGGAAAGTAACATGTAAATATTACAGGAAAATATCTGTTCCAAAAATAAACTCTCACGGTCTAAACTTTAAATCTCAACAGGTTGGAAATGGCAAAAAAAAAAAAAAATCCTGAATTTACCTCTTATATTTACCTCCTAATGTACTACTACATGGCATATCACAGCATACTATGAGACCTTAGGGCGGCACGGTGGTGCAGTGGTTAGCACTGTCGCCTCATAGCAAGAGGGTTCCAGGTTTGAATCCCGGTCTGGGCCCTTCTATGTGGAGTTTGCATGTTCTCCCTGTGCCTGTGTGGGTTTTCTCCGGGTACTCCGGCTTCCTCCCATAATTCCAGGGTGTACCCCGCCTCTTGCCCGTAGTCAGCTGGGATAGGCTACCCTGACGGATAAGCGGTATAGAAAATGGATGGATGGACTATGAGACCTTACTACAGTACATTGTTGAGGTGTGTACAAGTGAGTATAGGCTATCATAATGTATCATAACCCCCATTAGTCAGCCTCCAGTTTAAAACTACAGTATTCATACCCTTGAAATTAAAATTCACTATAAGTCACATCTTTAATGTTTTATGACTGTTGTGCATCGGAAAGCATTATGTGTGTGTTAATGAATGCAGTTACAAAGTGTTATGAAGGCATTATAATAGATAATAGATTATGAATGGACTCATAATGCACTACAGATGTGGTATAGAGAGTTTTTCCTGTAGTTCCTTGGTCTTAATGGTGCATTGTTGTTGTGCCTCTGTGCAAAGTAATCCTTCATTGCCAAAACACACTGGATAAGAAACTTGTTATAGCAACACACTAATAAACAAACTTGGGAAATCGTTACATACATTCACACAATGACAGGATGCTAGTTCTCACTTTCAACATGAATTGAGTTGGGGAAAGTGTGACTCATGTTGCATTAAAGCAACGCACCTTGTCTGGATGAAGTGATTGCATTGTGTTTAAGGCTGTTTGGCTGTGAGAGTTCTGGCATGGGTCTGGGGAACTGGTGTGTTTTCTACGGAAGAAGCTAGATCAGTGACTTGTGACTTTTGTTTTATAAATCTAAAACCTGTTAGCTGTTCACAGCACAGGTGAAAAACCTTTGACATGGCAGCATAGTACTAATTCAACTTTGATGGCTAGGCAGTTTTTATACTACAACCCTGATTCCAAGAAATGTTGGGACGCCATGTATGATGTAAAGAAAAACAGAATAAAATTATTTGCCATCCTTTTGAATTTATGTTTAATTGACTGAAGTACAAAGACAAGATCCTTTGACCTTGTCCAAATATCCAGCGTTATGGTGCCTTCAGGTGTGCAGGTTACCCACACGTCACACCGGCTGGCTTTTGAACTTCACACGAGTAACAGTGTGTATATTTATAAAGTTTATCCGTTTGAATATTACATGGTAATGATATAAGTGACAATAAAGTCATTTGCTTAGGTAAATTATATCTACGCATTTGATTAGGGGAAGAAAAAAGTTTAGCTGATTTTCCACAGTTTTGCATGCACATCATCCTTCTGTCAAATTTAAGTGATAATGAAAATCTAATACATGTAACAAGTACTGTACAAAACAGGCAGTGTATATGTACTCGATTTAATATTTCAAAAACAACACATTTATACGACTGATATCATTCTATTTCTATTTTTTATAAATGTGTTATATGTTGTTTGTTTAAAAACTGTGTGGAGCCGAAATATGATGAGGTGGACCTTCTGAAAATAACTTGGACTTTTATCCGAATATAAATATGAATATAAATAACCTGCTTTCATCTGATTGCCTTTAATATCCACTGCAGTATATGCTGCAGCTATAGCTCTCAGAGGAGCTTTTAGCGTTAGCAGAGTGATAGCAGAGTCAATTTCAGGCTATCTCTGTGTTCTCTGAATTACATCAGAGGGGCAGGACTTGGATGAAAGCTAAAGTAATAAATCAATTGAATTATGGAAGTATTTTCTTTCAAGATAAATTTTGCAATAAAGTATTATTGCAAAACATCAGAACTGGCGAATGAAATAGCACAGCTCAACACGGACATGGAATGACAAATAAGAAAAACTCACATTTTACAAACACGTAAAAATATGAACAAGTACAAAAAGAGTTTTTGTTTGTTTTGTCATAGCTGACTGTAATTTCCATGCTGAAAATATATTCCACATTCAACTTTTAAATGATATAATTTATGTTCAAATCCACTAATCTCTAGTACATTCAGAGAAAATACGAAGGTTCAAAATCATCCAAATAAAAACCAACAATCAGCTCAATTTATAGGTTGTGTAAGATGGTGATACAACCAAAAACAGATTGACAGATATAAATAAAATTGGATGCCGTGCAGGCACTGCTCTCATCAAATGATAACTAAATTTATCAGGATTAACATGCTTTCACTACTGTCAATCAAAACCCTCCAATTATTCTCTCAACCTGTAGGCAGAAAGCAGGTTCTTCTACACTTTTCCGCTGAGAGATGGCTTAAAAAACCAGGAGACTCCTGTGAGTGAAGTTTATCATTTGATTTGTCTTTGGTTTGTGATTTCATGCATTGGTTCCGTCGTGTCAGTGAGCAAGAAACATCAAAGACTGCCTTTATGAATTGTTGAACATCCTAATAAGGATAAGGGACATACTGTGTAGCCTTAAGGTCTGGAATGCCAGACTGGGAGTCCGCACATCACAGTTGAAACCTGGCATGAATGCAAAGGCTTACCCATTCTCTCCTCCACAGTTATGAATCAGAATCTAGTGCAAGAATTTAGAAGTGAAAAGTTTCTAGATTAGTTCCCTTCAGCAGCAAAACTCATCAGTCCATATGTATCCATATAGACAAAAGTATCCAGACACACCTCTTTATGGGCCTGTTTTTCAAGGGTTCAAGGGAAATCTTTATGCTTCAGCAAGCTACAGTGTGAGCAGGATATTATGGTGGACACTGACCTGAAAGGAGAGAATACTCGCCCAGATATTAGTTAAATTATTATTATTGAATCTCATCTGTCTGACCACCAAGATAATTAGAGTCCTGAGCATATGAGGGAAGGAACTGCTCCGTAATAATAAGTTTTATATTTTTGATATTGGAGACCTCCGTGGGGACACAGCACTCGTGGCACTGGGAAAGATCGATGAGTTTGAAATTAATGGAAAACTCTTCAGTCTACTCCACCAGCATGTGGCATGGGCACTGAACCTGAGACAAAGATAAAATAGATGAGTGGGTGCCAGAGTGACTCACCTTGATTAAATCTATCACAACTCAGAGTAATTTCAGACGGTCTTGGAGAGTTCTGCAAAAGATTTCCTGCTGTCACATTAATATATCAGAGCAGAGGCTTTCAACCTTCTGAATAAGGTTGTTTTAGTAGGCTTTTGCTGTCAGTGTCACATTAAGGTAAACCATACATCTGTGGTTGTCAGACCAAACATGAACTGACAGACTTGAAGACAAATTCAGGTGAACCTCAATCAACATCATCCCTTTATGCTCCAAATGGATTCCTTTGAACTGATTTTAAATTGAATGTTATATCCACATCCATTACTTTCTGTTAACAATTTTAACCATTTTCCCCTTACTTTTAGGTGATGATTTTGACCATATAGCCATTACTTTTTGAGCTACATTTTATCCATTTGAGTATTCGCTAGCTGTCTTAACTGCTGCAGGCTATTTCAACCCTTTATCCAACATTTCATAATTTTTAGCGATCTACTTTTAGTCATTTAATATTTGCTTAATTCTTGCTAATTAATGCTAATTACTTAATTCCACAAATCCTGGGGCAGCCGTGGCCTAGAGGCTGGAGAAGCGGCTTGTGATCGGAGGGTCACCGGTTCAATTCCCTCACCAGGAAAAATTTGGGTGTGGTGGAGTGATTAATGCGAAAAAATTGCTCCCCCCTCCATTAGACGACTGACGTGCCCTTGAGCAAGGCACTTAACCCCCCAATATGCTCCCCGGGCGCTTGATGCAGCCCACTGCTCCTGTGTGTGTTTCACTGCATGTAATTTGCCGGGTGTTGCATGTGTGTTCAACTAAGACAAATTCAGTGTGTGTATGTAAAAATATATATGCTGCCAATAAAGTGATTCTTCTTCTGTGAGTGCAGAAGTACCTCCTGGTTGGGAATCGCCAAACTGGGCTGAGATAGCTTATGTAAAATGTTAGACAGCCCTTACATTAGCTTCTATGGTCATGTCTTAATATTCTTACCGTGCAAGTCTTTAAACAAGCACAGGTCAGCTATTGTCGGATGTATGAATGACACTAATACAGATTTAATGCCTGTCAGCAACTGTCAGTGACAATAAAGAGCACAGACAGGAAAAGTAACCCAGTGTGTGTGTGCACTGTAGCCCGAATCCCATTTGATGGTTAAGAAACATAACATTATATCACTTCGCCATTATAATGGAAATATAAATACATTTAAATCTGGAATGCTGTGACAGTCATTTCCTGTGTGTTCTATTATTACACAGAGCTGATAAGGCAAACATTTATTTAAAAAAAAACAAAAGTGTTGCTGTTTTCCGTACATGTGAGGCACTTGTCTGTGAGCGAGAGAAATATGTGGGCCATAAACATTTCACTCGGACCACCCATGCTGTCAGGCCTATTTGTTAAGGGATGGAAGGCAGCTTCTCAACTGCGGGAGCTTCTGCCAATTAGGATAAGCGATAATAATCCTTGCAAATGAGGATCACTGAAGCTGATTGTTTGATTTAAATGTATTGAAGCAGGACTGATGACACTGTGGGTTTATAATTTATAACACTTTGAGCTCCGGGGGACGTGCTCCATTTGTGTTCAGGTTGCAACCTCAAATTACCTTCCTTAATAAGCATGGAAATGCTGACAAACACTTCTTACACTTTACAGCTAATGACACAACTACGTCAGGGTCTGTAAACTAGTGACAAAAAATAAAAGGGACCACAGACACAGTGAGTCAGATGTTTATGGGAGGGTTTTATGGTCTTCTCCTGAAATTAAAGAGAAGCTTATTTTGTGATGTTATCGGACACGTCAGTGAGCGTATAGCTTTAGGTCAAAGTTCATAAACATCCAATGAATATCTAATCTAATGAGGCCTGGGGGACTGAAACTGGACGAACAATATAAAAACATTCTTATGGGCACCATGTAATGAAGCCTAACTAATGAGTAGAGCTAAATGTTATGACATGCACTAAAGGTCCTGGATAAAAGACAAAGACAATTCTTCATTTTCAGTTCATTGAAACTAATAGTTCCTCAAAGTTGCGTCCTGTACCTTAAATTAATAAAGATTAAATTAACCGGCTTATTATCTGAAAAACAAACTAATGGCACGACTGAATCCAACGCAGAGTACTGCACTGACTCGACTCGCAAATACTACTCAATGTGTCACTATATGTCAAAGCACTTAGATGACGGGTCAGATGAGACCACAGATATTAATCTGGACTTTAAATGAACACGTAAACCTTATATTCAACCCAGGTGTGGGTGAGGTATAAAAATCTTTCTTAAAGTCGGTTTTCCAGCAGTGTAAACTTTAATATGACCTATGTAAATCAGGGTCAGCAGTTCTCCAGGAGCAATAATCTGCACAATTGCTAAAATATGCCACCTAACAAAACGACTAAATGTCTGCTGCATTTTATTTCAACCTTTTGTGACCTTTCCTGTCAGGCTTGATGCGGTCTCACAAGTGAATAATCACAAACATTCGCTGAGTGTAGTTTTTTCTATGCTGTTAAACACTCTCCTCCCCTCTCACTCCTCGTACACTTTCACCCAATTCAATAGCAAGTATAGCAAGACTATGGGCTGTAGCAAAATCTTACACTGATAAATGTAAACAACCAAAAATAAAAAACTAAAACAGAGCAACAATCCCTGACAGAAACTTACATGGAGATCAGTACATTGTGAAAGAGCCCCATCTGGTGTAATGCAGGAAGAAATGCATCAATAAATCTGTATTTCATGTTTCAAGTTTGCTTTAGCAATTTAATTGAATTATTTATGCAGAGTTTTGTGATTTCTTTCTGTCCTGTTTTGCTTCTGATCCAGGATTATTAAAAATCTAATAATACATATGTAGCATATAGCTTTACAGTATAAATGTAAAAGAAGTCAAATAATCACAGCAATAAAATAGATCCACAAATGGAAAAAAAGACACAGTTTATTAATGAAATGTCATTTCTACCACAGCAGGAAAAAATAAAGCCCTGTAATCACCAGTATATTTGGCAGTTACAATGAATGACATTGTTACATTACTTCTCATTATTACAAACAGGTCGCAGCCACAAAAAAGCCACTAAATGAACCTTAAGTCAGTCTAATTAGGTAAAAATAACTTCATTCTGTTGTGTTTCGTATTGAACAACATAAACAAAATAACCTAACAAACATACTTCAACTTACCAAAATATGTAGACCTACTTGAAAACAAAATGAAAATGTAGATTATCTGCAGTTACATTACATTTAACGCTTCCAGTGACAACATCCTACAAGTTTCCTCAGGCTTTGTAAACAACAAGCTAAAAGTGACTCCTCCAAACTATTTTTTACACTACAGTGAAGGACGTTTTGGTTGTTTTCCTTAAAAATTTCCTTTCACCTTCCAGATTAAAGGGAATAATTCTCAATGCCACAAAGCCCCTTGTTTGACAAAGAATTTAAACTAATAATTTAAATCCATCGTTTAACACAAATCAGTGCAACTGTTTAGCTATTAAAAACTGAACATCCAATGAGCTAAATACACAAAAAGTAAAAAAAAAAAAAAAAAAAATTAACGGAAACTTATACCTCAGCTTGTTATTTAGCAGTGCTACTGTAATGTGTTCTATACTGAAACACAGACTACAACCATATGATGATTTCTATGTTTATGACAATCTGAGAACTACACAAAGGAGTTCTGTTATAAACCCCAAAGAAAGAGAATAAAAATGATCAACTAAGTAAACATAAATCAGGATATAAATATTTTAGCTGAACCCAATATGCAACACAAACAAATTCCATATCCAACACAAAAAAATCAAAACCTATTAGTGCAGTCAAAACATTTTTCCAATAAATTTCAAAAGTTATTTACCCATGAAATCAGTGCTTTCATATTCTTACCTGCTGTTTACATTTTGACAATACAGAGATGAGTCGAAAAAGACGACACAAACTAAAATATCTAAACTTACCTTGATCGTACAAAAATGGGTTTAAACCGGAGCTGATGTGATAGAATACTCCTTTGGTCACAAACTGTGATGAAAAGTGTTTAAAAGATAAAATGTCATTTCCATTAAGTCGTTATATAACAGAGCCCTTGGATTTGAACCTTTGCGATGACTAGCTGAGCACTTGCCGGTGTATCTGTATTTACAAGTCAGCGCCATTAAGCAAACACGGCATGGCATGAAATAACCTATAGCTTTACACTGAGAGCTCTGCATCAGGTTTTTCCTCCAGCCTAATGAGTAAATAATGGAAAACAAATAAGAACAGCTGCAGTATCCTCTCTACTTGGCTGTAATTGATCTTAAATCAAAGCGTACTAAATAATTTATTTATCACGCTACGACCAGTGCGGGACAGACAACTTAATTGTCTGTTAATCGACCATGTGTGCCTACTTATGTCTCTTACAGTCACCAACTGTCACCTTGTATTGTAAACCGCAAAGATAATCAATGTTCTGTGGCAGCAGAGATAACACTGAGCTGAATGTGAGCAGAAAAGCCTCTTCATTCAACAACCACAAGCGTGACCCACTTCAACAGTTTAGGATGTAACAACAATTGTTGTTTCTACATGAAAAACTCTTTGAAAAACTCTCTCAGCAAGTCTGACAGAACAAAATCCCTTCATTTTCCTTTTGTGGATGGATGGCACTGACAGAGATGGATCAAAATTTTGTTTCTAAAACAGACACCTGCTTTAAGCTTGTCTGTTACAATCTGCTTACAGTGTTATTTTTAAGGTTTGTCAGGTACTTGTAAAGATCCAGAAATAACTGCTAACTTTCACTGTATACCCTTTACAGTCTTTAAAACAATGTACACAAAGTGCAAGTATTTACTTCATACAAGAAAATATTCACTTGTAATTGTAATTTTCCATGATGATGAAAAATTTCTTCATAGCTCATGTGGATCAAGCCGTCTGCTTCCCTGTCGTTCTCATCTGCAGCTGTGAGAAGTGCAACGCAGTATACTGTCATCAGACCCCACAGTCGCTGGTTCTGTCTTGGAGTTTGCGAGTGATTATGAGAAAGGTGGAGAGCGAGGCGACTGAAATGTGGAAGATCAGCTGCCACACGTTCCTCAGGCCAAGCAGGTAGATGTTGCATAGGACGATCACGCTCAACAGAGCGAAGGACTTGTGTTTCTTCAGAGATGAATGGAACAGGTAGAGGTGGCACTGTGGACACAAGAGAGGTCATTCACCTGGAAGAAGAGTGCCGGAAAGAGTTTGACAGTTGTGTGTGTGTGTGTGTGTGTGTCGAAAATATGAAGTAAATTTACCTGAAACACACAGCAGACAAACGCCAGAAGAAATGCCACAACATTCCAAATACCTTCATAATCATCCTGCATATAGGGAAAGGAATAAAATCAAACACACCAATGATTTATCATTCAAGTCACAATCCCCATAATTTAAAATGTACCACATTTATTTCAGATTATAGCTGAGCCTCACAAGTGTGACAATTTTGCAGTTTTTTTGCAGGCCTCATCATTATGAAACCTTTGCTTTCACAGCAAAATGCTAATGCACAGCTGCCAGCTCAACATATCTATAATTAATGTTGGCTCACACATGACTATTTCTGAATAAAATACCCACCTAAACATAAAAAATGGGTTTGTTATGCGACTGAGAAGGCAGCGGTATGGCATTATTTCTCTTAAAAAATATTTTGAATATAAAGAATATTTTTTGTGGAATATAAGTTAAGTTAAGTTTATAGTGAATATAACAGCTAAGACTGAATATTAAAATACAACGGACTCCTTTTTAGATGTAGTAAAAGTATTTGTGGTAGTATTCTGGCACTGGCACATACCTGGAATGTGTACTCTAGGAGGTGAACACCGCGGATTATGTTCAAAGATGCACACATGATATTTAGGACCAGTGAGAGGATGCCAGGTGCTGTCACCGGTTCAAGTCTTACATTTTGACCTAAAAATAGAGTAAGGTAACACAGAAAATTTCTACATTACGAAAAAAATAATTATCTTGACACTGTGTTGTATAAGCTGTATAAGCTATGCTGTATAAGTCATATGGTCTGCACTCTTACCAGATCCAGGCCCTTGCTCCACATGCCCATTTCCAATGCCGTTGGTGAGCTCCACTTCCTCCAAGTGAATAACTTGTGGTGGATTGATCCTTAGATCCTCCTGGACCTCTGCCAATGTCACCTCCAGGACTGGACCACCGCTTTGGTTGTACTGCTGCTTCAGCTTCTGAATGGTCCTGTCTGTCAGTTGGCAGCAAGAGTAACATTAGGATGAATCACTGTAATTATTTATAGTTTAAAGTATCACAGCAGTGTAGCTTTCTTTGTCATTCATCACATCACATTTTAATTTTGAAGCAAAGTGGCTTACAAAAAATCTATACATATAAATATACATAAAGGGCTCTATCTAAATAACAGTATTTGTCTTCCTGCTCACCAAATTCTAAAAATGGATATGGCCTGTCTGCCAGGGCAACAACAGTGCTATTGAAGCATGCTGTGAACTCCCAGCGCAGGTCTTCCAGGAAGCAGAAGGCCTTAGCAACAGGGAGGCTGCAGTGGCACACGCTCATGTAGGATACACCCTCGGATGAGACGAAGCTGACAGGTGAGAGGAGAAAAGGTGTTTAGTAAACAAACAGCCTGACGCAGCGTGACACGGATGCCTCTGTGAGCAAATGGACAAATGGTCTTCTTTGCAGTTACAGAGAGCACAACTGAGACAGCCTGCTTTGGATTCTGAATCCTTACTATATGTTGAGCTCCTGGCCCTTGACAGTCCCCCTGTCAGGGAAGCGGGCCAGTGCTTTGCTGATGGTCCTGAGCTGCTGCTTCCTCTCCTGGAGCTCTCGGTTGTGTTCAAAGTCTGTAGAGGCTGACAAGGGGAGTCCATCCCTTACCCGGACCACAAAGGAAAACAGGATCAGAGACATGATCCACTGGATCCATGAAGACCACACTGCCTGTATGGGGTCAAGAGGAAGATCAGATCATGAATATAACTAAGTTAACAATACATCAACACTGTTTTTGTAGTCATTTTCTCAAGTAATTGGTCAATTTTGGTCCATAAAATGTTACAAAATAGGCAACAATGTCTATGGCAAGTGCCGAGATTCTGTTTATTATAACAAAAAACAAGGAGAGGTAAAAGCATTTACCACTGATGATTAACCTTTTTGGCTTTTATTTTATTTCATTTTATTTTGTTGTTTATTCATTTCCTGCCTAAACATGATTTCAATCATTTCAACTTTACATTATACTAAAATGTATTCAATTGTTAGTTTAATACGTTTAATACATTAAAACGAGTACGGTCTAATACTGTAGCTGTGAAATCTTCCCTTTATGAAGAAAGTAATTGGAAACTGAAACTGTTTTAGGCAGGTGTTGATTCCTCTTTATGTTCATTTAAAAAAAACTTGTGGTTTGTTTTCTTGTACAGTTATTATGACAGGCGATTGTCACATTGTGTTCACCCCAGCTGAATCAGTGAGGGAAACCTAAATACTAAAAACATCAGCAGCACCACGAACTACAACACAGCAAATGACCACAACGTTGAATTTCCACTCTCACACTTACAATTACATACGTGTAGAAACAACTTACTCCTTACCTCATTATCATAGGTTTCATGCTGCACCTTGTTACTGAGCTCCTGTATGTTAGCAGCTACAGTATCATATCAAAGAAATAGACCAGCAGCAGGTAGCCAGCACGAGATTCATGTACGCGTTACTAATCGCACAACTCAGCCTTCTATTAAAGTTAGCGGTGACTAATATAGAAAACCTGAATATGATGTTATAACATATACGTAAGAAGTTACATTAATCTTAGCCAGGGAGCTAACTTGGAATCTCCTTCCTGATACAACAAAACCACAACAAATCTGCTACGGAATACCGGGAGGGACAAAACTACTACTCCATTCGGAGTTACAGTATGCAGCAGCAGCGCACCATCTTCACTAAAAAGTGAAGTTAGCACCGCATGCTAATCATCGGCCGTCAGTGACTAGCTAATTTCTTAGCTAGCTACTGCACAGAGGTTAGTTATGTCGTTTGTATGTTTGGATAACATGTAATTGATTTCCACCGTTATGTTAAATGTCACAATGCCACAACTGTCATTGTGGTTGAGAAGTCTAATGTAAGCAACTTTAGCTATCCACTGACTTAGCTGTTAGCTCATCCAGTTTGGAAGCGCTGGCGTTTGTGCTAACGTCACTGTTTGCAAATTAAGTATTCCTAAAGAATTTGATATGGATGTATTACACAGTCCTTATTTGTCGTATTTTGTCGTTGATCGGCAGTGTAAGCAACTTTAGATAGCCACTGTCCTCGCTGTTAACGTTAGTTGAACCATTCTGCAAGCGTAAACGCTGGGTTAACCTAGCTGTTGTTAGCAAAGTAGCTAACCCAGTATTTGCTGTCCTGTTATTCATCCGAATACAGCTTGATCGGTTTCGGACAAAACTAGGTAGGCTGACGTTATGCAAGTTGTGAATGTGAACAGTTTTGGGGGTAACTTAGGAATTAGTCGACTCATTGATGATCAGCAGTTTCTTGTTTTGATTGACAATCATGTTTGTGATCCATTACATCTATATTTGGATTGCGGTTAAAGAATTTATCAGTCGTATGAGTTACAGCATGACATGTATGTCATATTAAATCTAATTTCATTAATTATATAGGCTTGTGTGCGCTGGACAGTTGAGACTTCTCTTGCATATGATTATTGCCGTCTATATTTAACAGGAAGGAGTTCTTAGTACATAAGCTGTCAGCGGCATGAAATTGGCTCCAGTAGAGTAATGTTATCCCCCCAAGGCATACGTGTTAGTCTGATATGTAACGTGCACACTAGCTGCTGACATACCAAATATTGGTTTGTAATTAGAATTACAAAGTTAATGGACTTTTTTATGCAATAGCAGCTGAGTACTGGCGTTGAACAAGCTGAGACAGGGTTTAAAATACTGTGCCATGATTTCATAACCATTTTAACCAGGAGTAAACATTATGAAGTATGGTGCTGTCATTGGCTTATATTGTTGTTGTGTCATCAACTTAAATATGTGTTCAAACCAAAGGCCAGTGACACACCTTCCCACTCTCACCATGCCATTAACCAGGCTCAATAGTAACAACAATCTGGGACATTTCATTGTCTGTCACACACTGATGAAGTGGACAGTGGAAACAGAAGGTGTGCTGTGCTCTGCTTGGATTTGTCACACTTCTCCTCCCATCATTCTCTCCCCTCCCCTTTGTGTTTCTCTCCTCTCTTGGTATCTTTCAGTCTCTCTACATTGTTTTCCAACACACTCTTCTATTATGCTACTTCGTCAGTGTATGCTGACAGATAAAAAGGGAACCTGAATGGGGTGTTGGGAACCTGAATGGGGTGTTTACTGCTTTTTTAAGAGAAGGCAGCCTTTTTATTTTTTTTGTACTCTTTCTACATTTTAGATCACCCAGACTTTGATCACAATGGGGGTGAAAGACCGCCCTCAGTGTTACTTTGATGTGGAGCTCAACCGGGAGCCAGGTAAGAGAATTTAAAATCATTTCACATGTGTGAGAATTTGTCAGACATGTAAACAACCTCAGTTCGAATGACTTTGTGACAGTGACTGTGTCTGTGCTGAATGGCTGTACTGAAGTCTAGCTCTGAGGAGTTATTAGCATTACGTGCATTTCAGGTAGGATATTTGTACAATTGATGTAAATGTGGAGATGGCACAGACCGGTTTAGTTGCCATAGGCTAATTAAATGTAATGGGCTCATATTTAGACAGGGAGAGACAAAATGATCTCCCATAAGAGTTGTTTCAATTTTGCCCATAGCTATGGAGAAGTTTCTGTAATGTCTGAGCTTCACCACAGGCTTCTTCTAATTCTTGGGAACCAATTAAAAGTGTGCAGTTTAGAAACATTTGACCTACTTGAGAGTCTTAATTGTATTCTGGTTATAGTTACAGTGGGTGTTTTTTTATATATATTTTTAGAGAGATCAGAGATATTGCAATCTGTTTTTAATTCATTATACATGTGTTGGTATTGCATATTGTTCAGCCCTCGTAAGAAAGTTGACTTTAGCTAATATTTTATGTCTTTTGTGTTTTCATAGTTGGTCGCATAGTCTTTCAGCTTTTTTCGGATATTTGTCCCAAGACATGCAAAAACTTTCTCTCTTTGTGCACTGGTAAGTAATGCTGGGTCACGCTGTATATCCTGCCTTTAACTGCATTGTATAACTGTCAGATTTTGAAACCTGTTTGAGAACATGAAGCTGGTTTGTTTGCTTTCTCTGACGTACATCTTACCACTGTAAAACATTGTATTATAGTACTCATCTCCACATTTTTTGAAACAGTCAGTAGTGGTGGTGGCCTTCCCCTAAATAGCCATAAATCCACAAACAGACTGTAGATTGATCGGTCCCTCTCATTTTTCATCCCACCTGGCCAACGGGAAAGTGATGCCAGGAAGAGCAGATGTTGGAGATGGCTGGTTAGTCTGTCCCTTTCCCCTGGACTTACAGAAACAACATCACATAGTAATGTACACCAATATTCAGCCACGCAGTTTGCTGTGGCTTTTTAGAAGCGTCTTATGTGTCCTTTTTAGGAGGGGATCAGCTCACACCATTAGAAACCAAACCCTCGCAGCAATGCTGAAGTCAGTGAAGCAAAATACTAGAAGATTTGCAACCTAAGCTGCCTGAACAGCCAGTTCTTTGTCTTCTCAAAGCACCCTTAAACACATCTAATGAAGTCTCTGCCTTCACTTCTCCTTTCACCCTAAGGAAAGGAAAAACCTGGGGGTCGGTATTATGTCCTCTGCCAGTATCACTCCAGTGGAAGATTTTTTAATGAATTCTGCAGTCCTGCACAGGAGTATGAACAGTGGGATGCCTGAACACAAGGCATCTAGTTTACTGAACCACCCCCACTCCCTTTCCCCAACTGTGGTTTCATTCCTTTCTTAAGAATAAACCCCATGTGGCAGTGTTCAAGCCTAACATTTCTTAACACCTACAGCCATCTGTTACATACAAAAAATACTTTCCCCAGTAGCATATCAGTTGAATGTTGTGTGTTTGATGAGAGCTCAGTTAATGCACATCTGATTTCAGGCGAAAAGGGAACTGGCAAAATCACAGGGAAAAAGCTGTGCTACAAAGGCTCCACATTTCACAGAGTTGTAAAGAACTTTATGATCCAAGGAGGCGACTTCACGGAAGGTAATAATACCTTATTAACGGATAACCTTGTTTACTTTGAAAGTGGTGTGTTCAGTCAGATTGACTGAAATGGTCACACTGCTTCACTTTTTTCCAAACTGCTGGCTCCATTTTTGTTTTAATAAAGAACAAAATTCTGTGCTGTGAAAAAGATGCTGCATTTGATTTTGTTTTATGAAGAATTAAAATGCTCTTTCAGGTTGAAAATGTATGTCAGTAATGGCGATGCTTTGCTTGGTTTCACAGCTAACAATTCGTTGCAACAGAACTGACAAAAAATTCATACATGTTCTGGGCGTAATTATTTAACATGTTAATCTCTGCAGGAAATGGAAGAGGAGGAGAGTCCATATATGGTGGCTACTTTGAAGGTAATGGAAATATCAAAATATCTAATAAACTGCCCATAAATGTTCAACTGAATACTTAAGAGCCGTTGGCTCAGCTACTTTTGCATGAGCAAAAAGCAGTGTGCAAAATAATGTTGCATGTGTTATTAATGGATTTCTTGTGAATCGTCTTAATCTGTGAATTTCCTGTGTCTCGCTCTGTTGACCTTCACTTTTCCATTGTATGGTGCTCTCTTCTATTTAGTAAGAGTAGTGGGATTTATCAAATCAGCATGGAGAGTAGGCATTCTCTTTATTGAAAACTACA
Source organism: Scatophagus argus (assembly GCF_020382885.2). Taxonomy (NCBI): domain Eukaryota; kingdom Metazoa; phylum Chordata; class Actinopteri; family Scatophagidae; genus Scatophagus; species Scatophagus argus. Next base: position 6,768,181 of record NC_058510.1, read on the forward strand.
ATCTTCCTGCCTAAAATTTTCAACATATTCTTTTATTTATAGAGTGGTCTTTTGCAAAATGAGAAGGTAAGAGATGTACACAGTTCAGTAACACCATGTCAACATTGTCCCCACCACCTTCCTCTCTCAATTAAACCGGTGCAAATGTTTGCAGTGGTACAGGTGAAAATTTTTAGTGAGATTAAAGAGATTTTCTGTCCAGACAGCCATCCCACCAGACCCCTTAAAGCCTCGGGCTGCTCAAACTACGTTTTATGTCACATATGCGGTATTTTGTGGTATTTATAGCCACATGACTGCCATAACATGTGGTCAGATGCAAAGCTGCAGGTTTCTCTCCTCGGCGAAGTACCACAGTGGAAATATTAAATATAAAGGCATATTTCTGATATTCATTAGTATGCCAGCTTTAAGTAACTTCAAGAGTGTAAAAATACATTTTTAGCTTTGTTTCTCATAAACTTCCCCCACCCCCACCCTGCTCTGTATGTTTATTTATTTATTTATTTTTAATTATTAATTTTCTACCTAATGGCTCATTCTTTTAGTATGCTATAAAAATCATCTTCAGGAGACTTGAAACTTGGATTTTTTCAGTGATTTATCCTAGTCAGCATCTAATTGTCCTTTTTTTATATATTGGCTTTTGTTTTTACAGCCGTTACGCTTTTGTCTCGATTGTCTTCTTTTCTGCCTTTTAAATTTTTGACAGCATGAACATTAGTTAAAATCTGTCCGACACACTTCACTATCATGGAGACATTTTGCAAGTTACAAGATAAAATAGCCCTTTATTAGTCCAACAAGGGGGAAATCTTAGCCAAAAAATGTTAAGCTACTTGACGATAGTGTTACCTTGATGTGAAATAAGGCAGTAGAGGGACATTCTTTCTCAAAAGATTAAAATGAATGGAAATTTTTGTATTATTCTTTGGTTCATGGCTAGAATCATGTAAAATGTGTGATTTGTACTTGATAGTCTAAATAATTGAAAAGTACTAAAAATACCAAACAGATTGTTTACCAAACTGTGCCTTTATGGAAGGACTGGTGAGGCAGTGATCAGGATAATAATATTTTTCCTTTTGTCCTGTTTTTCCCTTATATTTGCATTATTATCAGAGGACACGCTCTAAGACTTTGATCCCTCTTTCTCTGCTCCCAACAGATGAGAACTTCGTTCTCAAACATGACAGAGCCTTCCTGTTGTCGATGGCCAATCGTGGGAAGGACACCAACGGCTCACAGTTTTTCATGTGAGTAACATTAAGTAAATCACAGTAAACCACACTGAACCTTTTAATAACTAGACCATTTAACTGACAGGACATTGCATTATTTATTTACTTTTTTTGATTGTTTTTTTGCTTTCTGTCCCTTTCTCTGTTTTGAAACTGTAGAGTAGAATTTGTCAATGAATGTGAACGTCAACAGTCCCCCCACTGTGTGCAGTTAGATTTCAAAGTGCAGAGAAACATGGATTCATTCTTTTTTACTACAAATGTGTTACATTTTTTCTCTTGCCATTTTTTGTGTAAAATTTACAGAAACTCTAGCATCCTGCTCTTCTAAGGTAATGTGTCTCCAAGGCTGTGTTTCTCTCTCTCTCTCTCTCTCTCTCTCTCTCTCTCTCTCTCTTCCTCTCTCTCTCTCTCTCTCTCTCACTCTCTCTCTCACTCACTCACTCTCTCTCTCTCTTCTCCTGACTGTATTTATCATTCAATAGTCTGTATTTGCAAGTATTCTACAGAACACAGTGTTTATTTTGGATATGTTTGAACAGTATTCATGGATGGCTTGAGGTTATTTGGCTCTGTAGACTTCCTTTATCGCTGAAACAGGATGTCACCATAAGTTAGACATGTCCTACATGCATAAAATCTCTTGAAACATAAAGGAGGAAATGTATAGAGACTGTCTTTCATTGTATGATCCGAAATGATCGCCCTCACTGTGTTTTCAGTGCCTGTCTGTGGCTGTTTTTAATTCAACAGCCAAAATTATAAGCGTTTTCTAAATCAATTTACAATGAAATATCATTAAACAAATGATGGTCTTTCAAATTCAGAGCTTTTTATTTTTATTTTTCCCATGGTACAGTAGCTCGCAGGTGTTGTTGAAGTTACTTGTTAATTCTAATTCTTTTCCTTCTTTTTCTCCTGTTTACATGATCCCACCTCTACCATTGGTTGACCGTCCGTGGCGTCTTTGCTGGATTTTCCACAAACAGCACAACCAAGATGGCCCCTCATCTTGACGGGTAAAATCTGATTTCTCTCTGGCGTTTGGGAAAAGCATCAAAACAGTGTTTACAGTTAATAGTGAATCTTCATATCTGACTTGATTTTTCAAGCAGTCCTCTATGTCTTTATAATATTCAATAATGTTACCACGTATGGATTGAAATGTTGCTAAATCCTTTTCATAGAAAAAGGAAATGCAGAAATTTCTGAATGAATTATAAGAAATAACCACAACTGTTATAGAAAGTGGCGCTCATGTGTATAGTTTTACTCAAAGTAAGATGCTGATTAAGAAAAATATGTTTTCAGTGTCTTTTAAAATACTAAGACCGTATAATAAGTCGCTGTGTAACAAGCATCAACCTTTTTCTACCTGTGTGCAGAGTCCATGTCGTCTTTGGTCTCGTCATCTCTGGCTTTGAAGTGATAAAGAAGATCGAAGGGCTGAAGACCGATTCAGCCAGCAGACCCTACGCTGATGTGAGAGTGATGGACTGCGGTCAACTTATCACCAAGTCCGCTAATGATGGTAACTTCAGTGACTTATCATCTTATTGTTAAAGTTTACGGATGTTGTTTTTTTTTTTTTAAATTCTTGACAAATCTGATGGAAAAAAGCCAAAAGCCGACTCACCCACATTGTTTAATAAAATGACCGTAATGAGCTCAATCCTGCAGTAGGCATCACATGACCCTTGTTTATTGTTTGATAACCACACTGAAGAATATCAGTCGATATATCCAAATGTCAGGTTGATGTCAGACTCTGGATTTGACATACTGCTACCCAGCTGTCGTAGTGCGAGTTAAATTTCTGTTGTGTGTGACAGTTTATGTTTGTTCTTAATAAATAGCTTAAATTCATTTTTATCCGTTGTTTCCAAGTTATCTCGTACCATTTGTTTTCTCTCTTTTATTTTGTCTCCTGTGGGGAATAACATGTGCTGCCTGTGATTGTAACTGGGTCATATTTTGGGTTGGCATTTTGATGCCAGCGCTTTGCCCCTCTGGCATTCGTACAGGCGTGTAACCTGATCTTCTGTTTAATGAGGATCAGCAAAGTGATCTCTGTGGACTTCATTTGGCATCTGCCCACCTGACTCTGCCAGGCCAGATTTACTTTGCCTACAACATACTGAGAAGAATCAAACAAAGCTTTTGTTGTTGTACACCACCCTGAAAATGACTCATGGCATTTGGACTTTCCCTTGTAGTGTTACTGAATGTATCAGTGACGTATTCCTAAAGGTATGCATGTTTTTTAATCACATGTTGTTATTTTTTCCGCTCCAGTGCTTGAAGGCAAAAGGAAACGAACCTCCCATTCTGCTGACTCGTCTCTCAATTCCCATGAGTCGTCCTCTCTGTTCTCTTCTTCACTGGAATCTGAGAGTGAATTAGATGAAAAACACAAACAATGCAAGCACAAGAGACATGTCAAGAGTAAACGGTCAAAAAAGAAAAGGAGGGAATCAAAGAAGGAGAAAGACGCTCTGCCCTCCAAGCAAAGGTATTTTTTTAAATCTTTGTTTATGATCACATCTTTACATGCTTTTATAATTACTAAAATGTACATAACCACAGCTTGGAGCCAGTATGCCCAAGCATAAAAAGAATCACTGACATGATTCAGTCAGCTTTAAGAGTGAAGAGACGGGTTTGTTCTTTGCATACCAAAAAGTGTTGTTTTGCGTTGTGTGATTTATCCTCTCACAGTCCTGTGGAAAGAAAGATGCTGGAGGGAGAGGATGAAACGGAGGGAGAGAAGGAGCAGAGTGGGAAGAGAGAGAAGCCTGTCGTCCGTCCGGAGGAAATCCCACCGGTGCCGGAGAACCGCTTCCTGCTGCGACGGGACATGCCATCTCAGGAAGATAAAACAGAGATGTCAGTATGGTGTTTTTGGACTGCATCTTACACTTTGATCATTAGTGCATAAGTAATTGCAGTAATTGAGTGTTGACTTTGAAATTTGGTCTTTTCAGAGTTGAGAAGGAAGAAACGTATCTTTCAGCTGACCAGAAACCAGCGGTCTCCAAGTCAGGACGGAAAATCAGGGGCAGAGGAACAATGGTATGGTCACCTCACTTAAGATCACATTTGTCATACTTGGTGTTAATATATGAGTTACTGATTACCGTTAGGGTGCAGTGGATCACAAAACTCAGCTTCACTCAGTCATGTAACTAAAACGTGGACTTGCAATTTAAATAAAAACAAAACAAAAAACTTACATATAGAAATAAGTGAGAACTATAATAATACTCCCCACAGCACTATCTGATTGGTTATACAGCATGAGTACGGTAATAGCCTATCAGCACTAAAAGCTAGCATGCCACAGGTTGTAGGTGATTCGTCAAGCTCTGCATTGAGATTTAAAAAGTACCAGTGGCCATAAAACTGTATATCAGATTATAATTGACAAATTTTGCATGTGTGCCTTGTGGGAGACTTGGTTTTTACAAGCTGATCATAGACTACAGTGGTTCCCAACTCGGGGATCAGGGGTCACAAGATAACTCTGATGTATTACAAGAGGACCCATGAGAGAGCAAAGCAGGAAAAAAATTTATTTCTGTAGCTCAAGATTCCCTGAAACGTTTGCCTTTTTTTCTTGTAGATTACCAAATAATTTTACTTCTTCATTTCCTTAGTTTTTCAAACACTGGCTGAACTCGTAGCAAACAGTAGACATACACTACCAAGGGCCCACACGTAGACAAAGTCAAGCTGGGAAGATGTGCTGTAAAGCATTTCCCAATGTCTGTTTCATTGATACCAGAAAATAAACTATTTATGTTTTGTTTTCCATCTATGGTCATATCTGCAACTTTTTGCACTTGTATGAAAATCACCCAAGCCCCTGAAGGCAAATAATCTTTACATTCAGCCTTCGCAATCTCTAAAGAGTGTTGATGCATTTATGATTTTAATTCAAAGTGTGAAAACATTTTAACTTTCTTGCAGCGATATCACACCCCCACAAGGTCTAAATCACGCTCTGCCTCTGTGGAAGAGCGTGGTAGCAGTGAAACTCCACCGCACTGGAAAGAAGAGATGAAGAGAACCAAAGTTTATCAGCCGCCGAGCATTGAGAGATGGAGCAAAGGAGACAAGTATGTCTTAATATTTTACTTTACTTACGACACGAGATTTGTTCTTTGTTTTTTCTTGCTTCATGCATCTTTTGACTTAACAGATTGAATGACCATTCCTCAAGCAGATGGGACAACAGAAGCGACTCGGTGTGGTCTCGGTCTGCAGAGCACTCTTCAGAGCACAGCTCCGAAAGATCCAGCCAGCGCCGCCAACAGAAAAAAGACAAGAAGAAAGCCAAACACAAGAAGAAAGCCAAAAAACATAAACACAGCAAGAAGAAGCGGTCCAAGAACAAACCACAAGAGCGTCACCTGTCAGAAGGCGAAAGATCTGTGTCATCAGAAAGAAAGTACAGAAGATCCCGTTCTGTGTCCTACTCCTCTTCAAATCAGCGTTATTCATCTACTCGGCGAAGGCGGCGGTCTTCGCTGTCTTTCAGAGACTCGCGGTCCTACTCTAGATCCTACGCATCCAGTCAGTCCAGATCTAGAGGAAGGTCCAGGTCTTATTCAAGATCCAGGAGCCTTTCTAGGTCTAGAAGTCGATCTTTGTCTAGGTCCAGATCTCTTTCCTATTCTCGATCCCGGTCTAGATCTAAGTCAAGATCAAGATCCAGATACAGATCTAGGTCTTCATCAAGAAAGAGGGGTTCATCCAGATCCCCAAGAAAGAGGAAAGCCAGCAAAACCAAAATGGATGCCCTAATCCATGTGCCCGAGAAGCTTCCAGACAGCAAAGTCACACCTGTCCCCAGAGTCCCTACTGTACCGGCTCCTGAAAGTGTCCCTGTGATCCCACTGAGTGACAGTCCTCCCCCCTCACGTTGGAAACCTGGTCAAAAGCCCTGGAAGCCCTCCTACATCCATATTGAGGAGATAAAAGCTAAAGTAGCCGCTAACATTTCCTCCACTGGACAGACCGCTGATAGCATTAAAGAAAAAGCTCAGACCTCAGTCACACCCAAGTGTCTGCCAGGTGACTCTGAAAGTGACAAAGCACACAAACCTGCAGGGCGCTCACGTAGCAGGTCCTCCAGGAGCAAGTCCTACAGCCGTTCGTACAGTCGCTCAAGGAGCAGAAGTTACAGCAGGTCCAGGTCTCGGTCCAGGTCCAGGTCCAGGTCCAGGTCCCCTCATCACTACAACAGCAGGTCATCATCCTACAGCAGATCAGATTCTGAAGACTCCAAGAAAAAATGTAGCAAAAATAAAAATTCAGTGGAAAAGGAATGGAAGGAGTATTACAGCTCTTTGAGAAGGGTAAAAAATTTAGATAAGTACATTTCACTCACCAGTAATCAAGATGCTCAGTCCAGATCAGAGAACAAGACAGGCTGTGAACATAGTCCTGATATCAGTGCCTCAAGGAGAAGTGGCTCTTTGGAGAAAGTAAAGGAGAAAGGCAGCTCACAGGATCAAGAAGTGAAGCATTGCAGCTCAGTGCCAGGGGAGACCTTTAATAGCAGGTCTGAATGGGATAGTGACAGTGATAAAGTGAGCCAAAGTAACAGTTCCACCCTGTTAAAAAAGCAGAAACAAGCAGTTCAGTTTGGTGAAGTTCTTGACAAGAAGTTTTCTGCTCTAAGCGGATGGAATTCTGAAAGCGACTCTGAAAATATAACAGCCAGGACATTGGCCATATCTGAAAAAGAAGAAGGGGAGGCCAGTTCAGAATCAGAATCAGAGAGTCTCAGGAAGACGTCTGAGGCGGTGGTCGCTGTGGCGCAAAGCGTTGCTGCTGCCACCGCTGCCTCTAGTCAGTCAGAGAAAAGCCCTGAGAAGGCTGCAGAGCCCGAGAAGCACAAGAGCAAGAAGAAAGCCAAACGCAAGCACAAACACAAGAGAAGAAGTGAGAACAAAAGCGGTTCCCATCACGGCAAGGACAAAGGAAAGAGATCTAAGAGGAAACATCAGAAACTCAAAGAGACGTTTCACTGGCAGCCACCTTTAGAGTTCGGGGACGAGGAGGAGGAAGATGAATCCAAGCGAGAGAAACATAGTCCTGGTAGAGTTGTCAAAGAAAGGCCTGGTATGGACAGTATGAGTGAAAAAGACCAACATTTCTCTTCTTTGAGCAAGAATCCCACCAGTGAAGAAGACAGGGATCAACAGAAAGCAAAACACAGCGAACTTCATCTTCACTCATCTAGCAGGAACAATGCTAATTTACCCAATATCAAAGTGCAGGATTCATTAGATGATATGGATATTTGTACCCCAGAGCATGACACTGAAATTGTAGAACCTCCAGTTACACAGGATTCTTATCATAGTGCTCCTGAAGAAACCCTAAAATCTACCTCAGAGTCTTCAGATACGGCAAGTAAAGATAGAGCTTTACCTCACAGGAAAGAAGAGCCTTTTGTTACGTCCACAACAACCGCTGGTGAACTGCAAGATGAAGAAACCACCGGCAAATCCACTGGAAGTGTAATTAATTTAAAATGGAAGCCTTTGAAAGGAATGTCCGCTCTACAGAATGTAAATGTTGCACCCGTCACCACAAAAAACAACCAACTTCAAGAGAACCAGGCCCCCAGCATGCAGGGAGTAAAAATGGAAATAAAAAGCAAAAGCCGGGTCCGCCCAGGATCTCTCTTCGACGAGGTTCGGAAGACTGCACGGCTCAACCAGAGGCCGAGGAACCAGGAGAGCTCCAGTGAGGAAAGATCCCCCTCTGAGGGAAAGACGAGGGGAACATCCCGCTCGCGGTCCCCGAAGAAGTCCAGGTCGGCGTCCAGGAAGTCTCGCTCCGTTTCCAGTCACAGATCCCACTCCAGAGGCTGGTCCCGCTCTTACAGCAGGTCCAGGAGTAGATCCCGCAGCTCCAGCTTCTCCTCCAGGTGAGACAACAAAAGCACACTGGTTAATTGAACAGCATGAGGGCAACATTGCCAAATCTGTCTAAATGTTTGATGAAGATGGTTCTGAAGTGATAAAGTTCACGGATGTTGAAGGATTTCAACAGCTCAGGTGAAAATGTGATTTGCAACACGACCTGACTCTTCTAGGAGCCGCAGCAGGAGTCGTCGGAGGCATGGGAGAGGACGGTCGCGCTCTCGTAGCAGCACATATCGAAGTTACAGAAGTCACAGGTAGACCCTGAAACACTGATTTAATTATCTTCTCTGAGGCCAAAGGGACGAAGTGTTTTCAGTTAAAAGGAGTGGAAACTCAGGGGGTTTTGGTGTCATGCATTTCAGCCATATTAGACTTTAAAACAGTCAGAAACCCTCTCGGTCTTATTAAAAAACGTACTACACAAACTTATCCATTGAATTTGTCTGTTGTGCCTTTTATCATCATTAATCTTTCAAATCTTTTTTTTTTCCCCTCCTATCAGTCGGACGTACAGTAGAAGTCATTCTAGAAGTCGATCATATATTCGCCGCCGGAGATCCAGGTCTGTTAATGTCCTACCGGACACTCAGAAATGGTAAAATGTAATTATTCATGTGAGGGGATCAATTAGTACCCTTAACATCATATACAAACACAATTATGCAAATACTATATTTAGATTAAAGCACCACAATCCAATTTTATCTTAATTACAATTAAATTAGTAATCAAGTGTGGATTGCTGCAGTATTAATTGAGAGTTTGAAAGGATATTTACGCAACCGTCAGTTTTCATAAACTGTAATATAAAGTGAGATATTTTGTGTGATAGCATGAGGTGCAGTTCATACAGAGCAGAAAAGTGTGAAAACATTAAAGCTAAAACAAGCAAATGAATATTTAATTATTTCACAGGCAGAAAAGTAATTATTTTGATAAATAAGTTTTAATCATAATGAAAATTTGCTGGTTTTCTTTGTCTGATGTGATAGTAAAATTGCTTTTTTTTTCCCAAACAAAATAAGCTTTCAAATTATGAGAAAGTCTCATAAAAATAACAGCAGATGAATCAGTAAATGTAACATTAGAAGAGAATCTTAAGTCATTAATTGTGGTACCTGTAATTGTATGCTGCAGAAATAACCAGTCAGTTTCCCTGTGCACACCAGACAGATTACTCTGATGAAAAGGACAGCGTTTAGACAACACAAGTCTTTATCATCATGCCAGGACTTTTTTGGATGCTTTGCCTTTGCTAATCAAATCTGTGTGAATCACACACACTCACTGTCAGGAGATGTTCTGTTTAAATAATATCTCTGTTGTCATCTGGCCCTCTGTTAATGCAGGTCAGACTCCTATGATAGCTATTCCAGCAGGAGTCGGAGTGTGAGCAGGAGGCGAGGCCGTCGGCGAAGCGGCAGCTACAGGAGCTCAGACCGTCGGTCCTGGTAAGAGGCACCAACATGGCGGCAAGTTTCACTTTGACCCTTTTAACCTTCTCTTCTCTCCTTCCTGTGGTTTAAACACCAAGACATTCAGCCTCCATGTGTGTTTTATTCATGCCTGGGAAGTGAAATATTTCATATCAATAATCTCTGTCTTCCTGGCAGGTCGTACCGCTCCTCCAGTCGCAGTTCTTCCAGGCGCAGAAGTCACAGTCGCAGCAGTCGCTACAGTTGAGCTCTCAAGTCTGCTGCGAGAGAATAAAACCACAAAGTCTGGACACTGTGCAACACACAACAGCATTTACTATTATCATCTCAGATCAGAAAGCTCAAAGAGCAAAATATCCTCCATTTTAAGTTTAATACTGCGCTGTATGTCCCTCCTTCAACTGAAGTGATGGCCTTTGAAGAAATTAATGTTATTTATGTAAATAAATAAAAGCAAGCAAGCTTATATAAAGTTAGAGTAACTGGGTTGAGTCTTGTCAACATGGCCACTCAGCAGCCTGGAAGTATTAAAAGAAATCTAACGTGATAAATAACGAGCTGTGTATTTTTCACGTTATTATATATTTGTGTATTCCTTTTCTACATCTGTTTTTATACACTGAAATGTACAGTTATGCATACTGTAAATGTGTCAGATCCTCTCAGTTCTGATGTGTGTGAGCAGCTGACAGGATTCATCAGTGGGGGAAAAAAAATCTTTTTGTAGCAGCTGTCTTTGTTCAGTTTGTTTATTACTCATCATGAATGTTCAAACTACTTAAGCCGTAGTATTTCTGATTTTACTCGACAACAGTTATGAATGTTTACACTTAATAAATAACACCACACATTATCTTATATTATCTGTCGTTTCTTTTTATGTTTTGTTTTTGGTTTTTTTTTGTCTTTTCCTCACAGTGCTCATTAGCTAACCATACATAGAGGTCAGTTTATGGCCTCAAAAGGATTGGGGAGAATTTGTACCTCTACAATGGCGCCATCTGCCTTTCGGTTCAGAGCCGCAGCTCGTGTATCTGTAAGCAGTACTGTCTTCATCCCAGCAGATTTAAGTCTATGTATTATATTTGTAGCACTCACTGCAATATGAATTTATCCCTTCAAATAAAAGGTGAGAGAACTCAGTAAAATTCAATCATACTCTGAACCAACTGAAAATTTTGCCCCTTTTTGCCAACCCCTTCACTCAAAGCTTTGCTGGTGTGTGAGCTCCCGTCTCTCTTATTGGAGCTTTTGTAAGCTGCAAAAGTCGTCGATTATGTACAGACCCTACTGAATTGCCACAGCGGCTGTCCAGTCTTTGTAAGTGCAGGCAGCAAATACAAATACTGTAAATCAAATCTGGGTGCAAATCACTGCCATCATAACCACCACACAGTAATGGAAATATTACAATATATGATGTGCTGCTTGTGTGGTTAAAATCATTTGATGAGGACAAAGATGTGAACATTTTAAATTGTTTTGCACATTTTAGGAAAATGTGAGGGATTGTTTTTTAGGAAGTTGTAATAATGACAAAGTGTGTATTTAATGTAAACTAACACAAAAGCCTAAAGCAACTTTGGAAAGATAAATCTGTAGATAAAATGTAGATTTTCATCCTATATATAATTTTTATAGATACTTTCTCCTCCTCAGGCCTCAAAAGGCCTCACGTTTTAGTTAAAACGTAAAGTCTTCTATTTATGTGAGCCTAAGTTTTCTGGACATCATAAACTGACTCACAAACACTTGATTCACCAGATGGCGTCGTGTTACTCGTACCTGAGGACTGGGAAATGTTTCCCTCTCAAAATGGCCTATAGTGCTCTCTTTGTTAACATGCAGGTGTTTTACGTGGCTCGAAATGGGGGTTTTTCCTTTTTTCCAGACTTCTTTCAGAGTGTGGAGGCCTCAGTTGAGTTCAGTGCCTGAGGTTTCACAAGGAAAAATCATTAGCCTGCTGTCACTTTTGGGGGAAATAGATGGTTCACTTTTCACAGAATTTCTCCTCTTCAATTTCTCCTTGTCTGAAATGTTTAACAGCACAAGATATGAAATATTGAACACTTTTTTGCTGCAAGTGCCACTGAAGAAACTACATGATTCCTTTGTTTACACGTCCACAAGCTGTCACTGAAATTAAAAACCTCTCAAGGCTTAATGTGATTTTAGATTTGTGTCAGTCTGCTTTTGTATGTATCCACACTGATGTTATGGGCTGGGCTGAGTCCTAGACATGAAGTGATGGATAGGACCTGCTCCAGGCCGTGATCAATTTTTTCCCCAACCTTGTTATGAGCATATTGACTTCTGCTCCATGCAGTCTGCTCAGGAGTGAGCAATGGCAGTGGGGTCCAGGAATCCTTCAGGGGGGTTCAAGACAAGGCTGAATTAACCAACTGGGGGGCAAAGTGGGCAGCTGCCCCAGACCCTTAGACCCTGGCAAACAGAGCTGAAACGATCAGTCAAATGTCAAAAAATTAATGGGCAGCTATTTTGGTAACTGATGAATTGTTCAGTCCAAGTCATTTTTAAAGCCAAAATGCCCAACATTTGCTGGCTCCAATGTGAGAATTTGCTGCTTTTCTTTTTGTTTATTTCATGTTAGACTAAATATGTTTGAGTTTTTGACTGTTGTTGCAGACAAAACAGTACACAAGACTGCATTGGCTGTTTTTCATTACTTTCTGATTTTTATAGGCAAACCCCTGGCAAATTAATCAGTAATAAACATAAATATTAGCTGCAGCTTTAGTGGCAACTGATTCATTTTTGTAAGCACCACTAAAACACCACGTTAACTGAAGTTATAGGGGCCTTAAAGCAACACCTGCATTATCACCTAAAGTGGAGGGGCCCTGAATTAATTATCTAGATTTAACACCTTTATTAAGTGAGCTTATGACATGCTTATATAGTGCATATCTTACTGAAAATTACAGTTCATCAAAATACAAAAAATTAAAACGCCCCACAGAATCGCCACAGGTTGGACCACAGCGAGTGGGGCCCACATTTGGTATTTGTATTGGCCGTATGCAGTATCAGTATCGTGTAAATGAAGTTACACTAACTTCTACAATACGGGAAATGAATGAACTCCCTGACCTCCGCATCTGTCCGCCCGTTTGACGTCACGCGGTCGCAGGAGCGCACAGTGAGAGGAAGCGCATCCAGGTTTGCGCCATATGGCCGAATGTCCTTCCCAGTCCTCCTGCTCACGCCAAAATAAATAAATAAATAAATAAAAGAGAAACCAAGTCCAGTACAAAGAAATGCGCCTGTCTCGCAACTCCACGTTAAACAGTACCGTGTCCCTTTAAAACCGTCTGACAAAAAGCCCATATGATCCCCGAGCTCCAATCACCAATTCCTTCTGCAAAAGCAGCCTCTGCATTTTTGTCTGTCTGAATGCTACAGCAGCACGGGGGGGAAAAAGATTGAGGATAAGGCAAAAACTGAGGAAATGTGACAATTCAACGGTCATTTTCATGGCGAAGGGAGAACTGGTGCGAGAGGAGTTATTCTGGGACTCCTTCGAGCCTCGAAACGCTGGATCAAAATGGTAGGCTACAGAGGAGCGCTGCATTTTTGTTTATTTTTTTTTCTTGCCCCTGTTTGATCTCTTGCAAATTTGAGCTACTTAGCAGGCCGATCAAACTTACCACACTTATGCCTCGTTATGTGTTTGTACCACTGGCTGTCATACGCGTATTTCGTGCTTTGTGTCCTTTGCGGGTGAAGTTTGTAACTTGCCGTCATTGCACAAGTTGGAAATTGAAGCTGCTGGAAGAATGCGATGGCTACAATAGCTACATTGATGCAGAGAAGGAGTTAAATTCTTTCATATCAGGGCGCTTCTGCGAAAGGCTCAGGTCGCGACTGGTGCAAATGTAGAGAGGATAAGTGAAAGTATGAACTGCCCCCCTGTTCCTCCAGCAGCCAGTGCAGGGCAAGTTTGTCGGGCTTTGACATGCATGCACACATGTGAGCTTCTGTGTGCTGTGGTCTCGTAGAAGAGCAGATGTCCCTCTTCATGTCTTATTAACTTCACTTGGTTGCAGGTGACAGAGGTGCCTGTGAAGCTGTGAAAATTCAGCTTTGTATGAGGTGTCTTATGGCAACTAAATGCAAATACTTCTTGATATTCAAATCAGAAAAGGCTTCAGTGTTGAATTTTTTGGATAATGTTTGATTTTATGAGGTCAGTTTCTTTACTCTATTGACTGATTTCTGTCTGTGGCCGAAAATCCATGATGTTTCTGTTCCCCAGATATGAAGATGATTCTGCACAGACGGGCTAATAGAGTTATGGGAACAGAGGCACATCGTGAGGCAGACAGTCGGCTCTGTCTCCAGGGTCATTTTAGGATGCCTCATTAGGAAAGCATGTGGAGCTTGATGCAGTGGTGGAGTAATCCCAGCGCGTGTTCACATCTGGAGGCTTGGGTTAATATCTGGGTCAGGTCAGCAGGGTTAACCCTGGTGCTCGCTGGGTGGCTTCTGGTGGGAGCAAAGAGGGCGGGAGAGCTTTTTGGTATTGCTGTGTTTTTCTTGCCTTTTTTCCTATTTGCTTTTTTTTTGTGAGCACATGAGAGCAAGCTGCAGTAAACATGGTGTTGTGTGCTTAGTGAATGCAATGAGGTCCTGTATCTTGTGACTGACATGCCCCAGATAATTTATGCCATTACTTTGTTGATATCAAAAGCAGATTTGTTCCTGCAAATTTTGTTTTGATCAATAGCCTCACCTGAACTGTCCTCGTCAGGCCTGCTGGGCCGAGCCCAGGGGTCAGTGTGCCTTTAGGCCAGAGCCTTGGTATAAAATGACATTTTACAGTTCACATTTATAATTGAAAAGTCAGTAAAACAATTGCAAAGAGACAATGAATGACCACAAAGAGACCTAAGACAAATAAAAATGGAAAACAATTACAGAGACGTGCAAAATGACTAAAAACAGGTGCAAAACAATTACCAAGAGTCACAAAATAACCGCAGAGGTGTCAGATGACTGTAAAGAGGTTTAAGACGAACACAAAGAGACACAAAAGCGACCACCAAAAATGTGATCGCATCTATTACTTCATTTGTAGTTGCTTTGTGTCTCTTTCAATCTGTGGCTTTGCAGGCCTTTCTTATGTCTGTGCCCAGAGGCCCACTGTCTCACATCCTTATCCAACGAAAATATTTTTTTTTTCCTCTAAATGTGTTGGATTTTCTTAAAAAATGCGTATCTGCCTCATTTCCGTGCACAGTTACAATGTTTATACTGTACACTTTGGGCTGCCCGATGGTGTTTAATTTCAGAGAACACTGTCTTGAGTAGCTCCTTCTCTATCCTCACAGGGTGCTGTGAGTTTTACGTAACCGCCTATTCAGGGCATTCCTGCCCACCCTTGACTTTGAGGCTTCACTGTCTCTGGGTGCTGAGCGAGGAAGCTGTCTTTAGTCCTTGTGACAAGTGCAGCCATTCCCGAGCCCCGGCAACAAACTCCAGCAGACATCTTTGGCCCCTGGTAGGAGGCCGCTTTCCTTGGAAACTCAGACCATACTGTAGGTGCTGCTAATTTATGCTCTTGAGATTAAGAACAGTGGACAAGGCTGCAGAGAGCAAGGTCACAATCATGGGGCTTATGTAAGGTTTCTTTTGTTCTTAATGGTTAAAATGGCACAAGTTTGTGTGAGGTAAGTGTGGTTGGTTTCTTTGTTTGTTTGTTTTTACTCTTAGAATAAATCCATGTTTTTATTGTTTCTCAGCAGTGCCAGCCAGCCTTGGTGTCATTTCATCTGGAGAAAACAGTTACTCTAATTTAGCCCCTGTGGCACTTTTTCTAAAAAATGACTTTGAACCTTGTTATCAAAGAGGCTGTGCTGCTTTTTCTTTTTGTACAGCTTGATATGAGAATTTCTATTAATCTTTCATAGTGAGGCGTTTAGAGATATTAAGAGAGTTTTTTAAAAAGGTGCTCCGTCTTAAATATTCTTCGATTTTAGCTGAACTCATGCCAAAGAGAGAGAGAGAGACTTAGGAGGAGCCTAAAAGCCGAGATCCTCGATCTAATCAACAAATCTTTGCGTCACGTTTAATCATACACATAGTTAATCATGCACGTAGCTTAATATTTTGGTTTAAAGAGTAATGACAGCCATTTTTTTAGATGCTTGTCTGAGAGTTGTATGAATGTTACAAGAAAACACTGAAAAATGTACTCCTTTTCCATCACAGTGTTAAAAATATTTCACCTTAGACTAATCAAGTAATTATTCAATATTAGTTCTTTACCTATAAAGGAATAGTTCAACATTCTGGGAAACTCCATTATTTCAAGGTAGCAACACGTCTATCAACATCTCTAAAGTTCATTAAAAAAAACACTTTGTATGTTCATATTTTATCTGTAATGAAAGCATAAATGTACAAAAACAACAATTTGCAGCTCCAGGAAGTTACTGCTCTCAGCCAAGAGATGTTCTGTCATAAAAAAACATTCCTAAAACAGACTGGGGTGCTGGTAGATGTATTTTTTTTTATCCTTTGACAAACTAGCTTGTCTTTGTGTTAGGATGAGGCCACCAGCTACTGGCAGGAGACTCATATGTAATGCACAGTCATGAGAGTGGTGACTTCCTGTCTTACTCTCCACCAGAAAACAATTTGACACATTGGACTATTCCTTTAAGCTCATATTCACCATTCCTCTGTCCTCCATTGATTGGTTGTGGCTATAGAAAGCCGATGCTCGCTCCTCCTCTACCTCTTTTTTCCTTTCCGTCCTCTCTGACCTTCTCATCAAACATATCAACTGCCTCCCCACACACACACAAAGAGCATCGCCACACCAGAGAGATTCCTCTGATAAGGAGCTGTTTAGAGTCTTGTGTTAGCATCTTCTTGTGGTGTGTCATGCAATGAAAGAGATAATGAAGATATCACAGTTTCGTCCCATGTAATTAGCCCCCAGGTATGTCTGCATCTGCTCGCTGCTCCACATCAGAACAATCTTTTGTCTCTGGTGGATCGTGTCACAGGTGCATCTTTCACTCTTTATGTCACATGCGTAGACAAGCTTTAGTCCCTCCGCTGGCTTCATTTTTGATTGACTTGTTGCATTTTACACACAGAAAATATCTCTGTTTGCACAAGCTTCCGCACCTTATTGTGTCACAGGTATTTGGCATCACAGCTCTGTGTTTACTGATGAATGCATGCACAGCCGGCGAGTGTGTGTGCCCTCATTGTGCACGCAGCGTCTACGGCGCTGGCCTGGAAACGGTGTGTTATGACTCCAGCAGAGCGGTGGTGTGTGAAGCGCTGTAACGTGTGTGTGAGGAGGAGATGCCAGCACCACAGGCCACTCTCTTGGCCAGGCTTCCTGACTCAGCGCTTCCTCTCCCAGCTCATTGGCCCAGACACAAACTTCCTGGCAGAGCTTCAGTGCGGACGCTCTAACCTCGTCGCTGCCTCCACCGCACCCCTACAACACCCACCTCAGGCAGCTCCTTTGATTATCCAACCGCTTGTCAGAGTCATCTCAACTCCAGACGACTGTCGGTTGATGTCTTCTTTCACACATCACTTCTGACGGGGCTGCACACACACACAGACACACACACACACACACACTGTGCGCAGCTTTATGAAACTGAAAAAAAATCCCACACTGTTGTCCAATTTGTTCAAAGGACAAGCCGATAAAAGGACTTTGCAAATCATGCAGCAGAGGCAATCCTGCTCACGCTGTCAAATTTTAATGTACTGTAGTCTACGTCACCGAGATGCTGCTCACGCTGCTCTCATCCTTATTTTTGTTTGTGCATCCCAATTTCATGCTCAAGTAAACGCGTATCAGTTGTAGATTGGCTTGTCACCTGTGGTTGCATTAACATATAGATGGAAATATATTTAAATCCAATGGTGAAAGCTGGTGGAGCTCCACCAGGGCAGGGCTGGGGCAAGTCCGAGCCGCTAGATTAGGACAGGGAAAAGCCTACAGTGTGGAGGGGAGATTGGATGTCTGGGATTAGAGGAGCACTAATGCTGATAATATTGTCGTTATTAATTGCAGCCAGCAGTGAATGCTGTGGTTAAGAAAGTTAAACGTTTTAATAGGCTGAGGGGAATAAAATAATTAGCTAAAGTATCAGAAAGAGAAAACTGAACAACCAGCAGCACATTTTTAAAGTAATTTGGGACTTGCCTTCTGCTGTATCTGAAATGGTTCTGCAGTGCATTTTACCTGAAATCTCCTTCAGTCCTCAAGTGTTGAGGCGCTTCGGCTTGATGAACCAAGTCGTAGAGAGTTCTTTTTTATCAGTAAGTCACTTAAAATTGTTTTGATTATTGATGAATCTGGAAGTTATTGTATGGATTAAAGGGATGCTCTTGTGATTTAGCATTGCATTTGGATAATGGGTAACACTTAGAGCACACATTCACCATTTACTAGTTGTTCATTACCATGCGTAATAGCAGCATATTGACTCTTTATTTTGCACTTATTCTACATGACCATATTCTACAACGACCAGACCGTTAACAAAAACTTTTCTCTCAGTAACATCTCAGTTACTGCCTGTTGATACAAGGTGAGTATGTAGTACTACCAGTATAGTCATTCTCCCTTTAGAACACTTCATTAAGGTATGTTCCTGTGTGACAAAACACAGAAGTACAAGAGTTAATAGCGTCCAAATAACGCTGAGTTAAGTCTTTCTAACCCAGAATGTGCTCCCATGCTAATGTGAGGTCTTGCTCAATTCATTTTTACTTTGACACTTAATAACCCAATTCAAACTGCTAGTGAATTAGTTATGAGTGAGTCCTCGCTATTCGCATATTCTGATGGTGTTACCACCTTATGAGGCCCATTATGAACAGAGCATTTTAAGATTGTGATTTATGTATTACTATTAATAGGCAGTAATTAGAGGGTTAATGGGGGAGGAATTATAGTTAGTGGCCTGGTAGTTGTAGTTTATGGTCATGCAGAATAAGGTATTAATAAGTATTTTATAATAACTCATGAAGCGGCAGCATGTTTTTACTAATAAGCTACTAGTTAATGCCGAACATGTGCTCCCTAAAGTTAAGTGCTACCACGTAATGAGAACTTATGAAAAAAATAAATACATAAATAAAGGTCAAATTCAGTGTGGCAGAAGTCAAGTTATAATGACTTCACTGTCCTGTGTCCTCAGTGCCAATGTCAGGTCTTTTCAGCCAAAAAGTTCTTAAAACCTGCCAAGCATCTAAATGAAGACAGTCAAGCTGATAATCTTAGTGGAGCCTTAGTGGAGCCAAGGAGTGCGATATTTTCCTAGTTGACAGAGACCGCAACATTGAAAAATGGAAAGTTAATATTTCTAGATTTGCTGTGTAAAATGTTCACCAAGGTGACACCCTTAGACGCCTTGTTTTGTCTGACCAACTGCCCAAAACCCATGCATATTAACTTCACATAAAATAAAGAAATGAAGAAAATCCTCACATTAGAGAAACTGGAATCAGAGACAGTTTGAGGATTTCTTTTGCTTAAAATGATTTATATTGATGATTTATATAATAAGTGACTGCAGATGAATTTTCTGTAGATCAACTGATCGATTAACAGGATGCTCTGAGTTTCCCTTCAACATAAAATCTCTTGCAAGCACACTGTAATTATAGCATTTTAAACCAGGCATGAAGAGTTATCTCTTGCAATAGAGCTTTTTGATATTTATGAGGGTTAACTTTCCTCCCTTTTGCATCACGTACACTGCTAATTTACTGGATTATACAGTATAATCCCATAGCCTAATACCACAAGGTGTAACTATCTGTCTTAATACCATTATTATCCGATAAACAGTGCCATTCAAGTGAGCATTAAACTCCTCTTTAATGTGGCTGTGCATGTGATGTGTGTGACCTCAGCAGTGAGCGTGCTGCCACCTGCCCGTGGCTCCCCCCCTTTATTCTCTGAATATTGATTTTTATTAGCATGCTTTTTCATAGTGCTGTAATGATCACTGCAGGGCTTGTTTAAAGTGAGACCTCGTCACTTGCGCTATTACCAGCCTGGCTTGTCTTTGTAAGAGCATCGTGTTTAATAACGGGACAGTGTGAGTCCAGGCGCATTTAGATCCTGTTGTTTCATCTCTCTGCATGCATCGGCATTGTCACCACATGCATCAAAATTTTGCATGATGCATGATTACGGTGGAGGTGTGCATGCACATGTGTTCAAGGTTGTAAACGTGGGTGGATGTGCCAGTGCATCTGTTACTGTATATGCTTCTTCTACCTCAAGGTCAGTGCTGGGTCTCTGTGCTGATTGGATTTAGAGAGGAGAGGAGGCAGTGCAGACTGTAGACAGAGGAGAAATCTTCCACTAGACACATGGACGGATTATGAGACAAGGGGCCCGTGGGTACAGACATGCACAAGGCCCCTCATCCTTGCTAGATAGGTGCAAGACACCCAGACTGAAAGATTGTGGGGAGTTTTGGTTGTTTTTTTTAAATTATTTTTCTTTCATGTCACCTCTTTTTGTCGTCATTTTACACAATCTGTGTGGCCGTTTTGCATCTCTTTGTCCTCATTTGATTTGCATCTCCAACACATAATGCTGACATTCACTTCACTAAATGGAGGCTTTGGCCCCAGGGCCCTGTGAAGCCTCGGGCCCCTGGGCTTACACCCAGTGTTGTAAGTAATCCACCCATGACTAGACACAAATGCTGAAAGCAGGGAGACAGCTTGGCAGACTGCTTCCCATCCATGCCAGTCTTGCTCAGCATGTATTCTAGAACAGATAACGCTCAAAGGGATTAAGCCATGCCACCATTCTCACTCACTTCTCTGGTCCAGCTTCTCTGGGACTGAACCTGTCTGTCGTTTGGCATCAGCAGCAGGGAAGCTCTGGTGAGCACACAGAGGACACAGTGTCAGTCATTACCCTGATGATTTTTTAATGGCTGTCTGATTGGACTCTGCCAGAAATGACATGCCCTTGTCCCGTTCCGTTTGGTTATGTTTACGTGTGACCTGATCCATTTCCCACCACGTAAAAGCTCTCTGACGTTACTGTGAGGCCAAAACTTGCCATTGTAACTGGGTGATCTCTTTGTGGAGAGTTTGTATTCGGGCCTGTCATGCTTTGCTCTCATCTGCGCTGATGATGACTCAGGGATCTGTGTGTGTGTGCGTGTGTGTGGAGGGGGTGGCACAGCTTTCCTACCATCCCCATGCCACTGAGTGAGATGAGGTCTGACACGGTGCCCACTCTCCTTCCTCCGGGTGTCAGTCATGTTGAGCCCTGCACCGGGCCCCTCAGCGGGAGGCCCTGCTGTGAGGAGGGCTGTTGAGTGTGCTCTTCACTGTAGGTTGAAGCACTCCGTGGGTGGAAGTGGCAGAGCCCTCGAACAGCCCCCCCTCCTCCCCTCTGGGTGACAAGAGGGCAAAGGCATGAGCTCATGGGATTGCTGTCTTCATGACTGTGGATGATGGTCGGCGGATCTGTTTTTGTTCCCGGTGGTCATTTCCAGGTAGTGTGTCTTCACAGTAGAGTGTCATCTGCGTCAGTTTGACACGTGGCTGCGCGTTGAATTTATTAAATTCATTCATGTAGATTCACTTAATTTTGTAGCTTGAATGAGTTGAGAGACGTACATTGCAGTGCTGTGTGGATTCGTGTTGAGATCAGAGCTGTTCTGTAATACAGTGATTGTAATGGTGTTTTGGTGTGATGAAACATGCTGAATAGGTTTGGCTTTTTGGTTGTCTTTGCGCTCTGTGGAAATCGTGGCAGGCATTATTTTATTTATTTAATGATTTGTTTTTGAAAACTTTCCAACCTCTGGTAGACAAAATCATTGATATTTTTAACCAGATAAACAACCAACTGATTTTCTGTAGAAAAGATAATCACCTCTAGTTTGGGGTTGAGGTTTGAAATACGTGAAGAAATACATGAGATGGCAAGAAAATGTGTCAGATTAGAGTTAAAGCTTGGAGCAAAGACACCGATATGGGATACATATGAGTCAGTTTAGTGAGTATGTAGAAAAGGTGGAGATGCTGCCTAGACAGTAGAAATGGGATTGTCAGAGAGACAGTGATGCATTGTGAATGGTGGAGTGGGAATCAGGACTGATGTGAAACAGCTGTACCCTTGGCCCTTGAACCTATCACACTCTGTCTGTCTGTGTTCTGCTTCCTGTTGGCTTCCCAGAGGAAATAAAAAAAGAAAAAGTTTAGTAACTTATAACTTTTTTGAAGGCAGATTGTATCATTAATTTCTACAGCAATAACATAATCAAATGGGATAATGATTTCACATAAAATTGACATACGATGATATTGAATTATTCCTACTTGGTCCCACTTTCCAGATGTTTGTATGAATATGAGCCACTTCCCTCAAATTTAACAATGCAGAGCCTTCAAGTAATTTGGTATAATAGCTTACTGTGTATGCCTTAGACAGACTTTTGTCACTTTAAAAAGATAAAGGAGGTGATGAAAGAGGAGCTCAGTCTGAGTAGTCTATGGGCGAAAAAGCTTTAACCCCCCTGCAGTGTCTTCCTCCTGGGACTCCCTCCTGTCTGAATACAACCCGCCCTCCCTCGCACTATTGATGCGTCCTGACTCTGTGCTGTGCTCTGACATTGGCCCCTGCTAATGGCTCAGTCTGTTCACTGGCAGGTAGATGTGCTTTACTTCCCTGCTCTTAAATCTGCTGTCAAACATGGTGTGGACAAAATATTAACAGAATAACATTTAAGTGGAGTAACAGCTTTACTTTAACACGAGAGAAAACGCTGAAAAGGATGGACGTTCAGTTTTACTGTAAGATTTACACGTGCGGCCCTGACAGGTGGCCGTTTTTACTGATAAGCCTCAACTACATTACAGCGAGCAGACAAGGGAACTTTTAAAACATTCCCAGTCTGAAGTTGAGCTCCACAGTGACGGAGATGCAAGCTTTTACAGAGTAGTAAATCTACCAGTGTGAAGGTGTGGGAAAGAAAGGTCATTCTCACCAGTGAAAGTCAATTTAGAAAGAGGGATTTCAATTCAGTTTGGCTCACGTCCAGGAGTCGGGCCTCTGCCAAGTGCAGGATTCACCAGTTACTCACAAAATCCACAAAATTTTTTTTCTTTTTTATAATGCTAATCTAGGATTGACACATTGACCAGTGAGTGTGACTGTGATTGAAGATAGCCAAAACAACAACAACAATTAGTTAAATTTAATTATTTTCCTCACAAGTGATGAAGGCTCCTCTTTGGGCCGAGCTGTGATCATGTGCGTCATCCATCACAGCTTCATCAAAACTTGATTAGCGGTGAAAGAGTTTCAAAGTTTGAAACTCTGAATTCTAACTAAAGCATTAAAGTCACCAGGACAATCAGGAAAATGGTCCTTAAATGCATCGGCCCTTCAAAGCTGGACGAATTTGATGTGTGAGTAATTGGACCAGTTAAACAATGGATGGCTAGATTTGGTTTTGTGTCAGTTGTGACCTTTCAGAGTTGGTAAATTTGACATTTAATTAGAGCACATTCATCAGGCCAATTAATGTAATTTAAGCAGGAAAAATAGCACTGAAAAAGGACATCATCAGGGTGGTGGATCAGTGGTTACTTCTGCTGTTGAAGACTGTGTCAAATGCTTGAAAGCTCCAGAACAGCTAAACAGACTTTGTAGAAGAGCTTCCCAAAGTCAAAATCTCTCTTTTAAAGCCCTTCCGAGGATCAATTCATGTGAGCAAAAGCTC
Organism: Scatophagus argus; assembly: GCF_020382885.2. Classification (NCBI taxonomy): domain Eukaryota; kingdom Metazoa; phylum Chordata; class Actinopteri; family Scatophagidae; genus Scatophagus; species Scatophagus argus. The sequence goes on from NC_058510.1 coordinate 6,791,568, forward strand.
TGAAACAGCTACTCGGCAAGTGATTTAAACAATTCTGACCTTTCAGTGTCAACAGTTTTTGTGTGAAGACAGTACAGAGTGAAGATGATTTTACAGCATAACTGCTGTTTTTAATGTGTCTGTAAGCAGAACTGTCCTTTTTCTGTAACATGCAGAGGACACAGTAAAATAAATAGGATTGTTATTGAAGTGAAGCACGGCAACCTTGAGAGTGGCCCTGTGAAACGGGCTCTCTGAGGCTTCCACAGGGCAAGATGATCCCCTCACATGTTGTGTTCAGCAGATGAGTGTGAAAAGGATGTACAGAGGTTTGATTGAAGCCCATTTAAATGACACATCTTGTTGGGTGCATCAGTAATCCCCCCTCACTGTGCGTTTGCCACGGGTCAGACCAGATATGAATAATGTATAGGGAGACATCTGACTGAGAAGCTGGTTAAAGGTGGCGCTCCCTCTAATGACAGCAAACAAGCTCTCTCCCTGACATTTCCGAGGAAAGGGGTGATGCGGAGCGAAAAGGGAGAGAGATAATGACAGAGAAAGATGGAGGGAGTCAGATGCGGTTTTTAAATGCGAAGTACTTCCTCAATTTGTTTGGCGACAGTGTGCAATGACAAGATGGCTTTGTCTTTGTTGTGCATTGTGACAGCTGTACGGTAAATATAACTGTTTGCTATTGGACAATCATTCTAAAGCATCTGTTGAGATGAAAATAATGCAATTGATTGGAAGTCCTTAATCAGCAGTGTACACATTAACTTTCACAGTGTCCTTATTTGGACGTGTTGTTTGCAGAAAGTTTTGAGCAAATGATAAAACATTTTCAGCAACTAAAAAGATGTTTTGCCAGCACCTAAATTATGTTTTGTAGAGAAACAAGTTTATTTGTATTTTACAGAGAAATGCTAACAAAAATATTTTGTTTTGGTATAGTTTGTGTTTCAGTTTAACACAACTGCAGCCAATCAGAGAATGTAAGTAAGTAGTTTCTGGTTGGGTTTTTTGCCTCCAATTTTAATTGCTAGATTAATATTTAAGTAGTTAACTTTAAGAGGCACAAATTCTGTTAAGTTTAAGCCAGCATCCAGCTAACATCTGTCAGATATGCTTCAACTGATCGCTGGGTTGTTTTGTCCAAAGCAATGTTAACTAAATCTGCAACTTAAAGTACAATTTTCCTTTAAAATTGTTGTAGGCTCCTTTATTTTGACCCACATGTGTTGATGTTTTGAATATGTTGATTTTCACCAGGATTTAATTTCTGACTATGTTGTCCTCTTGGAATCCCAGAATAAGAAGAAGAAGAAGAAGAAGCTGATTGTTATCGCTAAAGGAGCGTAACTTCCAGTCTGCAACTTATACTTGATCTGATTAAGGCTGCAGCGTTTGTCCTTGGGTGATTTCTGTAGCCTTGCACGGAGAGAGATAACCCGATCTCCACTCTACTCTGGCTTGGAGTCCAATTTAGCAGCTCAAAACTATGAATAAATCTAACACTCCATAATTGAATTCTTCAAACAGGCCAGATTTTCAAGGTTAGGCCTAAATACAAATCCATTTTCCCACCTCAACAATGAAAAGTCATTTCCATTGATCTTAAAGACAAAATATATTGAGCAATAGGGAAAGGCAAAGAAGTATTGTCAATGTAAAGAACAATGAACGATGTTTTTAGTACAGCGTGTTACATAAATACCGTAATGAGTATTGTCCTAAAATGAATTAATAATGGCTTTTTTCTGTATTGTCTGTGTCCCATTTCTTCTCCTGCACATGGATCTGTGAATACTGGAAAATAATAGATGTAGAGATGTAATTAAGACTCACGGCTACATCATCTCCAGCAAAATGTTGGCCAAAACAAGGCGCATATCTTTACTTGTCCTATTCTGCCTTTAAGAGATGCCTAGAATGATAAATTCCATTAATTGTTTGGAGGGCTAGTTAGTATTTATTCAGCATGGTTTCCCTAATTATTTCTCCCGACATGTTTTGTCTTGTGCATAATTCTCGTCCTCAGGGACAGCGTAGTGAGTGGGTGTGCTGAGAGAGCTGGCTAATGGGAGGGTGAAGGCACTGAATAACAATGCTTCGACCAGTCGGTCCTTGCACAGACCAGACGCTGTGTTTGTGTTTGCGTTGTGTGTGTGTGTGTGGATGTGTGTGCATTTGTGTTTTTTTGTGCATGGTTGCACATCCCGTGCATATGTGTGTGAGTGTGTGTGTTTGCTCTGTTTGCTCCTCTGTCCCCACTCACATCCCGTCTGGATCGAAACCCTGCCCTTCCTGTGCTAAAATAAACCCACCTTGGGAAGTTGAGGACCTTGCACAGAGCACTGAGTGTTACACCTTTTGATTTTTCTGTGACTCGTATCGTGCAGCACGCATGCAGTCTGCGACTTAATAACCGCATAATAACTGCATGGTATTACAAAATAATAACAGTGTCATGCGAGTCAAATCATTACATTACATGAACATTTGGCTGAAAACAAAATGTGAAAAAATACACGGAGCCCCAGCTGCAAATGAATTTAGAGTTGAAAGCCTCAAGGAGGTTGAATGTCTTGAATTTCCCTCGGCATCAATAAAGTATCTATCTATCTATCTATCTAGGTCGTGAAGTAGAAGTTGTTGAGATTGTTTTTTAATTTTTTTTTTATTTTATTTTAATGTTTCACTTATTGGCTAAGTTAGTTACACAGCCTTATCTTGAGTTTTAAGAGTTTTAAAAAGAGAAAGTGTCTTTCTAAAGGAGGGTTTATGAAATGTCACCTCTCAATTCTCCATTAATGCTGCAACTGACTTACTGAGTAAAACAATCTCACCACAAGGCCCTTGTAGCAGATATTCTGGAGCTTGTGGGGCAATGGTGGTGGTGGTAATACTCATACCCCCTTGAGGTACAGTATGTGGTCAGAGGGGGTAGACATGTCCTGTGGTGGGACTCTGTGAAGTGCACCATCAATGGTGATTACTCAGTGTCTTCTGAAGCAGTGGCGGATCTTGTTGTAAAGTCATGTGAAAGTTCCTTATCATACCACCATACTAACTTATTATGTTTTAACACTGTTAAGACTGTTTTGTGAAATAAAGAAAAAGTTTCGTGATAGAAAATGATGATGCCAAACAGAATAATGTGGTGTGTAGTAATGATGAGAAAAGTTTACTTTACAAATAATGATCATATTATTTATAAAGTCTTTTCTATTGTAAATGTTTTTCCTGGTCTTTGTCCCTCCAGCTCATAGTGGAGAAGACCACAGACTTTCCCTCTGCTGAGTTCTCTCTGGTGGAGGATGTGGCTCTGCACTTCACTTGTTTGATGGACAGGCTGAATGAGCAGCGCCTCTTCCAGCCTGACCTGTGCGACGTCGACATCGTACTGGTGCGTCAGCACAGCACCTTCCCGGCCCACAAGGGTGTGCTGGCAGCCTACAGTCCTTTCTTCCACTCTCTTTTCGCCCAAAGCAAACAGCTGCGGCGGGTGGACCTTTCGCTGGATGCTTTGACCTCACAGGGCCTGCAGCAAATCCTCAACTTCATTTACACCTCTAAACTTCTGGTCAGCAGCCAGACGGTCCGCGACGTGCTCAACGCCGCTACCCTGCTTCAGATGAGCGACATCGCAGCTTCCTGTCGCGACCTCATCAGCAGCCACTCGCTGAGAACCACCTGTGCAGATATGGCCAATCAGGAAGGTCTTGGTGGTGTTGACCCAGCTGCTGTAGTGATGCCACCCAGTCAGCTTTACCCAGAGATCAAACAGGAGTCAGAGCTGGGGAGGGTGTACAAGAGGGAAGGCAGCAGCCCATTCTCTGTTAGAGTGGAGGAGACAGGGAAGGTAGCCTCCCAGCAGAAGCAGTATTACCAGAAGGAGGATGGGCCAGCAGGGGGGGCTACCACAGGAGTGGCTGCTTTGTGCAAAGTTGAGAGCAATGGAGAAGAGTCAAAGACCACTGATGGCCACGCCTCCTTCAACAGAAACCAGATCATTGTTGAAGTCAACCTCAACAACCAGACCCTCAACGTGTCAAAGGGATCAGAGGGCAAATCGGCAACCACCACAGAGCCAACCACCATTTTTGGTCGTTGCCATGACAATGAGAGAGACTCGGAAGACGAAGAGGAGAATGAGGCGGAGAATGACGACACAGTTGCAGATGAAGATGACGATGACCTGAGGAGGGGGGACATACTGGGGCAGAGCAGTGAGGAGGAAGATGATGAGGAAGACGAGGAAGAGGAGGAGAACACCCTTAACATTCCAGGCTTGGAGCAGCCAGCAGTAATGGATCGACCTCGCAGGGGCACCAGAGCCTTTGCCATAGCAGGTACGACTGCATCCATGCGGCAGACGCTCACAGAGGCCACGCTGGCCAACCAGCGGGAGGGCGGGAAGAGGACGCTGGACTCAGAGGGCCTAGGCCAGAAAGTGAGGCTGGAGGAGAAGCAACATTTCCCATGTAAGAAATGCCCCCGCGTCTTCAACAACCGCTGGTACCTGGAAAAACACATGAACGTCACTCACAACCGCATGCAGATCTGCAATAACTGTGGGAAACGCTTCCTGCTGGAGAGCGAGCTGCTGCTGCACCAGCAGACCGACTGTGAGAAGAGCATCCAGGTATGGTTTAAACATTTTTTAAAATTCTGACCAGCATTTGGAAAATCTGTTGATTTCAAAGGAACAGCTACTATCAGTGGTTTGAGAAAAGGTCATGCAAATAAATTAACACTGATAGTAGACGGTCAGTAGCCAGTGCTTCAGTCAAATGGCGCTCAGTAATAATAGATGCTGGTGTGTCTCAGTATCTCCACTGTTGCCCGCTCTGTATTAAGCAGCTGGGCTCCTGCTGCGGGTTTGAAGATCATTTGCTGCTTTAATGTACTGACTCTAATTGCTTTTTTGGTACAGCGCACGCTCAAGTATCTGTATAAGCTCACACCTGGATTGTTTTTGTAAAGATCCTCACAGGTAACGATCTTCTTAATACGTCTTTTTTATCTCCTAGTGTGTAACATGTGGCAAGGCCTTCAAAAAGCTGTGGTCGTTACACGAGCATAACAAGATCGTCCATGGCTACGCTGAGAAAAAGTTCTCCTGTGAGATCTGTGAGAAGAAGTTTTACACCATGGCACACGTCAGGAAGCACATGGTCGGTGAGTGGCAGCGAAACCAGCCATCGTGGTCGGTCACTTTGTTCCCGTTTTGTTACTTCGGGCTTCCTTTTCTACATCCCACTGATTGTTGTGCAGAATTTGTTTTGGGTGTTGCTTTCCTCTTCCACTTTTTGAGAGATAAGCATCTTATTTGCCAGATGGGCTTGCCTCACTCTCTGTGTACATCTGTATTTCAGCAGTAAGAGAAGGACTGGTATACAGTTCCATATTGAGTCCTGTTTATCCTCACTATGTCTTATTTACTAGATGACACACATCCGTTGTTGTTAGCATCATAATTAGCCAATGAAAAGGCATCTCAGTGTTGTGCTTTAAGTGCTATTTTAGTGCAGTAGTTTGCTTGTTTGTCCTCATGCTGCTGTTTGATCAAGAGCAGCTCAGTATTGAACACCATTAACTTATCTTGCACTGTGTGTGTGTCGGTGTGTGTTTAGCCCACACGAAGGACATGCCTTTCACCTGTGAGACATGCGGGAAGTCGTTCAAGCGCAGCATGTCCCTGAAGGTTCACTCTCTGCAGCACTCAGGAGAGAAACCCTTCAAGTGTGAGGTTTGACTTCCTTTTATATGCTGCTGCTCTCCACTGCACTCACATGGAGAGTTTTATTACAGCTGAGATATTCACCACTTAAAAACCTATAATTTCTGAAATTATGGTTGTCTGGAATGTAGGTTTACTTATAATGAATCTCTTTATGGCCATTGCTTATAAAATACTTATGTTGTGGTCAAGGAATGCAGATGAGGAAGGGATCAAGATGATCTGATTCAAGCAGAAAATCATTATCATTACTAAATCATAAACATTAACTGTCCAAAAGTGTTAAAAGAATAGGTTTACATTTTGGAATATTTGCTTTCTTGGTCATAGTTAGACAAGACTTTCAATATCACTGTACAGTTGCTACAGTTCAGAGAGCGTTAGCTTAGCTTAGCATTAAGACTGGAAACGGGGGAAACAGCTACATGTTTAACACCCATGAAAGAGTTTATATATCACAGTAAATATGTTTGATGTCAAAATGTGTTTTACAGAATCAGTTTCACAGAGTGGAGATTTGAATGAGGTTGGTTACAGGACTGACTGATATGTCTGAATTTTTACTGGTATGGATTTGTTTTCATTTAGCACTGCATTCAAATCAAAAGGAACTGACTAAAACTCTTCAAGGCTTCTTTTTGTGGTTCTATTTAGACTATTTCTTACCCTTAAGACTTAAAATGTTCATTGAGTGTCGTTTCATTTCAGAACTGTAGTGAGCGCTTCCAGTATAAATACCAGCTGCGTTCCCACATGAGCATCCACATCGGACACAAGCAGTTCATGTGCCAGTGGTGTGGAAAGGACTTCAACATGAAACAGTACTTTGACGAACACATGAAAACACACACTGGTGAGTGAGTCCTCTTGCACTCCTTCTGAAGAGTAGGGCTATTGCTCAACTGTGTTCACCAGCTAGATGCTAATTTGTTGTTTGATATCGGGCAGGTAGCTCATAGTGGGTTTTGAGACCTTTCCTTTTGCTGAAAACATCTGCTTGCTGCAGCCAAATGTGACGCTGTAGAACAGTGAATCAAAACAGTGAAGTTGTGAGCCAAAAGAAAAAAGAACACTAAGCTAAAAGCTCTATGAAACTGAACTGAGAGCAACTGCAGAGTTATTCACTGTGGCTTCATCACTATGAGGGAGCACACTTACACACTTTAATACAGTTGTATAAAAAGAATGATTGCAGCTGCTTCAGATTTTATTTAGAATCTCAGAAATGCATCAAGAAGGCATGTATTTCAGCTTTTCCTGTCCATTTTGGTGCAGGAGAGAAGCCGTACATCTGTGAGATCTGTGGGAAGAGTTTCACGAGCCGGCCAAACATGAAGCGCCACCGCCGCACCCACACTGGGGAGAAGCCGTACCCCTGCGAGGTGTGTGGCCAGCGCTTCCGCTTCTCCAACATGCTCAAAGCCCACAGGGAGAAGTGCTTCCGTGTCAGCAACCCCATCAGTCTCGACCAGCCTCTGGCCTCGCCCGCTGTGGACTCTTCCGGTCAAGTGCAGCCGGTGGCGGCACTCCCCGCCACGTCTGTGACCACACCCGCTGCTGCCTCTAGCCCACACCCCCTCCATGGAACCCAGCTGTCTCTCCCCCTGCTGCACCCTCCCCTGGGGGGACTGCCTCCCACCCCTCACTTACCCCCGCTGCCTCCCCTGTTCTCTGCCGGTAGGATGAACTCCAACAACTAACAATTCTCTGTAGCATTCAACTTTTTTTTGTTTTGTTTTGTTTTTCTTAGAGCTTTTAAGATGACTTAAAATGCAGCAGGAGAGTGATGCTCCTCAGTGACATTCACACTGAGGGGTAAAAACTGACTGAAGGCTGCATGGAGGCCTCCTAAAAAACACACACACATACACCTACCACAATAAGAAATACTTATTTTTTACTCTGCTAAATACAATAGATAACCTCAGTGTCCAGTAGGACGTGTTGTCACTACGCTTCTCCTCATGAATTTCAACAACTCTGTTCTGGTTCCATTTGGGACTTTCCACTACCACACACTACTTTCCAGAGCCTTGCACAATGCATTGATTGTAGCATCTTTTACAAAGTGGGAAGAAGAGTTTCCAAAATCTTTACTCATTTGGGGGGGTCATCAGTCAAGTGAGAACCACACTATGACGAGCGAAAATTATTTTTGGCTGTTCTCTGCCAAGATGTAGCGAGTGGTTTTGGTCTGACCCAGCAATAACCAAATGCTGATTTGTCTTCGAGCATATACATGTATGGCATTGCCAGTAACCAAATCCTGTTAGCTCAACCGCTATAGTTAGAAAATGTTATACAGCATTTATAATCGATCCTGCACCTTACATTTAACTCTAGTGATATTTAAAATGTACTCCTCTAATTGTCTTCATTTTTATAATTGTGGTTAGTGTATAATTCGTGGCACGTTACGTCAATTTGTCAGGATGTAAGAGAAGTTGTGACATGTGGAGAGTCAGCCATGCAATGCAGTGTGTGTTGTCTGTGACTCTGAGTGTCTGTGTGTGTGTGTGTATGTGTGTGTGTGTGTGTGTGTGCTCGTGATATGAAGCAGAGACGAGAGATCTTCAGATTTGCGTTCAGCTAATCAACGCTTGAGCTTCCCCGAGTCAGGAGATAAAGTAATATGTTGACTCTCATCTGTTGCTTACATTAAGCAAGGGCGCTCCTCCTTGTAGATCTGGCTTTGAGACAATATCGCACTTTTCTGTGACTTATTAGTAAAACCTAATGTACTCAGGCCTACAGTATATTTGTAGGTTACAAATCTAACGTTAATGTTAACTTACAGCTCATGTCCCAACTAGGTCCAATCTATATAATTAGTTGCCAAGAATGTAGGGACTATGATATTCACAAAAAACCTGCTTTTATAGCTAAGTGTGCACATTTCATTATGATGTATATTGTGAAATGTTAAACATTATATTCCCAATGCCTAGATCTCTCAAAGAGAACTGACAGCGATTACTCTTGGCACAACAGAGCAAATCATTAAAAGGGCTCCTTAAGATTACATCACTGGCAGTTTCTTTTAATGGTGATTTTAGAAGCTGATCAAAGTTAGAGACATGCAGTATGTAATACGGCTCAAAAATGTGGTCCTGTGTTCACCTTTCACAGCTGTTTGTCGTAAACCTACTGGAGTAGAAGTAAAAGAATATAATCAAATCTTTGTGAGTTTAAAGGAGCAGCTTGACATTTTGGGAAATACGCTTATCTGTGTTAATGTACTTTCTTGTCCAGAGTAGAATGTGAAGAAGGACCCCACTCTCATGTCAGTAACTTAAATATGAAGCTGCAGCCAGTGCTGCCAATTAAAGTAGATAGCACTAGCCCCAAAAGTCACTAAAAGTCCTCAGATGACCTCATACACTCATGTGCACATTGATGTAGTTGTGTCAGCAGAAGTGACGGAGAGATCGCAAAGAGCTATATAAAAGGTAGACAGACAAATATTTTGCAAAATAATCACCGACTCACTACAGGGATATTGTGTATTTGAAGAAAAAAAAAAACAGAAAAAAAATCTATGAAAGGAGGGAGAAGATCAAACTAATAATTTATATGTTTACAAGCTATATAATCTATGTATGGTATTTCTATATTCTATGTGAGAGTGACATAACCATAGAAATTTGCAATAACTGCAGCAGTATGAATTACAATATAATATAGGTTATTTCAAGATGTAAAAGGCCCCTTCTCTGATGGCTTACTTCCCAAAATGTGAAAGTATTCCTTTAAATCTGACATTTCAATCAGTAAATTATCCAAAAATAGTCTCTGTGCACTATTGATGCACTCCCACTCACTTTATCTATAGATAGCCTACTTGTAGTGTAGCATTAACTTGTAAATATTGTTAAGATGTGTTTCTTCCTTGTGATTAATTCCTCATGTTTACATATGGAGAGTCAGTTGAATGTGCCCCCACATGTGTCTTGGCTGGTACTACCAATAAGCTTTTGTAAATGTAATAAGCTGTTCATTGTTTAATTTAAAAGTAAAATTTAAGCACCTTAGTGTTGTCCTATGTCTTCGCTTACCCCACATGTATTCCTTAAACTGCCATGGTTAAATGGTTAGGGCCACATCAGATGTTATTTGATAATGGTACTTCTTTTTTTATGCGTCTAACATGTTTTGTACTTTGATTTGCTGCTTTTGTACGGGTTCCAGTGTGAGACTGCCCTTAAAATGAAAAGTCTAGAGCTGTTAAATATTTGAATTTCTTCTGGCTGTGATAAATCCAATTTAGCCTTACTGGACCAATCAGCTCCAGGGTCAGAAATGAGCTAAAATTTAGACATTTGGAGATGTTTGATGAGGTAACTGCCAACCTTTTATACCCATGTAAGGTTTGATCTGGTCGCTGGTGCTTCTGATTGTGGGCAGGGAGGACTAAAGGCATCCTGTTATGTCACACAGACTAAGGACTGATGCTGTCTTTTGGCGTCTTAGTAAATTGCACTCTGTTAGTAATCCTCCCTTAAGAGTACATTATAAATGTACTTATCAAGTGTTCTCCCACTTCACTGTTTTGAGAAGCACTAGTTGAAGAGACAATACTGAGATACTGTGGTTATAGTTTGTGTAATCGCCTTATACATAAAGGGATTTGAATGTTTGTCTTATGGATGACGGTAGTAGCTGATGGTAAAGGAAGTGGGATAGTAGTTAATACTACTGATTTATGCACTTTGAATTTGATTGCCACACTAGCCCGTAATGGGGAATTATGTATGCAGTTGAAAAATAAAATAGCTAGCAGAGATGTGTACTGAAAAACTTGAGTCTAAATCCCAAGGTATACATTTCACATTTACATTAAAAGTAATGAGTGGATGTTGATGCTCATAAATAATGAACAAAACCTCTAAATTTGTTTTTTTTGTGTTATTTGTTCAAAATTGACCAGTCTATGGTTCTTAATTTATGTCCTTCCAAACTAGTGTAGTATTAATCAATTATTGTTAATGATATATCAGACAAACTGTCATATTCATCATGTTGGAGGGGAATGACATGGGGCAGATAATCTAACAGTTTTGTAAAAAATTGTCAGCATCATTGGTAGGCCTAAATGGTAAAAAATAACAAACATAAAATGCAAATTGATTTGTTTTAACCTTCTTTACACGCTATATTACATGTATAGATCATGACACAGAGGAAGTGTACAGACTGATTTGGGTACAAAAGTCTAAACCCAACCGAGAAAGCAGAATTTAAATGTTAATCCTTTGTCTTGGATTATTTAGTGAACAAGTCTTCCTTAAATCCAGCTGCAAACAAGACAAAACCCATCCGCGACATGGCAACACTTAATCGAGATGTGCATTGAAAATGTATGGTAACAGACCGACACTGGAGGCCTGACTTCTCACAAATCCTGAAAAAGAAAATAACTATAAATGTTTCTGATGTATTGTTATCAAGTTAAATGGCAGTAAAGCTGAGATTCTAGAATCTGAGATCAGAAATTTGCACAGTGTTTAGGAGTTCTACATTCAAGGCAAGTAGGTTTAATGTCTTTATATTAGCCAAATTCTCCTTTTCTGAAGCTAGCGGCCAAAGGCTTGTGCTAGATTAGGCAAAGGTGGACCTGCCCTTGTCCTTAAATGAGGGTTTGTCAGTGATTAAGTGGGTGCCTAGACACCACAGTGACTGTGCTTCTGCGTTGCACCCAAGGAAATTGTTTGTCACATAATGAAGCACTGAGCACGACTGTTGATACAAAGCTGGGTGGCTACAGGATTTCCAAGGTGTGTCTCTACTGGGACTTTTAGTTTTGGGTGTAGCTGCCAGAAGCAAAGTGTGAATCCAAAAAGATTTGATTGTGTGGCCTTCAGCATCAAGGAAAGTGTTGGGAAATCTTATTGATGATATTTGAGAGAAAGCGTTATATGTATGTAAGAAATTAAAGAAATGTGTCATTCTTTTGGAGAAGAAAAAAGCCTCATGTTTTTTTAAGTATGGAGGGGTTTTTTTGTTCATCTACATATAGGTGCAAAGTTATGGAACCCCAAAACTGACAAATGTAATCAGACAAGTCAAAAATACTGAGTAGATCAAAGAAAAATATTAGTTCTATATTAAAATGGAGTGTAAAAAGTATAAGTGCAATGATTAGTCATTAGTCAAAGGTTGATTGGCTGATCGACAGAAGGTAATGCGGAAATTCTCTGGTTCCAGTTTCTCAAAAGTTAAATATTCTTAAATATTTTTTTTTTTTTTACCATTTTCTGTTTTTTATAGGCAAATGACTAATTGATTGAAACTGAAATAATCAACAGATTAATTAATAATGAACATACATGTAAGTTGCAGCTCTAGTAAAAGGAAATGAGAAAGTTTTTTACTTCTCTAATCAGTTGGTTAGAAAAAGCTGCTTTTTTTTTAGTTTGGGGAAAAAAGGGACATAAAATCACACAGACACTTAGACAATGTAGGAGGATTGCAATAATTAAGTCTAAGACTTAATCAAGTCTTAGACTTAATTATGGTGTGATGGTGAGAAAATGCACTTTAAGATGATTAATGTTCATTAATGTACCCATTAGCCCCCACCTTAAATATTGTGAGTATTTGCTTGCCAGCTAGATTGCTTTAGCTGCTGTTATAAGAATGTGTACAGTGAGACACTGGTATGCAGTAGAATATATGGATGATTAACATTTTTTATCATTTTATAATGAAACTTAGCTTTAGCTCTTCAGCTAGTTATCTATATTGCTGATAAGGCTTGTGTTAAGTGTGTTCAGACATTAGTGTTGTCAGTTAAGCCTGCTTGCTACTCAGATTGCTAAATCTAAAAATTGGAAATGCGGTATGGAAAATGGGAACAGCATTTTGCTTCTATTTTTATTTTATTTATTTTTCCTTGATTCAAGGTTAATTTAAACTTTCTTTTTACACTCCAATGAATAATACTAAAAAAAAGTAGATGATGTGTTCATTTGTATTTTGTTACTATTTGACATTTTGTCAGTTTCTGGGCTCCATAAAATTGGAAAGAAGATGTTGATGGTTGTTTTGCACGTGAAAGTTTGGTTAGGTGTTCTGTTACATTTGTTCAGTGATGACTTCTCTCCTTTCTGGGCAAAGACACATGTGAAAATGAAGATAGGCACCAATGTCATAATCATTTCAAAGATGTATTATCCACATACCCTCTACATTTCCCATACTTACTCATACAGCATTTGTGTTAAAGAAATCATGTGTACTGTTACTCGCTAATTCTCTACTTTATAATGTAAACACTATGTCTTAGTTAACTCTGATGTACAAAGACCATGTGTAGGCAGTAGTTGTCAAGTTCAGCTATATTAAAATACTAAAAACCGTACATGGACAATAGTGTCTAGAGGTGCTAATAACATTAGAACGTATTTTCTGTCTTTTATTGTATTATTGACTAGTGTTTACTGTCTGTAACACTGCAGAGCGTAATGGAATCATTTCAATATTAAACAGTATAGTTATATTATTGCAAATGGAGATGTGTGGTGTGTTTTTGTTTCGACATGGAGAAAATGAAATTGTTTTCAACTGTATCAAGTTCCAGTCATGTTCTCCAAAGGCGCCTACATTATGGCTTTGCTGCCATCTGTTGGGAAATACACAACTTTTTGCCATCACAGTTTCCATGATTATTAACATAGTTTTTAGTGTTAAATACATTGTTTTCCATATGATGCAAAAAATAAAAAATAAAAGGCAACAGGGTACAGATTGTTTACATTTTACAGCTTCCCAGTCTCGATCAGATTAAAGTCACTGAAACACACATAGAAATGTCTTCAATCAAAAAGATTGCCTGTGATCCTACACAGTTAGAACTGAGGTTAGATGTCAGATCCCAGCCATATCTCCTTGGACCTATGAACTACTCTACAAGTTGTTAATGAGCACAGGTTTCTGTTAACAGGCACAGACTAAAGGGGCCTTTTTACATCTTGGTGAGACGCAGGGTGTTGAGGTGGACTCCCAGAACGGTGGAGCCTGACGCGTACTGGATCTGCCTGAGGATCCCGTTCCACCTCTTCTCTGTTTCGTCATACCTGAGGAGGTTAACAGACTTTGGGCATTAAAAAGGTAAAACTCAGACACCCACTGAAAATGTTTTTGTCTATGTCATCTCATCTCATTATCTATCTATATTATTGCTGAAGTACTGAATATAAAACTCCCTGTTTTGGTTTCTGTTAGCATGTGATCCACCGCTCTAATCATAACTAAAAATAAAGTATCAGGAGCACTATGGATGAATGTGTTAATAAAAAGAAATCCTTCATCTGTTATTATGACCCACCTCCAGATGTCATTCATCTCTTTGGGAACAATCTCGTCGCTGTCCTCCAAAGGCATCATGGCAAAACCTCCTACTGCATACAGTGAGCCATCCAGTGACACCAGGTTCAGAGAACTGCGCTCCTGGGGAAATGCCACAGAATCTGACCACCTGAAAATAAATGGAAATACACACACGGTGGTACAGTTCAGTAAGATGCAATACAGATGGGGAGGGCTCAAGCAGCTTGAATGTGAAATTTACATTTCGCTCAGACTTTTTAAGCTAGATTTAATGTTTTAAGTGAGAATGTCACTTTAATGTTTTCTCCCAAGAAAATATTTAAATATGTTTTTTTATATAAATTTATGTTAATAGATTTCATTTTAATAATTTTGGAAGTTATTAATGTGAAAATGTGAAGAGCGACAACTGAACAGCTGTTTAATTCTCTAAAAAATGCAAGAACCCAGTAAGCCAAACAATGTTCTGCATACAAAACAGCATGAAAAAAAAAAATACATTTGTAATTGTAATAAAGGGGTCTCATTGTGACTTCATGCCCCAGCAATGACTTTGAGTTTGCACATGACTTGGGCCAGTAGCTGCCAATAGACCACCACATTCACTTTTGTCAGTCTTATTCAGTGATTTAGAGCAACTCACTTGTTGGATGTGATGTCGTACACTTCCACAGAGTCTGTCAGCCCAGTGTCGGTGACTCCTGCTGCCACATATATTTTGTCTTTGTGGACGGTGGCTCCACATAAAGAACGCGCAGTATTCATGGGAGCAAGTTCCTTCCATTCAAATCTCCTGGCATCATATGCACACATCTTCCTCATACAGCTCCTGTTCACAAGACAGACAGAGGATGTAGGGCCTCAGACCTTCCCTGGTGGTTTCTTTATTTGACTTTTTTTTAAAAGAAACTTGCTTGATTAAATGATAAAGCCTTAAACTTACTTTATTTTATCACACTTAATACTCACTTGTTGTGTCCTTTGCCTCCAATCACGTAAACAATATCATTATGAGATATTGTTGCGTGTCCGTAGACTGGATAAGGAATTGGCTCTGATTCGCCCCATTTAAAAGATCTGCAAATGGTAATTGCGGGTAATAATTGGTTATCTATATCTGTGGAAATAAACACAAATTGTGCATCCCAATTAGATTTAACTTGTACTCACTGTCTGTCATAGATCAAAACAGAGTCCAGTGTGTTCTCCTGATCCTTCAGCTCCTTCCCTCCCAACACAAAGATGGAGTTCTGAGCCTCAGCCAGCCCAAACAGGAAGCGAGGAGAAGGGACGGGAGGCATCCCCAGCCAATCAGCACCGACTGGGTCATACTGAGGTCAGACAGACACAAACACAACACCTAATTTTCCCCCTCTCTGTTTCCACTTATGTATATATAAGGTTCATCCTTTTCCAGATACACGCTTTTGGTGTGAGAATATTCTGTGTCTTCCTTGAAGGTATTTGATGTTTACATTTAGTGACATTTTTAAACCAAATGCAAAAATATTCTACATGTGATGTGTGAAAATTAATCCACATCCACATCCTGGAGCACTTAAGGAAATATTACTTTCTTGATCCTCCCAGGACTGGTTTCTGTCATTGCAAATTTGTCATCTTTTGTCAGTACTTTATTTATAGTCTTCCCTACCTGCAGGAAATAAGAGCACAGTGGTTCCTCTTTGTTCTGTTCATCAAAGAACAATCCTCCAACCACAAAGATCTGGTTCTCCTTGGTGACCATGCTGACGTGGTTCTTGGGAATCTGTGTGGAAAGTGATGCTACAAAGCAGTCATTCCCCGTCGGATCGTAGGCCACAGCACCCGTGTCGTTCACCATCAGTATCAAGTTCCTGACAAACATCCCAAATCGCAGATTGTCATTAAGGATGCCTGGGAGAAGACCTTCTTCTTCCTCTTTATCCTGACTCTCTCCATCTTTCTCTGCTTCATTGTCCTCCTTCTTGCTTTTGCTTTTTTTAACCTCCGGCATTTTCCCAGCGTGAGCATCCCTAACCAGCTGGAGTTTCTGCTGCAACTCAGGATTTGAAGAGATCAGTTTGTGTTTCTCCACTTTCTCCTTAAGGTATTCCTCACTAACTAGACGCAAGCGAACGCAATCCAGTAAACCCGGCAGCTCTTTCTCTCTGCTCTCTGTGTCCCGGGATACCCAGTTCATCAAAGCCTCGAACACTGCCTCCTCTGTCTCAACGCTCAAACTGTCGTTTGATAAAATGGCTGCCAGCTCACTGGCAAGCAGCTGGAGGAAGTCCTCATCCCTAGAGATGAGTTGGAAGTGCTCGCAGGCATAGTTTCGAGCAGAGATGGCCAACCTGGGACAGTCCAGCATCAAGCCGAGTCTGAAGACAGCGAGACAGTTGCTGAGGCTCAGGCGCTTTTGTAAGAAAGACACACACACAGTGAAGATTGAAGGGATCTGATACATGTTAGCCACTGCGAAGATGTCCTGGACGTTGTGCTCTGTCACATTGATTTTGGACGTGTACAGGTACTTGAGGATCAGCCCCATGACACCCGGCTCCACATCCTCCAAGACAATCTCCCTCTTTTTGCTCTCTTCCAGGTCAGACAAAAAAATGGAGCGGAAGTATGAGCTGCAGGCACACAACACCAGCCGGTGGCAGGGAAACTCCTTATCTTTGATCTTCAGCACACAGTCAACCAGCTTGTCGTTCTCCAACAGGTCATACAGGCCGTCCTGGAGCAACGTCTGCTGGTACATCCTGGGTTCGTCCATGGGGTTTATTGGTAGAGCCATCGTTCCTGGCAGGGAGAGTTTGGATAGCCTTTCAGGCCTTTCAAATCAAACAAAAGGGGATCTTCTTTATAGCAGAGCAGCTCTAGATTATAGCCTGGAAAGAGAATTCAGAGGCACAGTCAGCCTGCAGTTAGCCCACACCAGCTGAACCCGGGGACGGCCCACTTCCTCAGCTGTCCTGACCCTTCAACTGAACTCCAACTGGCAGGTTATTTATAGTCTGTATGTTCAGAGTGGAGCTATGGGCTTCATTCTTGAAATGCAATATCCATGCTTCAAACCCTACTCCGACCCACTCTACAGAGCATCCACCCACTATCAGACAGCTGACACATGTTTCAGGGGAAATATGTCCACCCTGAGTCATGCGGGGAGGGGGGGGATTAGATGGTTTGACAGGCTGCCCCCTGCTGTCACTATAGCAACAGTGTCACTCTATCAAGTCCTATTTGGCACTATGAGATAGATTAACATATGAAGATAGTTGCCCCCATTTTATGTTTTTATTGTTACGGGCAGAACTGCTGTTTTTTTTTTTGTTGTTGTTGTTGTATTTTTGCAGTAGTAGATGTTTCGCCAGCAGAGGGTGCTCTGTGCTTTACCCGTCAGTAGTTGGCGCTCTGGCGGAAGAAGTTCATTGGGTACCTGGTGCGACAGTGTACAGACCACACGCCGTGTACGCTCCAGTTGACCTGTATTTTTCTGTTTTGCAGGTAAGCTGGGTTGTAAACAAAATATAAACACTAGATAACAGTAGCGATAGACCATAAGCGCCTTAGAGTGTAACCGATGTGGAGCTAAAGAGTAAATTCGCGAGTGTATGGGTTTTTAAAGGCAACCCGCCATACAAAAGAGCGGACTCGTAGTCCGCGGCGATCGCGGTAATAAACTAGAAAGCTGTTGTACATCTATATGAGTTAATATAACATAAACTGCCGATGCACATAACGGTTGTGCAAGCATGAGTTTGTGGCCAATACTCATGTTAATTGTAGTAAATGTGTGTTGTTTGTGGAGACGGAAATACAGAGTTAAGCTAGGTGAAGAGCTAAGCTACAGAGCACGTGTGATGCTGCACTGGTGTTAGCTGCACTGAGCGATTTCTTTGTAAACAGAAGGTGTACACTGTGTTTGGGTCGTTTCAATAATGGTGAATACAGTAAAATGTTTCAGTTTAACAATAGATTTTAATAAAGTGTGAGATAAGGAAAGTGAGATAGAGTTTAGTAAATTTAGTTCATAAGAGTAATAAGTAAGAGGTTAAAAACAGTGATTAAAAACTGGTTAAAAGCAGTAAGAAAAACTTTATTGTAAGTTCATTAAAGTATTGGTTCCCACGTTAAAGGCATATGATCAGTCTGTTAATTCATGATGGTGATGTATGTGAATCGAATGATATAAATATTGAAATAGTCATAGTAACGTGTTTGATAGTACAAGTGTATTGTGTTCTGCTTATTATAAGATTGATAAGAAGTTCAGTGAGTACGTGGTGCCTGTATTTTTCTGTTTTGCAGTTTCTAAAAAAATAAATATGTCACATGGGAGATGAGTTGGCCCATCATTTCCTGCAGTGTATCACCTACATACAGGTATATATATATACTACATCTAACTACACCACCTTAAGCCTTATTAAGCCAGTAAAATAAATAAATGAAACATATATTAATTAAAATGTTTTATAGTTAGGTTTTTGTTTGACATAGCACAGTTCTTAAGCTGTTGTTTTTGCTACATTCATTATCAATGTATGAGAGCACTGCATGTTTAATTTATTAAGTTCAGGGCTGATTTGATATGTTTGACAGGTAAGTAGTGCCAGTAGTGTCTAGTCCATGAAAGCAGAATGATGGAAAGATGCTCATGGGGGAATGTTAGCTCTCTGTATGATCTAGACTCTGGATCTCTTCTATTTGTAAAGTGTTGTGAGCTAACTTTTGTTGCATGTTGGCACTGACTGTATAAATAAGGCTGACCTAACTTCAACTGACTTAAAAAATTTGTTTCAGTAGACCAGCATCGAGCTCTCAAAACCAAGTAAGTTTTGGTATAAAAAAAGAAGAATTACCAATGTGCTTCACAGACGTGCGTCACTCTCTTTATCACTTTAACACTGTTGAGGTCCATGTGGTGATTCACCACAGGTGTGACCAGAACTGTTCCACAGGACAGTGTTAAAAGAGTTTCCAGTGTGGAGGCATCAAACAGAAATAAAGCTGCTCACTGCTGATGTAATGCGACAGAAATACCTCACAACCCTAATGACAGGATTCAACACTGACTCATGGAGGGTTAAAAGACCCCTTATCTCATTCATATTCCAACATCTTCATCAGAAAGGAAACTGTAAAGACACAGAATGTGACAAATCTTTGCAGTTTATTTTCTGCATTGATGACAAAGGTTTCACAAACACATTTTTTAAAATGTTATTTATTTTAGTGGCTACTGAACAGTATGCATATGTATATTATATAATTTGATTAAATCTTTTTCATTAAGCTTTTCTTCCATTTAGGTATAAACACAGTTAAATGGTGGTGAACTTATTTACAGTTGATGGTGTTTTCTACATCAGCAGAAACCAGACATCTATTCAGAATTCATGTTATAAAATCTGTATTGATGATATCACTGCTGGGCATATATGTCCTTCACTTTAGCATCAAGTATCTACTCTGCCTTTTCCTTGCTGGGATCTGCGACTGGCTGAGCTGTGGGTACAGGTGTGGGTGCTGGTGCAGCTGCAGTGCCAGCTGGTTGGCTGGTGGTGGCGGTAGGAGGAGGAACAGGAGGAAGAGGATCAGGATCATCGATAAGAGCCTGCCTCCTCTCTCGCTCCTTAATCACTTGGATCAAGCAGTAGGTGACAAACATGACAATGATGGTGGTTATAGGGAAGCCTGGGAAGGTAAGAAAAACGTAACTGTTAACAGAATTTGTGAAAAAAAAAATAAATCATTGTCTATAAAATAGAAAAAAATAAGTAAAATAACCTTTGAGAAGCAGCCGTTTAGCAACCAATTTGGCAAAGTCCAAACTGTTCAGGGCCAGGATGTTGTACAACACAATACTCCAGAAGTTGAAAGTGTTGAAGATGGCTCTGATCCGACGGGATGTTGCCTCTGACATTGCCATCTGTAAATGAAATGTTTTCTTTAAATTAGCAAAAAACATTTGCAAAAACTGAAATGTAAAGGCAGTTTCCACTAACAAACCTCAAAAGAAACAAAAGGCTCCATGGAGAAGAACTTGGCGGTCCACAGCTCAAAGTTGAGGCCGAAACAGTTAAAGAAAGCCCAGAACAGCACCACCTCGCAGGGTCCCAGCCAAAGGATGGTGACGCCGAAGGTGCACAGTGTTGCCACCAGCTCCTCAACCACATTCTCATGTTTTCCTCCCAGGTAATCGTACACATACCTGCAGATAATTACAGAGCATGAGAACCTCTAAATTTGACAAAAATAAGAAGACTTTAATTTATTGATCTCTCTGAGAGACTCACTTGCACAGCCAATCGTTGATCCCTCTGTCAAAATGGCTATGAAAGGAGAAAGGAAAACAAAGAGCAGGATTAGTTTCACACATGCTGAGTATAATAAGCCAAATGTGACCAAGCTTTCTAAACTTAACTCACGTTTCAGCAAACACATAGAGCATAGTGATGCATTTTGGTGGTTTGGGAGGGTCCAGATGATCCAGTCTGGACACTATGTTGATGACTCCAAACATGACAGCTGCTTTCACCCAGTCATACACCAGATTAAAGTAAGCCAGGCCCACTGGAAATAATAAAGTCACATTACTTATGTATTGCCACACACCAAGGACAGGTGACAGTAGGCAGATCATGTTACTGTGTGCCAAACCCATCAAATTTCTGCTCTGGTTAAAATGCAACACCGTAAAGTCAAAACATTAAATGTAGGATATTTTGGGGAGGTGCCACAAACCTAAGGCCCAGTCTGAGAGGTGCTTCAGCAGCTTCATGTCGGTGGGGATGGTGAGGATGTACATGAAATGGAAGATGACATCCACTACAATGATGACTCCCAGGTGGGTCAGGCCCTGCAGGCTGATATTCCACAGCTCCCACTCTTTCCTGGTCAAGTCTGATTTGTTGGCCTGCAGGTGGCAGCAAAGACACATGACAAAGAGTCCACATTTCCATGCCACAGCCCATGGAGAGAGTTCTGATAGTGATGTATCAGTATGATTGTTTTAAAGCCACTAAGTTTGAGATACTGCACTTCAGAATATATTTGAGGTATCTGCACTTTGCTTACCAATTTATATATCTGTACCACAATTAGATTTTGCATATACATGTATGAAAAACTTATTAAAGTACCAGTGCATTGAACTAAAATGAACCTGCAACAGTTTAAGTTATTTTTCATGGAAAAATGTGAGTATTTGCTGCTTATTCTTCAAATTATTTTGGTAACTTTAATGTATTTTTAAGATTTTTGAAGCTTGTACAGTTGGTTGAACAAAACAAGCGCTGTGAAGATGTCACTTTGGGTAATTGTGCCGCTATTCTCACAATTTTTTACAAACCAAACAATCAATTGATGAATTGAGAAAATAATCAACGGATAAATTAATAATAAAAATAAGCTCCAGTCCTGTACAAAATATTTCAATTGCTTTGTTTGTTTTTTTTAGAGAATGTATAAACATGAAGTTACTCTTTGGTTGGCCTGGTCAAAACCCATAATCAGGCAAACACTGACCATCGATATTGCAGATACTGTTTTAAGGGTTAACAAAAGTTTGCTCCATGATTGCAACACCATCTAGGACAACAAATGCACAAGGTCCACAGACACCTATGTTAAGCCCTTTGAGACAAACTGCTTGTAAAAATGGGCTATACAAATAAAGTTGACTTGACTTGACTTGACCTAAGATGCTGGGTTAAGTGTGGGAATAAAAACCTACTGCAACTTACTTGAACATAAAACTTATCGAATGTCATGATAGGCCCAAAGTAGAAGAAGGGGAGGTAGAAGTTGTACTTGAGCAGCTCCAGGATGTTGTAGTTGCCATCTTTCCTCTCGCAGTTCTCCAGGGCAAAGCTCATACAGCGCATTATAGTAAACCCACAACCTCCATAAAAGAGGACATGACGCAGCTCAAAGTCCCCCTTCACAAAACCCTCCTACATGGGAACATAAAGCATAAAAAAGATGTAAGGAAATGCAGTAAAAAAAACTTGAAATGAACAATTTCTGTAATCTGTCAAATGCCATCAGTTTACCTGCCACGACACAAAGGGTTCACACTTGAATGTAGCAAGGGTGCAGAGGCCTGTGACAAAACAAAGCCAGCGGATTTTCACCAAGGAGATGCTGTAGAGCAGGATACAGTGGGACAGGATGAGGGTGACGTAGGTCCAGCCCATACTGGTCCACACGGCCAACAGTCCGTAAACCAGGTACACCAAAGACCTGTACTGTGGGAGGGAAGTGAAGTGTCACCTCAAGCTGCATCTCAAAGGAGTGACGCAGAAAGGCAGTACATTTACTCCATTACATTACCGTAGGTGCTGTGTTTTAATACAAATCTTTATCTGACAGCAGTTATTGGTTACTTTTCAGATCAAGATTAATAAATCAAATAATGTCACTAGAATTGCCAGGTTTATTTCAGTAAAGGACCAGTACTCTTCATCCCACCACTTAAAAGCTGGTCAGTGAAATAAAAGTACTGACATTTTGTTTAAAAGTCACTCTAATGATCCCATTTTAGATTTGTAAGTTATAAATTAAATTACTCCACACTCCTAAAGATAACAACACCTGATTACAGCCAGTTGATAACAAAGAAACACTTTTTCACTCTGCCAAAGTGATACATTTGCACCCAAAGCGACAATCTACACTTGCTGACAGACTTTCGCCCCGGAGACTCTGCTGACACACGACATGTGGTTCAGTGTTGTTACCCAAACCAAACTGACATAAAAGATCAAGCTAAGAATAGAGCTACATTTCTATTTGTTCTCGCTCTCATTCTTCTTCTGCAGCCATCCCTGCATCTGAATCTCACTCAGTCTTTTCCCTTCCACCTGGTCCTGTTTGTCATCTGCTGTTTAGCTAAAGATATAAAAAGCTACTGTACAATGTTGTAAAAATAAAGCATGACAAAGAGGATTTCAAATGTCACCGAGTATTCATAATAATGCAACACAGAGAGAAGGAGGGTCCCGATCACTAAACCTGAGGCTCCATTACTATGCTCCTCTTCCTGCCGCAGCTCAATCACTTAATCAATGAGTCAGTCAGTAGAAGCACCTGTGGAGCCAGCATGGAGCAGATCTTAGCGAACAGCACATGACCAGAGAGAGCAAACAGGATGTGATCTCTGAAGGTGGAAAACCACATCATCCACTCAAAATCAGCCGTATCCTGCAAATCAGAGATCGCAAACTGAGAATTAGAAACATTTTTACATCAGCAACAAATGCCTTTTTGAGCTGTAGATGTAAATGGTCCCTCACCATTTTCCTCCCAAAGTAGTACCATCCTGGCTTCACACCGGTTTTGAATGTCTTTCTGTTAGCATTGGCTGGGAATAGGAACAGAGGAGGAAATATGGGGAAAAAAATACACAGAAATAATTAGATGAGCGCAACACAGCAGGAAGCAAAACTGAGCGAAGGAGATTATTTGTCATATTTTCTTCCTCCTTATTGCATTTTTCCTGTTCCTGTGAAACTTTTGTTACAAGTCACAGCCAAACTCACAATAAACACAGTGTCAAGACAGGACATATTTTCCTCTTGTGCTCTGTGGTATTAATACTGACATCTGATCTCCTCTGAAAGGTCTGCATACCTCCAGCTCCTCACCCTCACGCAGTGACACTGCCCCTGTATGCACTTTGCGTTGTCTGTATGTGACTGTGCCATGCAGGACTAAAGTTGTACCTCATGCCTCAACATCAGGCTCAAAGTCCAGCCTCATTTTAGGGCTGAACTAATGCACAGATTTGTTTAAAAGGATAAGAGAAGTTATGTTCATGCCTGGTTTTATGTTGGCACATCTGCATGAGAGAGTATGTGTCAGTGTGGTCTAATCATAACCTGAATCTGAGTAGGCTTTTCTTTCTTTTTTCTGTCATTGTATGTGATCTTTACTTTCACTGACCTTTGATGCTCTACTTTTTGAAAAGCAAACAGACTCACCTACAGTTAGCATAATGAAGTATTTTTCTGTTACATAATCCATATGAAAATGTTCCTATAGAGAAATAAGATTGTCCACCATTCTGGAAACCATCCCTAAATTGCAGAGCAGGGGTGTCAAACTCCAACGCACACTTTAGATCGCGGGTCGATCTAAAGTGAACACTTTGAACACATTTTTAAACATACAGAATAAAAACAGACAGGAATATCATTCCAAAATAAATAAAATAAATTAATACGCACATATACACACACATATATGTATACATATATATATATATATATGTATATATATATATATATATATATATGTATATATATATATATAGATATATACATATATATATATATATATATATGTATATATATATATATATATATATATATACGTATACACATATATATATATATATATATATATATACGTATACACATATATATATATATGTATATATAATAAAATCTCCTGTCAATCGTAGAAATCGTAGAAATACGAACATGCTGCAAAAAACCTTTTAAAAAAAGGGCTTTTCTCACAAGAAAGACTTTAAAACAAGAAGTGTTCAGACGTTATTGCTTGAGTAAAATGCATGATCTCACAGAGGATTCTTATGGCTCAATTAAAGTAGTTGGAATATAGTTTCATATATTGCTAGTGAACTACAATATTTATTATCACCATCAGGGATAGTTTTATTAACTTTCTTTGTGAAAGTGCAGGCCTGGTGTTTGTCGCCATATGAGCGAGTAGCAGACGAGGAGATTTTCCTGTGGCTGACATGTTAAGGATAAACAGAAATAAGCAGCCATTCATTTCATTTTCAGAAAAACACCACTAACACCAGTGTGAAAACGCCGTGAACACACCACCATGCCGTGAACACACCGCCATGTGTCGGGTGATTGTGCTGAAAGTGATGTTTGGTCGTCTCACGGCGGCCATCCGGCGTCTCCTCGTTAGCTCACAGATCCGACGTGCTTGGCTTTGCGTGCACGTAAGAAACGACAAAAAAAACTCACCCGGTCGTTTGTTTTACTGAAGCGATCATGTGAAGGATTGTGGCAGTTAACGACACAGCACGTTCCCACCATCTTTTAACTTGTTAAAACAAAACAACAGAAAACAAGAGCAGCATCACGCACGCAGCCGGCGTAAACAAACTTTTCAGTTACCCGCAAAACCCACAAGGCATTGCGGTTTCCGGCAGGCATGAGCAGTGTGACTCAAAGCTGAACAGTCAGGGTTTTCCATATTGACTATTTACTGCATAGGATCAAATCCATATATTGACGACAATATTATCAGCTGATTTTATATCAGCACAGATATACTAGAGTGTTTGCATGTGTAAGAGATAATACACAGTTTTTGGTAAACATCACACATAAAGGAGTATGTAAGTGTATTTCTCAGGGTCTACTTTTAGCTGCGGATTAAGACACATTTGGTGCTAGAGTTTCTAGAGCATCAAATGTGTCTTAATAGCAGCTAAGGTTTAGTGAGTATTTACAGGATGGTGTCCATGAGATTGACTCAAAATAAACTGCAATGTCCACGGAGGAATAAAGAACAAGAAAAAATACTTGTTTGGAGGATCATTTCATTGTTGGTTTTGGTCTTGTTTCTGGGATTTCTTAAGAAGACAATAAGAGCAAAAAATAAAATGTCACCCGACTCATCATTTAAATGAAATTAGGTTTCATTTAGCAATTTCATGTATGTAGTTTTCAACACAGGTGATCAAACCTTTACCTGTGCACATGTCAGACTGAGTTAGAGTCATGTTCATTAGCAGAGAATTACTTCACAAACATGATATTCAACTCTTCACACCCATGTGTGTGTGTGCATCTCATACTCACAGCTGGACACCTCAAAGATCCAGCTGGCAGCCCACAGCATGGCCAGACACAGCACGGTGTTGTAGAAGTAGACCTCATATTTGGGAAGAGCAGCTTTGATCCCCATCGTGACACAGACGAGAGGAACTCTGAAGGCTCCTGAACACACAACGTCAGACCAGTTAACACTTTCTTTGTTCAAGCAAAACAGGTTTCACTTCTTCAACATTGCAGCCATCAGGGCTTGACTTAAGGAACAGGTCCTGATGGTTCAAACAGTGGTCATCACCTCCCCGCCCCGGTCAGGGCTCTCGTTCTGACCCTCTGGATCACACTCAAGACTACAACACACTGTAGAGTCCTGAACCAGCAGCTGTGAGATTAAAACTAAAAAGGAAAGTGCAACAATGCAGCTTCAGTGTTTGTATGAGAGGCATCTATTCCAACTAAAAATAGACGTCTCAGCTTGTGAGACCTTCTTGATTTGGGACGTGTAGAGCGCTGACACGGTAGTAGAGGTGTAAAGTAACAAAAGACATTTCCTGTGGTATTGTAAGTACCACACCAGAGGAACTTTCCTCAGAGACATTTTATAGTTTGACTGCACTTTACTTCTGAGACGTTTTTTACATTTTTACTGCACGTACATTCGCCTGAGGGACTTTATGGGTTAAGGTGGAGAATTATGAAGATAAACTGCTCAGCTGCACATGAAGTAATTAGACCTTACCACAACGTAAAAATACGTCTTTAAAAGTCCTCCATTCGACATTTTATTCAAACAAAAGTGCACGAATATTAGCAACAAAGTAAATATCAGAAGCACTCATTATGTGGAGCAGCCCGTGTCAGTGTTATATTACTATATTATTGGATCATTTACTGATACATTAACATTATAACATAGTAGCTGGTCAAGTTTGAGCTAATTTTATCTGCTTCATAATCTGCTTTTGTTGTTTAATCTGTTGCACTTCATCACACTTTATAAACTGATCACTGGTATTTTATTTGAAAAAGAAACCTCATACAGAAGTAAAGTACAGGTACAAGTAATAAAGTACAAGTACAGCACATTGCTCAAATAAATGTAACTTTCTACCTACCGTTGCCTTGTACTACCTGAACCATCTAAAATACTATTGTACAGCTTAGATATTAACACAATAATTGCTTGACCATGTTTAGAGTGTGTATATCACTACCCAAACTTGTTTTACTTAAGATATTTTGGACTGAGGCACAACTTTCAGTGATGGAATGTCATCACAGTATCTTAATGTAAATATACTGTTAATTCCTACATTCAATCTTTTTAAAAACAGAAGTACGAATGCATTTAGCAACAACTCTATTGAAAATATCAGAAGTAAAAGTACTGATTTTGCTGATTTTTTTTGGTGTTATATTATTTGATTCTTAACAGCGACTAATCAATGTGCAGTATTTTCACAATGCATCGATATTTGCTAAGTAATTAACTATTCTGTAAAATAAATATGCATATACAATATTTCTACTGTGAAATGTAGTGGAGTAGAAAGTCGCATAAGAGAATGTTCTAGTAGATTCTCAGAATTGTACTTGAGTACAGTACATAAGTAAATACACTTGAGTAGAGGATTTGTTCACTTTTGCTACACCATCTGTGTCAGGCTATTTTATTTTGATGTCTCTTCTGTAACCTGAGAAGCGGTTTATTTTCTCTTTTACAGTAAAGAGACACCAGAGCCCCAGAGAATAATGCAAAACCATGTGGCCCACTTGTCTCTGTCCAATAAGTCCAATAAGCCACCATCAGCAGGAATTTTATCTCTCTGATTTACTGGTGATTATCAAGTAAAAAGAACAGTGGAGGGCAAATGGGCAAGTTTCCACTGATGAGATGTAGACACATCAAGAAAGTGCAGCTGCCTGCTATTTTTAACCAAACAACTTCTGTCCATTTGTCCCGCGGTGCATCAGTATAAATCTGTATTGATTTGTACTGCAAAAACCACATTTGAAATTGAATTGAAATTGTCAGGCAGCACCCGCACTTAATTTTAGCTGTATTAAAATTTCTCCCTTTTCCCTGCACAGCGTCCGATTGAGCTGCCTGCTGTGTAAATGCCACACGGTCACGCACTTTGTCCTCCGGCAGCACCTGTTGTGATACTGACCTTGAACGCAGCAGTTGAGGGCCTGAGGAAAGTTAAAAACACACCTTCTCAGCTCGCTCAAAAACAAATTGAAAAAAATTGCAGATTAAAATGTCATATTACAAAACCAAAGAAACAAACAAACAAAACAAAAAGAAAAAGTGAGAGAATGTAAACTTTTACATCTGCTGAGCATCTACAGAGCGCAGTGGGCTGTGGGTCCCTCTGACTCCCTGAGAGGGAGCTGCCACTGCTTAAAGGTGACTCGATGTATTTATACTTTGACCACTGACACAGGGGGTGGAACAAACTGTGAGCCTCACAACATTAGGAGTCGGACATGGCATGTGTGAACTTACTCTACGATGCAGCAGAGGATAAACCAGCATAAAACCACTTGCTACACCAAATAAGTAGGTTTATTATGCGCAGAACAGAGTTGGTGTCTGGACGGGGAAATCATGTCAAACTTTAGAAAAAGCAAAACAGCACACCTGACCATGAATTTTTGCTTCTGTCTACATTAAGCTTGTCATTGTTTGACACACTAAACAAATGCTGCATAACTAAAGTCCTCCTGTCTCTTTTCTCTTGTTGCTATTTTCCATATTCCTGGTTGCCAGATCTGTTTTGGAAGGGTCTAAGCCTGCAGCAATTTTGAGCTGTAGCCAAGCGTCCATGCCTCACATTCTACATTGAACTGTGAAACGACATGCAGTGCCGTCTAGTGACAGCACCATGAAGTACAATGCATTAAGTACAGCTGGAAAATAGTGGGACGTGTTTACACACAGAACAAAAGCTTGCAGTTTGTGGTTTATTTGAAAAATTCAGTCAAAGCATACAGTATTATATAAAGCGTATGAAACTCAAGGGAACACCTGGCTGTGTTTATGTTTTCAGCTTTCACAGTATCAGCGCTACACATCCTTAGAGGGTTGTTTAGAGAGTTGCTCAGGTGACAGTAACACTGAGGCCACACAGATGACTGTGTTAGCCCCCCGAGCTTCTTTGTGACTAATTGAGCTTTCCTACAGTCTGTGTAACTGAGTTAAGTTGAGTAAAACATATATTTCACGTATTACTATAATTGATGAGACAAAAAAGCTTTCTGTTTAAAAAAAAAAATCGCTGTGCTAAAATGTAAACTCTTCTTTGACAATGTCTTCCCTCTGTTGACATTAGAGGAGTCTGGTTACTCTTTCTTGCTGGTCTCTTGTCCTTCAAAGATAGGGTACTTGCTCTCCACCTCAGCCCACGTCAAGGTGCCGTTAGCCAGATCTCGAACCATCGCTGGCAACTCACCGACCTGCAATGTGATTTTATATAATGTAATGTTAAAAATATCCGCACAGGTGATACTGTACAAGCCTTTGTTCATTTAAACTGCGGTTATCGGATTGTTTTACCTCGGCCCTGATCTGTTTCATCGAGTCTCGGTCTCTCAGAGTGGCAGTGTGAGGCGTCTTGTTCACTGTGTCAAAGTCAACGGTGATGCCAAACGCCACCCCGATCTCGTCTGACCGAGCATAACGCTTCCCGATGGATCCTGAAGAGTCGTCCACTTTGTGAGACACACCGTTTTTAGTCATCGCAATGGCTTCACGGAAAAGAAGAAGACACACTTTAATAATCAGTCTAAATAAATACAAAATATCTAGATATAGAAACACTATAGTCTGATATTGTGGGAAACTGGAAGGATAAATGAGAAGATCAGTACTTCCCTGAATAAATATCCTTTTAATATAAAGCTACAGTGTGCAGCCAGTTAGCTTAGCTTGAGGTTTGGTACAAATTAAACAAAATGCAATATATATATTCAGACAGTAGCTGTTGCCCCGTCTCCTGTCTTTATGCTATGCTAAGCTGTCACTTAGCTGCGGCTTCATATTTAACACACAGATATGAGAGTGGTCTTCTTCTTCTCATCCAGCTCCAAGAATGTGAGTACCTCCCAAAATTTCAAACTACTTCTTTAAACTAAATAATACTGTACTGAAAGTTGAAAGTCAGTATCACACTTACACAACTGATGGACAAATGGTATGAACTCCTGGTTTTGGCTCAAAGGCAGGATGGAACATTTGTAAGGAGCCACAATGGCAGGGAAGCTGAAATACTGGACGAGAAATAAGTCATGTTCAATTAAAATGACAAGTGAAACAGTTAAAACAAGCATACGATTCTCACTCAGTTTCCTTCCTGTAGAAGCATCCTCACCGTCCTCTGTTCATCGCCCTGTCGGACGTGGAATGAGTGCTCAAAGATAGAGTACATGATTCTGCCGATGCCAAAGGATGGCTCGATCACATTGGGAACAATCTCCTCCACTGTGGAAAAATAGAGACGGTTGTTTTTTCCCACATGAAGAACTCACTGTTCTACTCCACAGCTCTGAGGCAGGCTTGGTATCGACTCTTACCATGTAAAGTCTTCTGGAACCTCTTCACACTGACCATGTCTCTGGTCAGTGTGAATGTCATGCCCCTTGTCTGAATGGTGAACTCCCTGCAGACACAAACATGAAAACATCACCAAATTACCTCATTGGTTAACAAACCTGATGGATTTTTTTTTCTTCAGCAGTCAGCACAGCAGCCAGCAATTACCCCTTTTCATTGAGAAGCTTCTCCTGATCACTGATGTAGCATTTGTCACAGACAGCCAGGTAATCCAGAACCAACTTGGCATCCTTCTTGAAGACGGATCCTATGGCCCCCTTATTGGGCTCAAACTGGACAACATTCACCACTTTGTATGAGGAAGTCAAGGAGTAGAACACAGGCATTCGTTTTACGAGCTAAAGAAACGAAGGAAGTTCAATTAGCTGACAGAAAACTCTAGAAAATGACAGTAAGTGCACCTTGAGTTAAGAATATTTTACCACATGGTGAAGAATGAATCTAAAGTATGAATTAAGTGACAGTGCACCCAATTGTCAGTTGGTACAGAAGAAATATTGGAAAGGCCTTTGTCATAAATGAAACTGTGAATTTCAGACACTATCCTAAATTCTAAAAGGAAATCAAATCATTACCCTAATTAAAATTTGTGAATATGCAAATTATTTTGTTTTTCGTAGTGGTGGTTTCAGGTCTCCACATAGCGCTTGTTTTAAGTTGTTTGTTTCCAAACTTGTTGTGATGTCACAAAATCACATTTGAATTTGGTTTAATGTATAAACATTAAACCCATACTTAAGTGATCACAGAGAAGTTTCCCCTTTTGTCACAATGATAAAAAGATCGTATTTTTGAGAGAAATAGGACTTTAAGGATCCAGATTTTATGCTGCTGACTTTGGCGACTCCCATTGGTAATAATGAAAAACACACTTTAGTAGTTAACACTAGAGGCCGCTGTTGTCCTTTGTTGCATGAATGTTTACATAATTTTTACAGCATAAACACACTTTATACTCAAAATATATTCATAATTAGATTGTTGGCAGGTTGCTGGACTGGGACAGTTCGAGGATATGGGTTCTTTCAGGGGCTTTTCAGCCACTAAAAGGACCTTGGTGGCTCTGGTGTGGCATGAAAGGTCATAGCAGGAGCGGTCAGCACAGCCCACAATCTCAATCCAACCCTGAGGGAGATAAACAACTCATCTTCACTCATGTCCACAGCTGCAAAATTCTCAGTTTATATGTGTGAGTAAAAGAGAAAAAGATTTACATAGGAGGTTTTGGACTCGGCGTCCCAGCAGTCGCATGCGTAGTGGGCCATCTCGTTTTCCATGTGCTGACGGAAGCGCACTTTATCTTTGGACAAGCCCACTTTAGCTAGATAGAGATAGATTCTTCCAATGAAGTACCCCAGCACTGAATTGTTGATCACTCCCTGCAGTACAGACACGAAGAAGATTTAAAGATATTACCGTGGAGACAGACTTTCAAAGATCATTTCTGTTATATTTATTTAGTGGTCAAAGAAGCACTCAGATAGTTTACATTACTAAACATAGAAATACCACAATAAAGTAAGAAGGAAAGACATCTCTATGGCACATACTGAATCCAGAATGTATAACACATACTCATTTCTCAGCGACCATCTGTAACCGTGTCCACATTAGACCAGCCATGTTCACACCATCCATTCACATAAGTCATTGTAGTGATTCCCACCTGCTCCACAGCGTCGCCCAGCCTCATGACTTGTGCAGACTGGCCGCTGGTCTGAGCCTTGGATGAGAACAACAAGATCTCCAGGTCGGCCACGTCGGAGAATTTCGGATGAACCTTCTCATTTGGGTCAACAAAGTGCTCAATCTCTGCCATGGTGAACTCCCTGCAAGCAGGAGAATTTTACATCCCACTATACAGTCATGAAAATGTGCGCTAGATTAATTGAGGGAGTTTCTGACTACCTGACACGAATGAGTCCGGAGCGAGG
Organism: Scatophagus argus; assembly: GCF_020382885.2. Taxonomy (NCBI): domain Eukaryota; kingdom Metazoa; phylum Chordata; class Actinopteri; family Scatophagidae; genus Scatophagus; species Scatophagus argus. The sequence continues at coordinate 6,823,983 of NC_058510.1, forward strand.
AGCGATCTCGTTCCTGAAGGAGTTTCCGATCTGAGCAGCACCAAAGGGAAGTTTTCCTTGGTTAAATTCCAGCAAGCGTTTGAAGTTGAGGAACATTCCCTGAGCCGTTTCAGGCCTCAGATAGCTGCAAAGACACAGTCAGGTGACACAGTTTTAATACGGATAATGTTTTCCCATGTAAAAACCGTGTTTTTATTGATCAGTACCCTGGCATATTCCCCCCTGGTCCAATGGAAGTCTGAAACATCAGGTTGAAGGAGGTGGGAGACGTGAGGTCATTTCCTGTTGAAGGAGATTTGACGTTGTATTTCACAAAGAGATCAGTCAGTTCCTGCTGGGAGTAGTTGTCCATCTAGAGCAGAGAGCAAACCATCAGAATTATCAGAATATTCAGTAACTTCACACGTGAGTCTGTGTGTGCATTGTGTGTGTGTGTGTGTGTGTGCGTGTGAATGAATGTGTGTAGAAGGCGTGTTTGTCAAGCGCCCACCTGAGTGATCACATCCTCCATCTCGGTCACCTTCTCTGCAGGGCATTTCTCATCAGACATCAGTTTTTTTAAGTGAGCTGCAAGGAAACAAACACCTCAGCTGTTACTCAAAAAGCTTGAGAACCACAGCCACAAATCTGAGCCACAAATCTGAGATTATTACACAAACGCTTTTAAATTACACAAATATGAAGTGCATTCATGGATGTCCAGATGGACTCCAAATTCAGCTCAAAACCAGTGACAGCTGGCCTTCTACTTCCCGTCAGGACCAGTAAGACAGGTAAAAACCTGTGCTAACAGATCATCTTAAACATTCTTTTAAAACTTGCTCTGCAGTGAAGATTTCAAAAATACCATGAGTGAATGTTTGGCCTGCAGGTAATCAGGTCGTTCTGTTGTTTAGGGAGGAAATCTGACACCTTGTTAGCAACCAAAGAAATAATGGACACCTGCGGGAGGTTACATGATGTAACGACGGTACGACAAAATCACCTTTGAGGAGGTGATCAGCGCGGTAGCATTCTCCTGTCTGGGCATCTCTCACCATGTAGTCAGCAAATTTATCCACATGCCCTGACGTCCTGCAAAAAGACAAAAGCTTTCAGGATGGACCTCATGCAAGTCGAACTTTCTGGAAAGCTGGAGTGTTCTGGCTCAGCTTGGCACCTACTTGAGGACAGGCTCGGGGGTCAGCATGGTGCAGTCGATCTCCAGGATCTGCTCCTCCTGGATGAAGTGCTGCCTCCACACCTGCAGGATGTTGTTCTTCAGGGCACAGCCCACAGGCCCGAAGTCGTACAGGCCGCTCACACCTGAGACACAAACAGGAATTAGTCTGTACTTTGGAACATTTTGGGTAAAATCATCCTGGAGCTATGCATGCTCTGCTGTTCATTACCTCCATAAATGGCAAAAGCCTGATCGTAGAAGAATCTCCTCTTCAGGGTATCCTCCATCTTGGCTCTGTCCACTGTGTCATCTCTGGGCTGCAGAGCTAACTCCTGCAGGTGAAAGTGCAAAATTGCATGAAGGTTTAGAAAATTACTCGTTGAACCAAAAGACCTATTGAAACTGAAAATATCCTATGACACATATAGAAAGAGGAACTAAAAGGATGTCAGGATGGCTGTGCTGTAGGGGTGAGACTCTTCACCTTTGCTTCAAGAACCTTCTTCCGGGCTTTGAGCTCTGCAACGGCTCTGCTCAGCTCCTGCTCTGTGGCTCCTTTTTCCTTCAACCGCTGCAACAGGTCACCCTGCAGAGACACACCAGGCTTTTATTTTAACCTTTTCCCTTAATTAACATTGTTATTCTTTTGTATTTGAAATTGTTCAGTTTGAAATTATAGTTAAAAAGATCATTTTGTTAATGGGATATTAAAAACCCTGTAATCTTTGAATATGAAACGGATACAAATACAATTGCCTGTATTTTTAGAAATAATGTAATAGGATCCACCTGTAGATTTTATTTATTTATTTATTTATTTTATCTATTTGTGATCTGTAATATGTGCCATTAAAGTGACAAATACCTGTTTCCGTTATACCGTTTCTCTTTAGCTTTCACACCATGAGGCTCTGTGTGATTTGTAGTCGTTAAAATCCCTGAAACCGCCGCGGACAACAGTGAAAGCAAACAAGCAAATTCTGCACGGAGATGAATTAGTTTTCCTCCTAATAGATAAACATAAACTGTAATGATAGTAGGATAACATAATTTCACGTTTCTAACGCATTTGCTAATTTTCATTTCAGATTCAGACGCACTTTGAAGCGCCAATCAACACTTCAAGTCATCACTGGAAAAAGTCTCATCTCATCCTGTTGTTTTGCAGGTGAGTATCCCGTCGCAATGTCTCACCTGCTCCTTCACAGCCTGCCTTAAAGGCGCCAGTACTTCTTCCATGTCGTCAGGTAATTTCTCAATGCAGCGCGCTCCTCTTGCGACCAGCCAGGAACTCGACTGTTTTCACTTTCCTGCGGCTTTTCTGATATATAAGCTGACTGAAATACAAGGGGAGGCGCATGTTTCTGAGCCGTGCTCTCTGAAATGACTGCTTTTTGTTGCATCATCCAGGAAACTCGGACAAGACGTTTATTTTGCCTTACATAGAAAGGAAAGAACAAATAGGACCTGCCCAACCCTCCTTACCGATCCTTTTGACCCTGACTCCCAACCTATACCTGCCTACCTAAAACTGAATATGAATTATTTGCTTATTTGGTTTAACATAAGTATATTTAGGAACAGGCAAAATGTGAGCACAAAGTAGACACAAATGGAGATACTGGAACTACATTGTGACACTGGGCCCCCTCGAGCCTATTGAAACGTGGTGCTCCTGCAGGCTGATTGACTCACCGCGAGCCCCAACATGCTAACTCGAGTCCAGTCCAATCCCCGTGATGAAGCTCCGTCTGGCGCCAGCTAGTGGTCACAATTAATAATACACATCAAGACCTGCTGCTATATCACAATCCTGCATGTTGTCAGGATATTTAAGCCATTACACACGTTAAAGCTGCATTAATTTCCCTTTCACTTTATAGTCACTTTTACAGCTGAGGCTTTAACTCCTGTTTGCCTTTGGTCATCAGTTGATTTCATCACCTGAGCTCACGTTTGAGCCTGTTGGGTTCCACCTTTCAACTGAGCGACCATCTCTGTGACTTGATGCCGGACACAAGTGCTCGTGCGTCACTCAGTGCGTGAAGCTTTTAAAACTTGACAGAAAACATCGTATGCCCGTGTCCAGTAAGTGCTGGCTGTTTTTATTTAAATCGTTAATTATCTCAATCCACTCTGTCTGAAAACTGGAATGGTGGAAGCCTTCCTTCCACTGACGAAAACAACCTGATTACATTTTCTCCCTTTTAAAATGTATCGACATGGTCATAACACGGATGAAAGGTTGCTCATCAAAGAAACAACAGTCCTGTGCAAGCTTTCCACAACTGTTAGATATGATGAATACATGACATTTTAGTGACTGCAGTGGTGTGGAACACGAGGGCTCGGTGCACCACTCGAGCTTATCACAATACAGTTGCAATATTCTTCCTGGTGATGCAAGTGCAACAAGTCTGTGGATCTGCATGGAGTGACTGGCGGACGAGTAAGCTTTACTCTTCGACTGTGTCCTTCTTGCTGGTCTCCTGTCCTTCAAAGATGGGGTATTTGCTCTCCACCTCGGCCCAGCTCAACGTGCCGTTAGCCAAATCCCGAACAATCACAGGCAACTCGCTGACCTGAGGAGAGAATAAGATGTTTGCTTTGTGTTAAATGGTGTCTGAAATCACAGATGACATGCTGGACACCTTGAAGCTCCTTACAAATGTTACTCTTATTATTGTTATTTTTATTATCATAAATAAAGAAAGACCAAATGCTCATACATTAAACCTTTGCTACATTTAACCCAAAAATACTTTGGTTTGTCTTGTAGAAGTTTTGTATTTACAGGGAAGCAACCCATGAACTAATTAACTTCAACCCCTTAAACATCAAAGTCAAGGTTAAATAGTGTTATAACACTGGTGAGAACTAGCAGGCTTTACAGAAGCTCAGAGACAATAACTAAAAAACAAAGGCTTGAATGAACACTTCCCAGTTGTGCTGTGCTGATAACCAGCCATATATAAATTCAAGCTTTTTTTTTTTAATCCACATCTTTTTCAAGCACTTTCAGTGCTTTCTACACATGCAAAAGTGACTTCATGCATAGAGACAGTCCATAGTGTGTGCTGCTAATGAATGATCAGTTCAGGCAAAAGGCATTTGATGTAAACAGTATGTTGGACCTATTTAATAAACAACACAAACAAACCAACAAACAAACAAACCAACAAACAAACAAAAAACACAAATGAGGGAAGTCACGCTGTACCTCAGCTCTGATCTGCCTCATCGAATCTCGGTCTCTCAGAGTGGCCGTGTGGGGCGTCTTGTTCACTGTGTCGAAGTCAATGGTGATACCAAACGCCACTCCGATCTCGTCCGTCCTGGCGTAGCGCCTGCCGATGGACCCTGAAGAGTCGTCCACCTTGTGAGAGACACCGTTTTTGGTCAAGGCCTCCGCTAAGAGGGAAAAAGAAAAGACTTAACAACACAGCAGCATGTGGTGTTTTCCCTACTGTCAGACAGAAATAGAACATATACGTTATTATGTGGGCACTTACATAATTCCTTCACGAAGGGCATAAACTCCTGGTTTTGACTCAGAGGCAGGACGGAACATTTGTATGGAGCTACAGTTGCAGGAAAGCTAAAGTACTGTGGAAGAGGAAACAAAAATCTTAACCAGCCAGTAAGCATATACAAAACACTACAGTACATTAACGTGAGTAATAAAACCTTTTCTAGGGTTTAATGTAGATATTTCTAGGTTTTTATAAACAGCACAGGAACAGTCCACGTTACAGCATATTTAGCAATGCCACAAGGCCTTTTGCAGGGACATGAATGTCATTTTTATTACAGGTTACATAATGGTGTTGAGTGACAGCCCAACTCCATCCTGTAGATCAGGCCTATTGACTTACTGTTCTTTGCTCGTCGCCTTCTCTGACATGGAATGTGTGCTCAAAGATGGTGTACATGATCCTACCGATGCCAAAGGAGGGCTCGATTACATTGGGAACAACTTCCTCCACTGTGAGAGACAAACACAGATGGAAAACATGCGCTACAGAAGCTGCATTCATATGATAGGACTTATTTATGGACTGCTTTCCAGCATGACCTTAAGATGTTAAGAGGACAAACACAATACATAAAAATACATTCTGAATCTCACCATGAAGAGTCTTCTGGAACCGCTTCACACTGACCATGTCCTTCGTGAGTTTGAACGACTTGCCTTCTGTCTCGATGGTGAACTCTCTGGAGAGTAAAAATAAGATGTTTTCATCAGCACTAGAGGTCAGTGAGAGGACATTTTGCAAACTATCTGTACTGCTGGAACTTGGCTCTGAGAACAGCTCATTTATTCTTTTATTTAGGTATTCATCAGTTTTAGTTTGATGTTTAGTGATCCAGATGTATTTATTTAGGTATTGACTTTGATGTTCAATTAAACAGCTCTCCAGTTTCTGATAAAGTCAGATTGTTCATTTCTTCTCTTTTGTCAGCACATCAGTCTGCTGAAGGAGGATGCAAAGAAGATTACAGCCTGATCCACTTCCTGCTTCAAACTTTTGTTATTATATCAACTATCATCTGTCCTCAAGCACGCAAACTGCATGACTTCAGTTAAAAGCACTCACCCGGTCTCACTGAGCAGTCGCTCTTGTTCTGTGATGAAGCATTCATCACAAATAGACAAATACTCCATGGCTAGCTTGGCATCCTTCTTATACGCCTTCCCAATGGCTCCTTTGTTGGGCTCAAACTGGACGACATTTACAACTTTGTGCAGAGGAGTTAAGAAGAATAACTGAGGGATAGCGAAGCATCTGGGCACTTAAAATGTTCTTTGATGGAAAAATGGATTTTCTTTTGCAGAGATGAGTGCTGCCATTTTTAAGGATATGGGTTCTTTTAGAGGCTTTTCAGCCACCAGAGGGACCTTTGTAGCTCGTGCGTGGCATTTCAAATCGTAGCAAGACCGGTCAGCACACCCCACAATCTCTATCCAGCCCTGCAGGGGGACAAGCATTTTCTTTGAGCAGAGTATGTTGACCACCTGATAAGTCGAGAGAAAAAACTGGAAAAGAACATACGTAGGTGGTTTTGGTTTCAGCATCCCAGCAGTCGCAGGCATAGTGAGCCATCTCGTTGTCCATGTGCTGTCGGAAACGCAGCTTGTCTTTGGCAACACCGACTTTTGTAAGGTAGAGGTAGATCCTCCCAATGAAATATCCCAGGACGGAGTTATTGATCACTCCCTAAATGAGACAGAGGATAAGAATCAACTTCAAAATGCAATCTTACATATGGAGAATTCATTCTTGTCCTTTGAGGCCACAGTTTAAAAAAAATATTTTTTAAATGCCTTCTGAAAATCATCTTAGATTTTTTGTAATGTACCAAAAAGTCTAGTAAAGATGTGATTTTGTCAGAATTATCCAGACTATAAATAAATGTAAACAAAAGTCCAAAAAGTTATTGTAGTGATTCCCACCTGCTCCACAGCATCGCCCAGCCTCATGACTTGTGCAGACTGGCCACTGGTCTGAGCCTTGGATGAGTATAATATGATCTCCAGGTCGGCTACATTAGAGAATTTAGGGTGGACCTTCTCATTTGGATCCACAAAGTGCTCAATCTCAGCCATGGTGAACTCCCTGTCCAGAAATGCGGAGCGATTACATCTCTACAAGTACTGACACAAAATACTCATAATAATAATAATATTGACAGGGGAAACAGTGGATCTCTCACCTGACACGAATGAGTCCAGAGCGAGGGGAGATTTCATTCCTGAAGGAGTTTCCGATCTGAGCAGCAGCGAAGGGCAGTTTTCCCTGGTTAAACTCCAACAGACGCTTGAAGTTGAGGAAGATTCCCTGAGCCGTTTCAGGCCTCAGATAGCTGCAAATTCAGATTAGATCAAAAGTCACTCAACTATAATACGAATGTGACAACATGAAGGTAAAATTCTTCTCTGCGGTTTTAGGCTTCATTTTACCCTGGCATATTCCCCCCTGGTCCAATGGACGTCTGAAACATCAGGTTGAAGGAGATGGGAGCTGTGAGGTCATTTCCTGTGGTGGGAGACTTGACGTTGTATTTCACAAAGAGATCAGTCAGCTCCTGCTGGGTGTAGTTGTCCATCTGAGAGTAATATTAAAAAAAAACAAACCCAAAAAACTATTAGAGTGAATCACCTGAAAACCTGTCAAAAATGCTTTGACACATGATCCCTCAAAAGCACAGTTTATCTCAGTTAAAATGATTAGTTGATTAATCGATCAATTCTGTGTTGGCTCAAAGAAAAATGTCAAATGTTTGCTTGTTCCAGCTTCTTAAATGTAAACATTTGTTGCTTTTCTTTGTTACTTCATTGGTTAGTGGCAGCCCAAGTCAGCACTGACCTGAGTGATGACCTCCTCCATCTCAGTCTTCTTCTCTGCTGGACACTTCTTATCAGCCATCAGCTTCTGCAGATGGGCTGCAGGACACAGAAACATGTAAACAATGCTCTCACAGACAATCGTGCTTATGTAACAGCCCTTGACAGACCATAGAGCCAAATACAAGAAACTGACATTGATTTTAATTCATTCCATTTATGCCTACAGTGTAAAAATGAGACTAAACCCTTTTAAGACCAAGTGTGAGATGTCAAAATGTCACTTGATCTACTCGGATACGACAGAACATTTTCAAGTTTCATCACGTCTTTCCCTTTTTGGCATCTGTGCCAACTAAGTCTCCAAGTCGTCTGGGAAATGACAAGTTCTCCTTATATCTCAGCCCCCCCCCCCCAGCTCTTTGGCACAGCTCCACTCCTTGTTATTCCAGCAGCTTGTATTGCCACGAAAGCCCTGTGAGATTTCTGCTGATGCAACCACTTCTGTTCTCCCTCAGGCACAAAGTGATACGCAGAACCAACCAGCAGCAGCAGCAGCAGCCACTGACGGCACAACAAGTCTGGACCATGTCCATCCCATCCGTCTGCAGAATCCCATGAATAATTCAGATGAAAAGCTCACAAAGACCTCTGCTGGAGGTGCTTATGGTTATAGTTTACATGCAGCAATTTTGGCCACTGTCTCTATACATACACGGGCACGTGCAGAAGAGTCTTACCTTTGAGGAGGTGGTCAGCCCTGAAACATTCACCATTCTTGACATCTTTCACCATGTAGTCAGCAAATTTGTCCACGTGTCCTGATGTCCTATGAAAAAGACAAGCCAACACACCCACGTCTGAGTTATCTAGACTTCTCTAAAAGTTTTATTAATGTTTAAATCAGTCCAAACAGTGTATCTGCAACCGGGCTATGGAAAGCTGCTAAAGTGGCAGTTTCCATGCATAAAATTGCAGAATCAATATGTGCCTGTTAACAAAAACCCACAGTTCAGCACTTTGGAGCTGACTCTAGGAACCACCAGGCACTCCCTGCAGCAGCTTCTAACATTACCACCAATTAAATACACATAAACAATTGCATAAAAATGAATAATGATTATACTTTAACTCATATGCATCTATGGTGACAAAACACACCTGTATCAACAGCAATACAAGGCACCTACTTGAGGACAGGCTCGGGGGTCAGCATGGTGCAGTCGATCTCCAGGATCTGCTCCTCCTGGATGAAGTGCTGCCTCCAGGCCTGCAGGATGTTGTTCTTCAGGGCACAGCCCACAGGGCCGAAGTCGTACAGGCCGCTCACACCTAAGGAGCATTACTGCATGGTAACAGAATGCTTAAAGACTATGTATTAAAGATTTAGGCACCAAGCGAAACCTTTACTTATAGCTGTTTTAAAGTCTTACCTCCATAGATGGCAAAGGCCTGGTCGTAAAAAAATCGCCTCTTGAGGGTATCCTCCATCTTGGTTCTGTCAACAATGTCATCTTTGGGTTGTAATGACAGTTCCTGCAATGACACTGATGTTTACCACATTTTTCTCACATAGGCCAAAATGCTATGAATTGACAAAGTGGGCTTATAAACTAAAGTGAAGCTTGAAAAGCTCCACGTTTCAGCTTTTATGGTTTTCCATCACTTCTTACAGTTTGCATTTAGAAGATTATAGTGCTGGTTCACGCATTACGACGCTAGCTAAGATGCCTTGAAGCTTTGGTCAAGTAATTCAAGACTAGACAAGATGAGATTTCCCCTCTCTGAAGACTCTGACATGTGGTTCAAAGCTCTGAACTGTAATTAGTGAACCTCTGGGCTTAAGATTAGGCTACATACAATTTTAAAACAGGTGCCATACTTCCAAAATATCAAATTTGCAATTTCTAAACTGAATGTATCCTCTAATCAAATCCATCGTGACCGCATCCCATTAACCAGCCTGCTTGTAATCATGATCCCCACATTTTAATTTCAGTGCATCAATTTTTGCAGCACAGCCTGGTTATTTAAGGGAGACCCGACGAGTGTGGCGATGACAAACCACTTAGAATTGCAAATCCTATTTGTCATGTCTTTTTTTGTTTCCTTCAGCAAAATTCTGTAAGGCTCGGCAGAGAATGTGTAAAATGCTTAAAGACAGAATAAACTGTGTTCATATCCACAGCTGAACTCCTCTCACCTTGGACTCCAGAATTCTCTTCCTTGCTTTCAGTTCAGCCACGGCTTTAGTGATATCCACATCAGGAGCTCCATCCTGCTTCATTTGGCGCACAAGGTCCCCCTAAAACAGAGAAGTGACTTGAGACTGGCATACAGCAAACCTCTGAATCAGCCTCAAACACGTTTCGACCCAAGCCTGGGCATGTTAACAAAGCAGTCAGCTGATTTGTTTCTACTTCTTTTTTTCCTCATTGGGGTCAAAAAAGTCTAACTCAAATCCCAAGTGGGTTCGAGAGAGGCTGCACACTTAATACAGAGTGACTGTACAACACCAGTGATAAAGAGCAATTAGCTATCGGATAACTAGAACAGTAATAATTACAATAAAAACACTTTCTTTTTCAAATCAATCATCCTAATATATGATATATTCCATTATACGGAAAATATTGTCCTTGCAGCTACATCGTCCTTGCAGACGCCGTCCATGTTCATGTACATATGTTTCTACCTAGTCTTGTTTTTTTGTTTCAGCATTAAGTCGGTCTTTTCCCTTAACCCCACCCTGCTCACAAATGTCTGCAGCAGCAGCACACTGAAACGTGGCAAAGGGCGCAGACATGACTGCCAGCTAGCATTAGCTGTCTTCATTCATTGACAGCTTACTTTAGCAGCTGGTTAAGTTAGCCGGTTAGCCTGGTTAAGCTATCACGCCGACTGTGACAAAGGCAATAAAATATTATCTAATCCCAAACAAACCGAGTCCATATCCGTTGAGATTGTGAAATAGCAGTTAAGTGTTACCTGTTCCTTGACTGCAAGCCTCAAAGGGGCGAGAATCTCTTCAATATTTCCGTCCATGGTTTGTCCTTCCGCCAGCTGCAGCCACGAGCTTTGCTTCTTTTTCTTACACAAGCAGATCGATGTTGAAAACTGCCTATTTAGGTGCGGATGGCGGAGCGACTGCCGAACAAACCAGACCGTGGACACCGGACAGAAGAAGGAAATTTCAGTGCTGGTCCTCAGCAGTGCTGATGCTGCTTTACGAAGCATGGACCGCCGTAATGCGAGAAGAGAATGATGAAATCTCTGGAATTAAGTAAAACGCTGTTTCCGCTCCGGGCAAGCACTTTCGCTTCCCCGCTACGAGCACTTGACAGTATGTCGGCAGATTCGTCAAACGTATGTTACAATAAACTAAACTAAACTAAACTAAAATAAACTAAAATAAAATAAAATAAAATAAAATAAAATAAAATAAAATAAAATAAAATAAAATATTTTGTATAGAGAGATATGTTAATGTAGGTTCTCAGTCATCCGGGTCATGGTAGTTAAGCCTTCGCTTCTAGCATTTCAAGTATAGACAGATATTACATTCGTATTTCTCTAAATACTGAGTCAGAATATGTTGTAACATAAACAAGGCCTTCTAAGAAAATCATACTTTTGTCACTAACTCAACAGTCAAAATTGTAACTTCTAATCTAATCTAATCTAATCTGATTAACGCATTTACAATCTAATGTTTAACTGTTTGGTTTATCAGTAAAAGAACATTATTTTGTGTAATGATCCACTTTGTTCAAATGTGTCAATGTTTGCAACCGTTTTGTTTAATTATAACACATAGTACACTCTAAAGGCATTTTAAACATAATATTATATTATTTGTGTATGTATGGTACATATTTAACTGCAATCAAGTTTCATACATTTAATTTCAAAGTCAGGAGTAAAGTATGGGGAGTATTTGCTCAAACCCTCTTTGTTTCCTCACAGTTTCATGATGGTGTAATTGTGGAGAATACAAGAGAGCAGGAAAGCAGCATTTGATCCAAACCTCACATAAACCCAGTAACAATCTATCCTGTGGTATCAGCCCTGTCTGACTGCTTTACCAGAATTGCCAGTTTGTAAAGACAAGCAGCTGATGATTCCTTTCACAGGACACTTCACATATCCCCACAGCTCAAATCTCATCACATCAGCCTTATTACAACCTGTCCTTATTTAGCAGATGATTGAAAAGATTTGACCTTCACGATTTCAGTCATTTCAATAACCCTGAGTGCTGGAAAGATTTCCTGACATTTGATTGGTGATTGCTGGTTTCTCAAGGTCTTTTCATTCTCTTCTTGCATGGCAGAGCCCTGTTTGTGTGTTGCTTGACAGTAAACAGCAACAAGTGGTCTTGTTGCATTGTTGGCCTCGTCAATTTCTCCCTTTCTCTGCCAAATTTAATTTCTGAAGCCTTTTTCACAGCAGATATGTTGAGTGGTGACAGTAGGAATAGTGCACAGCATAATAATATCATTAATAACTGTTCTGTGCCAGTGAGCCATAACAGCGAGCTAACATGCACAACACCAGGACCCTGAAACTGAAGAAATGAAATGTAGATGGAGTTGGAACCAGAAACACCAAACAAACAAAAATGAAACAGTTGGTCCTCGCTCTAATATCTTGTGACTTGTGACATATTTTGTCATTGGAGGGAACTCACTCCAATGAAATTCGTGCTCTGCATTTAACCCACCCAAGTGACGTGCACACACACACAGCAAATATAATATCAATCAAAAATCAAAATATAATATCAATTATAAAATTCTTGTATAAGAAGACGTCTCATACAACATTGTGGTGATGACATTAAAAGTTACATTTTTATATATTTGTCATATGTTTGATGATGACAGACAACATAACAACAGAGTAAAACACACAGAACATATGTAACATAAAACAGGTTCCAATCAGTTTGGATCTGTTCCACAAGGGGGCGCCACAGGGACACAATTTATTTTTTTTTGTTTCTAAAGAAGAAAATCCTGCAATCAGAAGAACAATTAGTGTTCTTTTGATCATTTTGTGCAAAGATTGATCTGAGGGGGTTAGTTCCTCAAATCATAAACAAATTTTTGAGCTGCGAAAGATTTACCATCTGGATATCAGATTACTCAGGATGAAATGTGAGCACATTTTAATGCCTTTTCTGATCTTTTATTGCTTCTGTCCTTAATTTGTGTCCAGGCCTTTTTGAAATTGAGATTCTAGATACTAAACCCATCTAATCATGTTATATTTCCAAGTGCCATGAATAGCCTGTATGAGACACACGTGGGTTATTACAAATACACGGCTTCACATTGTTTCTTCATTCTCCCTTTCTGTACTGAACTGTGTCCCTCGCCGTGTTTTGTTTACAAGGCGTTGACCTTGTAGGCTCGACTCAACATCTTGAGGAAACAACATGAAAGATGTGTGTGTGTGTGTGTGTGTGTGTGTGTGAAGGGCCCTGCAGTCTGATATTACACAAAATGTATTTGAAGGGTGAGAAGATTGTTTGTGTCTTATAAGAGATAATATCAAGACCACATTTTAATTATTCATCAAACAGACATGTGTTGCTCGAGGGTCATGTCACTCACTCCCCCCACAGAGGGAAATGTCAGAGACCAGAAATGTTTGATGTCAATGATCAAGCAGTGAATCCTCCAGTGATTAGGCTCATGTTTTAAGGTGGTGTTCAGCCGTTACAATATGTGCAGATCTTTCTTTGTCCCTTAGACTCTCGCTGCTCTTTCCCAACAAGTGGCTGAGGGAATGATTGCTTCCTGCAGCTGCAATTTTTTTCTTTAAAGAATGATTATCTGTGCACCGAATAAGCTCTTAGGTGCTATGCTCAACAACCATTCATTCTTCTACTTCAGAATTTCATTAAAGTAAACGTTCTTAATATATAACCAACCCTGATGTAACATTTTGCCTACAAGAGATAAATCAACTGAGTAGGTAAGCAACTCTATCTAATCTTTAGAAGGTGAAGAAAAAAAACCCCACACTTGTCATTGTTTGTGCCATTTCATAGGTCATGCATTTTAAACGGTTTTTAACTTCTAATTAATGACTTCATTAATGCATGTACCAGTTCTTTATCGATCAGTTAGCAATTAGCCATTAATAAGAACAACTTTTGGACTGCCAGGTTGTAAAACAAATCCTGTAACAGGTGTTAATCCTCGTGCAGAACACTTTTTTTTTTATCTTTCTTAAACCTGCAGTAATAAGATTCTGACCAATAGGGGGCAGTGAAAACAAGCAATTACCTTATGGCAAACTTGTTACCAAACATTTGCGCGTACACATACACGCGACATACACGCGAGAAAGCACAATATTCACTCCGTTTTTGGCCTCCACACACTCCTGAGGGGAATTTCACTTTTTAGCCACACAGTCTGATTGGAATTTGACTACTTTAATTATTGATGCTACACCCAAAACGTTTACCAATGACTACACGCTGATTGATCATTGATCATTCCCTTGTGAAAGTAAGCTACAGTTTCTCAAATACTTTGAGGAATTATTCATCCTATATATGTAAAGCAACCAGGGCGCGGTTACATACAGCCTCTGTGCCATCTAATTTCAAGTGGCCATGAAGTCTTAACATACACAGTAACCTGAAACTGACTGTCAAGTGGTGAGAAGTGGTTGTGATTGTACAAAGTGGCTCAGGGACCTGTGCTGTGGTGTCAATTGTACACACAAATTATAGTAAGCATTGGGACAGAAGCACTGACCCACAATGAGAGCATCATGTCGGCTGGGAGATTACATACTAATTATGAACAGCATCAACAGATGACAGCCTGCACTTACTGCTGTTTTCCTGCTGTCCATATGCCATCATACACTTGTCTCTCAGGTGGGGTCATTCAGGGCTGTGTGAGCCTCGGCTCCATTAAAGTGACAGCGAAGGTGAAGAGGGACGAACACTCAGACACGTCACTGCTGGCAGTGGACCAGAAAACCACTTTATCTCCCTTGTTGTTATTCTGCAGTCCACTGAGGCAGAAATAGCATGAATAATGTTTGTTTATCAGAGCATGTGGAGGGTCTGGGTCTCTCTGCATAGGTGGGTGTCACTTCAAGAGATGGTGGGGGGGATTGGCTGCATGATATAAACAATAGATTAAATGGGCAAGTCGCTAATTTTACACATGCTGCAGAGGTTGGGGTATTCATTGAAAATGGCTATGAAAGGTTTTCTGAGAAAAGTCTGAGAAAATAACCCTGATGAAGTCATCTGGGTTACCACAGTTTAGATCGTATTTATTTTTAGCCAAAAACCTGCGCTATTGAGTTTGAAAGATGAGGAATACCAGGCAAAAAGACGCACTTGATTTTTGCATTGTGAGAAATGTAGATTACATAAAGTCAGAGGGTATTTCAGTCTGTGCTGCATAGATTTTAAAAATGTATTTGTACACATTTCTATGAAAGTTATATTTATTAAGCCTAATAAGCCTAATAAGCCTAATATTGATTTATATATCAATTAGAAAAGAGTTAAAAGTTAAAAGTTGGACACAAGTATCTAGTAAAGAATAAGTCATTTATAACAAGTTTTAAAATAATCCATCTCTCAGATGAACTAAAGAGCTAAAAAGACAAAGTCTGAAAGACATACAGCAAAAGGGCTTTCACATCTCGGGAACACCAAAGTCATTCACATTAACAGCCTATAAAGTATTAGTAAACAATGATGATAGGGTCTGCTTACATGACAACTATGAACAAAGACACACATTACAAAAATACAGTAATTCACCTCAGAAAACTGTAAATGGTCTTTAATTTTTCAGCAATTAATTTTCTTATGGAAAAATAATGTCCAATAAAAGAAAAACTGAGATAGTCCATATAGTTTCACCACAGCATGAAAGATGTTGTGTTTCATCTGTAGAAACTGGACGGTCGTATTTTAGTGCATGCTACAAAAATATGCAAAATCTGTGCTGTAGGAACTGGAAGACACTCTGTTGGATAGAGCTGCTTGTGTCACAAAAGGTGGAAGACACCAGGACATCGAGATCACGCCCTCGGAATTGTTTCAGACCATGAAGAGGTTCGGATTTTAGGTTTTTAAAGCTGGATTCAGATATTTTCTTTTAAGTCAAAATCTTTAATTTGGACTGTTTTAGGTCACCAGTGTTATGTTACTGCTATTGTGAAGAAGGCTTTGAAACATCCATCTTACCATTTAACAAACAATTTTATTACAATTTAACAAAATGCAGCAATAAGAGAACATTTTATACTTGATCTCAGCATTCCTAAAATCCTAGTGATCAGAAAACATCAACATCCCACATGTTCATGGACAATTTACAGGCATCCATAAACATATTCCCAAATATGCGTGGAAATTATTTTCTGTAAATCCATTCCTCTTCCTCCTCCTCCTCCTCCTCCTCCACTGACACCGAGCACTGCTGAAGCTGTCGAGCTTCATATAAGCAGTGAGGAAGAACAGCAGCGAGCAGTGAGCGGTGGGCGGGCTGCTCAGCCTGGACTGAGGAGGAGAGCGGGGACGTTTCAGACGTGTTGTTGTGGTGCTGCTTGCACGGCCCAGTGGCAGCAGGACGGTCGCCATCTCTGAGTAAACACCGTGCAGCCGTATCACGCAGCTGGTACTGTAGTGAGTGTGTGTGGAAGTGAAGCCGGAGCGTACAGCGGCGGCGGCAGGCGCGGTGCTATGCTGCCTGCAACAAGCACAGCGGACACACACGACTTGAACGCAGGACTGACGCGTTGTTTGTCTCCCGCACATCATCATCATCATCATCATCATCATCATCGGACCGTCTCCTCACATGTTGGACGCGCTTCATCGTCTTCTTCTTTTCGCTGACATTTCGTCTTTTTTGTTTGGTTTTTGGAAGCTCCGCGGGAATGGGACTGCATGCTTCAAATGAAATGGGATTTTAATGCTGCGCGCACACGGCGGACGCTCTGTGTGTCTGTGTACAGACTGTAGTACGCTTTGGTAATGTTTGCCAAGGAATAATAATAACAAAAAACGGTGTAGCCGAAGGTGCACACAACATCTCGTTTCCATGGACAACACGTCCATAATAACACAGGTTGCAAATCCGAAAGAGGAGGAGAGCATTTCTTCAAGTCAAGATAAAGGTAAGGCGCACAGAAATGTCACACACACACACACACACACGGCTGTTATTTTCATTTTGCTGTTGCCTGGTTTTTGTTTGATTTGCAGCCGTGTTTTATTTGCGTTGCCCGCTTGCCAAATGTGATCTGCAGCCTTCGGTGCTCAGAGGACAGCAGGCTGCAACAGCAAAGCCTGAGAGTATCGACTGAAAACCTCCATTGTTCATCCGAAGCAGGGAAATATTAAGAGGCAGACCCCGCAACCAGCCTGTCAGTATAAACTACATATTTATCTGGCGTGCGCTGTAACTTTACTACCAGGAGCTTCCCCCCGCTTCAGCTAAACCTTATTTTAAGTTTTCACATTTTACCACTTCAATAATAATAATAATAATAATGCAATGTTTTTTAATCAGTGTGGAGTGAGCTGGGTTTACTACAGGGGGCGTGTACTCCTTTTCCCTTGCATTGGCGACATCCCTGTATGCATCACTGACACTGTAAAATAACTGGTGTAAGCTTACCACCAACAGCAGATAAACCAAGGATCAGGGACACTTTGGCTGAAGAAAATAAACAGAAACGTATGTGAGTGCGCATGTGAAAGTCTCTTCATCGGTGTTTTGACGTTTAGCTCATCAGCATAAGTCAGCCAGTAGTGACCCTGAATGCACATGTTTATTTCACATGCTTTTTTTTTTTTCTTGTCAGATTTAAACCACATCACTGGAACAAGTAGGACAGTTAAACAAAAACAAAACAAAACTGTATTGTTTATCAGCACCATCAGCTTCCTTGCATAGCTGCATGATAATAAAATTATTCTAACAGTACAATCAACAACATGTGTTAAGAATAGTCAGGACTGTCCACTTCCAGCTGTGGTAAAAGTGCCTGAAACAACAGCTCAACAGCTGCACTACAGATTACTGTAGAGGCTGGATGAAAACACATTTTCTCTCTTGTTTTGCACAAGATGCATCTTCAACATGTGGTGATGACATCAACGACAAATCCCCCTTGCGAGTCATGAGCCTCTCGGTTTTCATTAACTTTTCAGAGAGGGGTTCCTCTAGTCTGTGCAGGCTGACACCACTTTATTTTTATTCTGATTTGAGTCCACGTTGCATCAAATCCACGCAGGAAAATGAGGCCGTGGGGCGATGTGTGTCAGGTGTGCATGGGAGGTCACAGCAGGAGGGTTTGATTGTTATCCACCCACCCACCACCAAGCAATAACCCTTCCCCACCGAGCCACAGGGTGCCTGGAGACCAGTGGGACCACAGCTTCCTGCTATGTTGGAGAAAAGGTCACCTTCCTGCATCACTCGCCGCTGAGCAACACTCACATACATGGAGCTTTCTTGACCTGCTAGCTGGTGGTCATGAAATGAGGATGTGGACTTGTTTGCTTTGATAAGTACATGGATGCATGTATGAGCGAAGAGTGAGGTTTTGGCTTCTGTTTCACGACACAAATCCATTTTATTTGTTTGAAACGACTCCTGGACGGACCATGGCGACCAGATCAATTACGATTCCACGCCACGTTTTTTGTCTTCACCAGCTTATTCTTGTAATCAAGTGGTTACCACCATCATAATTAAAACCGTCATAAGCAAATCAGTGAAAACACATCAGAAACACTGGGCTTCAGGTAGAAGTCGTGCGTTGTTGTGGAATCGTTTGGGAGGAACATTAAACTGCGTCTTTGATGCGTTTCTAAGCGCTCGCACAGAATTCCCACACTTTCTTATCCGCAACATCCCGCTTGTCTTGAACAGTAAATCCCAGATGACATGTGGAACAATTAATCTGGTGGGATAAAATCCAGGGTCAGTTGCTGACCAGAGAGGACACAACACACACACACACACACACACAGTGAGGCTCCTCAAACTGCTGCTGTGTGACACATACACACAGTATCACCAGGGAGCTTCCTGCGAGGAGTTTGTCTCCCTCACTATACTGGCTTTGTCAAAGCAGACAACAAACAGCACTTGTTGTGCAGGACAGTTGTTCCCTGACCTTCTTATGCTGCTCTGAAGCCACACAAATTTACACACACACACACACACACATAAACTTCCATGTTGAAAATTTCACAGCAGGGCCAGGCTATTTCCTATCAGTTTCATTTCAAGCAAAGATGACTCACTAGAGCTACTTTTTGGACACTTGGTCAGGTGGAGATTAGATCTTTATGCATTATGGATTATGTTAAATGAGGCGAGGGTTGGAATCATGGGCGGGGGGACCATCATTGGACCATTCATCAGACTGTGTCCCTTCTGGAGGGTATACAAGGCTTTTTTTTCACTAAGAAGTCTGTTTTGGATGCGAGCTTTATCAGATGGAAACTTGTGAACACATTCAAGCTGTGTGTTGTATCACAGTGTAGTTTTTCTTTGATGAAACAGCAATGCCGTGCTAATTTAAAGCCAGATATTTTACAGAAACCAGCACAGACAGAGAAAACAGCGTTTCTTCTCTCCAAACCCAAATAAGGCTTTTCATTTGGCAGCCGTTTACTTGTCAGGATCTGATGCAATGAAGTGTAATGACTGGACTAACAACGTGCAGAGAGTCTCAGTCCGGCCAGCCTCTGTCTCACTCCACGAATCACTGAGGCTTTGCTCTGATAACTTCACCGACAGTATCAATAGATGAGCTGTTTACCTTAATCAGATTAGGTCAAGTGTGGCTTTAGCTCTTCACTGCTGAGTTAAACAAAGATGATCACTTAAATGGTCTTTCTCACTTTGAAACCTTTCTGAGTTTGTTTTGTGTTCCACTCAAACACATTTGTCATTTGGAGAAACAGATGATGTGTTGACACCTAATTGATTTCAAAATGTTTCGTACGCTTGCCTTCACTCATAAACTGTTAATAAATTAACACTTTTGAGTAATTCCTGCAAAATTCAAAATGTTAGTAAACATTAAGGAAGTTGACAAATTTGTGGTGTTGTTCTGCATTTGTTTAAATAGTTAACTAAACTGTCTCTCAGCACTCTGTGACCAACGTCAACCCCATTTGTTTGTTGAAGACAAAGGTCTGTCACAAATCTGTCACAAACATAGTTTAAATTTTTTAAAAAAGCTCAGTAGTTTCCTAAAGTAGATGGGTACTTAGTAACAGTAAATAACAGTAACTTTGTGAAGTTTCTGAAGTTGTTAGGGACGGGACTATTTTCAGCTGCTGATTCATACACATTTGATATTCCAGCGTGTATTTACAGCACGAGGTTGGTGTGTAAAGACTGAATCAAAATGAAGTACAGTCCTGGTCTTCATGGGAATAAAGAAACATGCTGCCCAATACAGTGGAGCCCTATGGCACTGAGGAATAAGACATGTCAGGCTTTGGGTGTGCAGACCATAGTTGTTAGTAGGATCAGTTCTTTGTTGATTTTGGTCTTTTAATAACACAATAATATCGTACTGTTTAATAGCTCTGTGTAATTTACAGTAGACTGTTTGCTTTTTTGAAATTGCTTATTGGAGACAAACAACAAACATGGCTGTTCTCCTGAGCAGACATAATGTCATTGCTCCACTGGCTGCTTAAGGCTGCAACAAGACAGTTTAGGCACTAAACTGTATGTTTCACAGAGCCCGTTAACCTTCAGCCTTTGAAAAACTCCAAGATATTCTGTCTGCTGTCCAGCATGTGAACGTCTCCGTATAGTTTCAGTAGATGCACAGATGAAGAGTAGCAGCAGATGCTGGGATTTATGTCTACTAATGGCATATTAAAATGTCAGGATTCGCTCAAAGGCTGGCTGGTTTAAGAAAAAAACAAAAACTGACGCTGTGCTTATATGAATCTGGAGAAAAGCCTGTGGTTTCATGCATACTTGCTCTTCTGAGGTTATTCCTGGAACACGCTGCTGTACATTAATAAAGTGTTTATGATGTGTGGACCACACCTGCAGGGGCGTGTGTGTGTGCAGCACCAGTAAGCGAGGGGAGCTGCTGTGAATTTTGGCTGCCCTGGAGTCCCTGGCACAACCTGTCACTCTGATGTGTGCAGCACTTTGCTGTCATGACCGGATTCAAGTGTTAGAGGAGAGGAGGGTTGCAGTCTTCGACTCGGTCGTAGTCGTTGGCGTGGATTTCTTAGGTACATTCTGAGGACGCAGCCTGTCGCTCTGAAGCCGTCCTCCTCTCGTGAGGATCATACTGGATAACTGTATGCGTGCAGTGAAGCCAATATTCAATGCACCCTTCTGACCAAGAGAGAGAAGCTGCACGTCCTTATTACAGATTTATGAGCCCGTTTCAGCCAATGCTGCTTGGAAAAGCTGATTATCTGCACCTCCGGGGATGTGTTGGAGTGTCAGACATATCTTCATTTACTCCAGTGCCATACTGGGCAGCTGACTGGGAAGAGGTGAATGTTTTTCTTCCAAACCTATGCTTGTTAACTGTATGTATGGCATCAGCGTGTGTCTCAGATGAACATCTTTTATATTCATTCAGTTACACAACAAAAAGAAAAGTTTTTTCAGCTGTTAGATGGTTGAAGTAATTTTGTGTTGTTCCTCTGCATTTGGCATTGTAACGAACCACAGTGGACTCACCAGCATGTGTGTATGAGCTCAAAAACAGTCAATCACCAGCAGAGGCTCATTTGGTTGTTTGTTGATGTATTGATCTCTTGTAAGTTTGTGCTTAATCTCCCTGATTGTGTCATTTTTATGCTAGAGCCTCCATTTTTTAAGACAGTACTGAAGAGAGGAAGTGTGGAAATACTCGTGGAGATATCAGGGAAGGCAATACCTGTACAGATTTACACAATTAAAGGAAAGTTAAAGGTTGTGTGGTGGGGTATTTTGGAAATAGTTCGCAGAGAGTTGGATGAGAAAATTGACTCGTCTGTCCACGCCTAGATCACAAGCCGAATTTAATGGACACAGACAAAGAGGAGGAGATTTTTCATTTGAGAATTTTATTTTGAAAAAAGCACTGACCAAATAACAAAAAGAGTGATAGATCACATACTGAGAAAATGAGCCAGCCTTTAACAGAGAAGGAGAAAATTGCAGGATTTGAAAGGCTTCAAAACCGATCTTGAATTGACCCTTTTACTCCTGGACTGGTTTGTAAGAGGTTCACTGAAGCTTTACGAGGGAGTGATATCGTTTTATCAACAAAATTACTGCTACCGAGCAATTTAATCTATTAGTCGCAGGCTTGTATGTAACCTGGGTGTGTGAACAGTTATAATATGAAGTTAACATTGTTTCACCACTGGCACATTGCAGTTCTTAATCTTAGTCTTAATTACGCATTTTTATAGACGTCACCTTATGATTAAGCATCTCGTTAGCCCGATCAAGATCTTTGTGACTCAAGGCAGTAGTGCTCATGGGAGATGCAAGAAACAAAACAAATCAAAACTGACGTCCCCAGAACCGACACAAAATTAAGTTCCTTGTGGTTGCTTTACTACATTCAGAAAATAAAAATAGCCAAAAGCCAACAGAGTGTCCTGTCTGCTCTGTGTTTATGCAAACCTACGCTAATCATCTGCTCAGGCACGTCGTAAGACACACTCCACCCAAATACACACATTTCTTTGTTAATTTTTTTTTTGTCATTATTATTATAAAGGTTAGACAGTGGCCTATGTTGGAGATTTTCTAGATGAGTAGCCCTCTACTGCCTCTTTTCTACTCCTCAGTGGTGGATTTTCATCAACAGCATAGCTCGTGAAATTTGATCTAATTAGGAGGCAGCTTGTAGATCTATGGATTGTGAGACGCAGTGAAGGGAATGCAATTGCGCCGCAATCCGTCCCCGGAGAGGCCACAGGGGAAGAGAGTGTGGGTTGAGTCTTTCTTCACTCCCACACGTGGCTGACTCTGAATACCTAAAGCTTCAGTCAGAGTCAGATCTCTTTTTCAGCTAAAACTGAAACAAAAAAAAAAGAGATGAAAGTTCAAGTCCTGCTCTGAAGTCCCCACACTGGCTTCCAGTTTAGAATAGAGCTTTAACAGCCTTTTACTTGTCTATCAGTCTCGTATTGATGATAAACTGCCATTATATATGCCCCCATGTGCTTGTGGACCTGGGTCTGATCTGTGGGTGGTTTATTCAAAAGTCACTTTTTCACCTTTGCCTTTATCTGAAGTCACTTGTCAGCATTTGTTTATTATTATCGATGGTGCGAGATGGTGTGTATTTTGCATTTTTCTTCTTGCCGATGAATGCCACGATAAGACCAAAGTATTGGCTTGCAAAACTAGTTCATTCCTCTGCTATTGTTGTCCAAAGACTATTAAAAACACATCAGTGAGGCACACTGTAGTGCGCTAAATAACTCTCTGGAAATACTCAGCTCTTAGGATTTTTCTTGAGCATTTAAAAACGTAATAAATATTTTTGCGACTGTATTAAGTTTTACATATTCTGTAGCGACCAACAGACATTGGTGAGTTGGAAAGTATTGCAAGAGTTGAATTGTTCATATGCACAAAGTGAATAAAGAATCCCTGTGTTGATGACCGGCTGGTGTCACCTGTGAGAGTGATGTTCAGTTCCTTCACTGGGTTGCAGTACTGGTTATGGTCAATGACTGCGTTTTAATTTAGTAGTAATATTTTGTTGAACATAAAGCATGTTGAAGTATAATGTATTTGCTAAAGGTTCTGTATCAACTTAGGTTTTGTTATGATTATTTGTGTTTCAGATTTAAATGTTTATATTTACCTTTTCGCATGTGATACTTGGTGATTGGCTGGTTTTTATTATTATTTTATGATATATGCGTGTGTTTGTGTGTATTTGTCTCCCACACATAAGAAACTTGGCATTTCTCTGCCCTCAGTGAAGTATTTTGTTATGCCTGCCCACTGGTTCTGCTGAACACCATGGTTTGGGTTTTTTCTGGGCTTCCTTTTATGTCTGTGTTCTTTGGACCGTATGTTTGACGGCATCTTGGGGACGTTTTATGTTCAACTGTTGCCTCAAGTGTAGCTCATGTTGCAGTTGCTTGTTTTGGAGCAAATGCTACTTCAAAATGTCTGCCTTGGGCTTTTATCACAGCACAATTTTAAGGAAATTCTGATTGGAATGAGAAAACAGCGCAGCAAAACACAAAAATAAGCAGAAGGACTCCCAAAGTGGTTATACAGTCCCTTTTGGCTCAATTGACTGCAGCTGTCAGTGACTTTCAACTCTTCAAACTTCACCTAATTGAGTACAGAAGACAAACGACCGACATTCCGGTTCTTCTGGTGCATGCTTTTATTGACGTGCCTTGATTTAAACACGCAGCGTTGTTGTGGGATTACAGCACTCTGCGTTTCCTTTATATCTCGACACTTCGGCAGAGGCCATTATTAATGCTCCAAAAGCCACAGTCCCTTTGGAACAAAGACAGGCCGCCTGCAACATGGCCACAGCAGTGTGGACGCTGCTGATGCTGGGAATACTGGTGAACGTGGACTCGAACACACCACGAGCTGGGATTAATCGAGCATCCGTTCAACCAAGTGGGTATTGTGAAAACAGATCAATGCAGTCAGAGGAAGGTTGGGGTCAAGGAGGAAAGAGTACAGATGAAGTGAGAGCTGGCAGGTACCCAGCCTGGCTCTGACAAGGTGGCGGCCTTTCTGCATATTTTGCCCTCTTCTGGCTGGCATTCATCACAAGTAATTGGCTTTCTGAAAGCGAGATCATGTTATGTCCATAATGATTTTCTGCCACCTGTCCTGAATTCTGCTGCCTGCCAGTTTGTGAGATATTTGACAGAACAGCATAAAGGGCTTATACATTTTTAAAGAGACGATCAAGGAATAAGCAAATACGGTAAGTATGGAGGCTGCACACACAAAGACACAGCGAGGCATTTTTTCTGCCTCTCCAGAGGTAAAGGTGAATAGTGTTTAACTGTGAATCTCAAGGGGCACTAAGTAGGACATGCTGTGTGTGGAAATGTAGAGATGAACGTCTCTCATAGAGCAGAGGCATCAGAACCTGTAGCAGCAATACACAAGCATATGCTCACACACACACACACACACACACACACACACATACATGACCTACTTGTTTACTTCCTTTCCATTTAGAGCAAGCAGCATCTTAACAGACTTGATTTACTGAGAAACACACAATCTGTTGCTTTTGTGTTTGAGAACAAAGCTTAAAGGGGCATTCCATCAATTTTACACATTACAGTTGTAGCGCTCAGCTGGTGAAAACATGTTTTTGTCTTCTGTGGCTCTCGAGGAGTCTGTCGAGTCTGAAAGGATAACCCAGATGACGTCATAATGACGTCATCAGGGTCTCCTCAGCTTTTAGCGAAAAGCCTGTTTACAGACATGCGGCGTCAAGATTGAAAGATGTGGTCAGATATTATGTGACAGGGCGGTTTTAGCGAAAAGATGATGTTGGTTGCATTGTGGGAAATGGATCCAGTGTTTTTTGACTTTTTTTTTTTTTAAATGTGACTCTTGTGAATTCCCCAATTTTATGAGAGTTTGACCCTAAATTGTTGGAGTACACCTTTAAATTTCACTCTAGCTGCTCACTGGATCAACTTTGCAGTCGCACGGGCAGCAAGCATACAAGCCTGAAGACAGGCCTTTAATTTCATCTGACATTAATTCTTCTGACTTTTTTAAACTAACAGGCAGGCAAGAAGGATTTCCCATCAGTCACTGAGCCTCAGGCACAGTTGTGCATGAGAATATATAAAAAGATATATAAATAATGAACTGCCGCGGCCCCAAACAACGTGGGCTGTGTTTCTGTCGGTTGCGTAACTCCAGCAGAATAGTCAGATCTCCCTCATTATTTCTCCCTGAGCTCTCAGTGGGTTAATTCCCCCGCGCTTGTCATCTCCTTCATTTCAAGAAGCAGCAGCCCTCGTTCCCCGTGGGGGCAGCCAGGCACCACAGCGCCTACACCGCTGCACAGCTGAGGCAGGAAAGCAGGGCAGACCCACACACATCTCTGTGTCAGGGTTCACGGCAGCACCGGGGTGAATTAGTACCTTGTGTACCAACCGAGTGGTTTATGTGTTTAAATCTCAGCAAACCCTGCCTTGACTTTCCTACTGGGTAACTGAGTGAATGTCAGTTACATAAGGTCATGTAGGATGCATATGTATATATAAATCCTCACAGATAAGTAGGGAAATAAAGCCAGGAGGGCAACGGAGGGTCAGTCAGAGGGACTAAAGGCATCTGCTCGCATCAAGTGTACCCCCACAGCCTGTAATTTTCACCCGGGCCTCAGCTGTCTGTGCGGGGAAGTAGTGAGGCTTAATGGGAGTTTATTTTATCATACTGTGCTATTATTGCCTTAATGGCCTCACACATAACCCACCAAGGACCTCGGCACAGTGAACACATACAAGCTGAACTGTCAGGTTCAGATCAACTAACGCTAACTCCACTCAGCCGTTTGGATTTATTCTGTGTGTGTAAAACAACACATGTTCAAGTGTTTTGTGAAGCAGATGCTCTTTGTAAATATTGTTTTAGAAGTCGAAGTGTTTTAATTATCGTCGCCTCTCTTGGTGGGATTTTGTTTTGTGTGGAAACAGCAGTCTGTTTTTGATGAATGAGGGCAGAACACATTCTCTAAACTCAGTGTTTGGGGATTCTTAAGAAGTACTTGGAAAATTAGTTGACTGATCAGTTAGTTGATGGATGAAAAATGAGTGACTGTAGATCAGCTGGTGTTAGGAGCCGACTGAACTGAACTCCTGGATGGAAGTCACTTTGGACAAAAGCATCCACTAAATGTATGCAATGTAAAATGTATTGATGTACTAACCATGTAAGTCTTTTATCAAACAAAATGTTCAATTGTGTGACTGTTTGCTTCTTGTTGTTATACTGTTATACTATATTAAATTGAACATCTTTTGTTTTTTGGCTGAGGGGCAGAAAACCAAACAATGGGCTTGTTCCTCTATTATCTGCCGTTTTGCAGATTTAAGTATTAAGAAGACAAAGTTTGTAGTCATTTCAGCAGCTCTGTGAGGTTGTACAGCTGCGTTTTGAACTACATGCTAATGTCAGCATGATGCTTACAAGTGTGTTAGCAACCTAGCATTTGATAATTAGGACTAAACACAAAAGTGCGGCTGAGGCTGATGGGAATGCCAGCGCGGATATTTGGTCATAAACCAGAGCAGAGGATAGAGCTAGATGAAAAGTCAGGAACAGCAACAGTTATTACATTTCATCATGAGAGGAATATGAACGCCTACACCAAGTTTCATGGCAGTACATCCAGTAGTTGTCAAAATGTCTGAGTTCAGAACCAACAGGGCGACTGTGCGAAACTGTCAACAGCGCAAGATGGCAGCACTTTTGTACGGTCCATCTTTATATAGCTGTGCGTTGTGTAGTGTTTACTTTGAAAATTGTCAATTTATTATCTCTTTATATATTTTGAAACTGCTTTGCACACTTTTTGCTTGATTTATGGCAATGTGCCCCACCACTGCTATGATTGACAGCAGTCACCAAGATCACGTAATTTCAATTTTTGGTTTTGGACTCCTGATCGGACAGAAATTTGATGGGGACACCTTGTGCTCTAGGAAATTGTGACAGCCACCATCTAAAACGATGCATGAATAATTAAAAAAAAAAAAAACGCCAAAGAGATGAATGAATCTCATCTAAACTTAAGAAGGTAAAAGTGTTGCTTTCCTTAGCTTTCCACCTGGCCGTTCCTTCTTAGCGTGTTACTGCAGGGATTTGATGTTATTTTGCTGACACAGTGCTCTACGAGGAGTTCCCCTTCGCTGTTATCTGTTGCTGTTAGTTATAGCCGGAGACAGAGGCAGCTTCATCTTCAGGTGCTCACTCTGCTTGTGAGTGCTGTAAACATTAGACATTAGAGCCCAGGCTCCGGGCTAACAGCAAACCTGTCCATCCATGCGTGTGTGCTTAGAGTCCTGTTCTTCATTTTTTGCTGCAGACAAAAAAATATTTTATCGCACACAGTGTTATATAAGCCCTAGACAGCTGGTCCCACTTTTAATGCAAACACCCGACACTCGCGTTCTCAGTGAGGGAAGGAGGCAAATAATTTGTGAAATCATGCCCACAGCCTGAGGCCACGGCAGGGTTTTAGCATGTCATTTTTGGCTGTTAGTGTCTTGTTGCACTGATGTCAAGTTCTTATGTCTCACTGTGTCATGAAGCCCTTTTTAACTGCAGTCTTTTTATAGGCTACAGCAGCTTTGCATGGCAGAAATGGCATGGAAATCCCGCCGGCTCCCAGCTGTTTTATTTCAGTGCATGTTTAGTACACGGCTGTGCCATTTAAAACCTGCCTTGTTTTCCATCTGAATTATTTAAGCTGCACCTCCACATGGACTGTTCTCACATTTACCTTCACCCCCCCACCCCACCCCCACAGATACTGTACACTTTACCTGCCTGGCTGGGCAACTAACTGCTGCTGGGGTGCAGTTCAAGGTCTGTCACACACACACCAATGCCAATATATTAAAGGATAATTTCAGTTTAATACAACTTCTTTCATATGTTTGTAGTTTTGACCATTGTTCCTATCGGTCACAATCAGTGTTGGACAGTAAAGCATTATTTCATAAGTTATTAGCAGGAATTGCTCTTTTTGTCAGGGTAGGGATTAGAATTTCAATATTCTTTGCTGTCTTAGTAGCAGTCGGATGAGGATGTTCAGCGGACTCCTGGGGACGTGTTAGTTTACTGTCCGACCAGTTAGCCCGCACCAAAAGAGCAGAAATGTGGTTTTCAGTAGCCCAAAAGTTGTGTAATTCACATGTTGTCTCTTACTGGCGTGTCACACGTAGCATTGCCTGCATTCAGATAAGCCCACAGTTGAGGATGGGACCTCACTGAAGTGCTGGTCAGTAAATACCTCTCAACCACAGGCCCGGGTGGTTGTGAAACCACATCGTCTCATTTTCTTTGTCAAATACGGAAGAATTGATCTGAGGTTTTGGGGGATCTGAAGTTGTTTACTTGTTCTTTTGACAGTGAGAGACTGACTGACAAAAGTAATAATAAAGTAAATAAAAGTAAAAGTTACTTTTTCTGTTGCTGAAGCCTGTGAGTGCTCAAACGTTGCTGGACTGACAGGTTTGAACTTCAAGGTTAGCCAACTTATTCAGAAGTAAAATCTTTTTAAAAATTGTGACATTTGTGAATATCAGTAGTAGTTTACTGACTGTACTTTCTGTAGTCGTTTGTGCATACAGGGAGTATTAAAGATTCACTTTCCGACCAAAAAGTGGTTTGAATCAGTTAGTAGTTTAGGCTTAGTTTTGAGAGTGAAGGGGAGAAATACTGCAAGTTAATGAAGTTAATTATTGCAACGATACCCCATAATAGCCCATAAAGTTATGTAATTAAATAGTTTTTCTCTGCCAAATTACACGATTTGTTTCTGGCATTTAGTAAATGTTATGAGGTCAATTGGTGTTGCTTCTGGTTTTGTTCATCTTGCTAAACTGTTGGCTTTTTTTTTAAAGTGGCGTGATTATCTAGTGTTTATTGCATAATCTGACTTTGTTGTAGCCATGTTATTATATTCCCAGATCTCCGCAATTAAGATGTTGAGCAATAATGCCCGAGCTGTAATAAACCTGAAGTAACCTTTGTCTGTTCTGCCATCCAGAAGAATTTGGCTTAGGAGCGATGAATGACCTGACATAAAGCTCTGAGACTGTAAAGAGAGAGCCTGTGACTAAACCTACTGTCACATTTTAAATATATATATGTTGTGTTGTGACCGCTTGCATACTTTATGTGCTTTTAAAGTTACAGCGAAGGAGGCCACCTCAAAAGTCCTGAGCTAAGCTGGGGATCATATTCTCTCTTGGAGCTTGGCATTATTCCACACTGTGGGTCACGGGGTGATTATCTCTTCCTGTCAGGAATGCTGAGAATTTCCTGCGTTTTCCCCCTCTTCCGGCCTTGTGAGTGGTTGTGCCTGAACATGTGAAAGAGAGCCCAAGCCTGGCTGGCTCTGATTGACTGAAGAGCCTTCTACAGTATCACTGTTACCTAATTTTCATCAGCAGCATTGACACAGGCATTGCCTTAAAGGGCTGCTCTCACATCAAGGGAGTATGCTGAACGAATGAAGTGTATTCAGTGGTAAATAATGTGCACCTGCTCTGACGAGGCCACAGATTTGGCCTAATATAGCTCTCTCTCTCTCTCCAGGGAGCTTTTGTTAGATAAAACCACTTGGCTGCACCAACTTTTACATAGATTTTAGCGAGGTGTATCCCTTATTAGCAAACTGCAGACTCTCAGCTTGTTCTTTGCAGTCTTGGTGCTTCAGTCTCTTGTTTGGTTTCTGTTCGGTTACTGCAGTTTGTTCATAACGTGTTTCCTGTTCTTCGTTGGCTACTGCTGCACTTTAACCTTTTTGCTGTTATTCTCAGGCGCTGACGAGAATGGCGTTACTATGCAAGGCGAGCCAACTCCAGTCACATTCCTGAGCAAGGGCACTGAAGAGAAAAGTTAGTGTGTGCCTCGGTTGTGTCACTGTGCCGTTTGTTGATCGCTGTACACGTGGCCCTTTGCCCAAACATGTGAACATACGCTGCATACGGTGTGTGTTTGTGTGTGGGTGTTTGCTCGGTCTCCGACAGCGGTCGACTCTCAGATATGTTGTTTGTGTCAGCAGGAGAAAGGAAAGCTCTGTTTGTGTAGGGTGGTGGTGCAGGAGGGGGTGGAGTAAGAATCAGACTCAAGTATAGGCTGTCTTGCCACAGTAAGTCTCCCCACCCATTCTACGCCCTTCTCTCCCCTTCCAAGCTCCCTCTCCCTTCTCTCCGTCTCTCTCGCCCTCCCACCTGCTTTTTTTTTTTTTTTTTTTTGGTGGTGGTGGAGGAGGAGGGGGGCAGCAGACAGGCGGGAAAATGTTGACGGTCTCAAAATGGAGCAAGAATGACATCGAGGCCAATTTTAGGGAGAGCGATGGAGGACTCAGAGTCCCCCCAAACTGAAAACTTGCAGTGTTAAAGCGACGTTTTCCTTTTCCTTTTATTTTCCCACTTTTGACCCCTATGTACTGGAAGCGACTTATTTGTGGAACATTTTAAAAATTCGTTACAGCGGTGTGACTTTGTTTGTGGACATCCTTACTGTTTAAGTATTTTTTAAATGTCATTTTTGTTACCACTTTCTAAAATAGAACCTCTCATGAGGGCTTTACTAGCTAACCTAACTAACTGAATTGATTAATAGGTTAATAAATCACTTACAGATCCTCTATAAACCATTAATCAGAGTAACCTTTTATACTAATATCATGAATTGTTAATAGCCAAGTCATTAATAAAGTCATCAATAAAGGGTCAAATGCTTAGTTTCATGTAAGTTAAGAGAGTCTTCTGTTATAAAAGGTAGTAAGTCAGTAATAAAGAATGTGCTGTAAGTGTTGTAAAATATCTATCTCTCAATGTACAAGTCTGCAAGTCTCAGCCCCAGGTTCTCTACAGCAAACAGCCCATTAGATTGGTTCACCTGATAAACCAGAAAACTAAAAAGACCTGTTATCTATTGATTAATAATTTCATTAATCTTTTATCTATTAAATGTGTGAAATTGCACAATTTCACAACAAAGCAATCTCACCAGCAGTCTAAAAGCTGAACTTTACAAAGAGAAAAGCAAAATCTTGATTTAAATTAAATTAATTTTTGTCAGTTTTGCTTGATAATTGGGGATTAATTAATTACCAGCTGATTGACTTTCTGTGAAGTGATTGAGCAGCTAACACACAGCTCTAAAAGCAGCTGTCCTGCTGGAGGAGGCTGAAGGTTCCTAAGTTATCTATGAAGCATAAGTAAATTGTTTATTGACCATTGCTAAAGCCATTAGATTCAGCTCATAAACCTTTATAAATGATGCTTTATTGGATAATGGTGCCATTTATTCATTCAGGGTTGTGAACAGGGCAAACAAAAGTTGCCAGTGTAAAGTTCGGCACATGTAATTTAAATCCACCACACAACATCTCTGCATCTTAATGAGGCTTCCTCATCTCTGTGCGTGATTGGTGACCTTGTTGTGATGGGATGTGTTTTTCGTTTTCTCTCATTAGATGAATACCTATTGTTTCACCCATTAATGCTTTGTCTGCATACAGGTACAACAGTAAGCATTCAAATTTAATTTAGAGAGGAAAATTAGAGTGAAATCAGGTGGATATTTCTAGTCAGAGTACTTATTACCAGTTCTGTTGTAGCAGCAGTGAGTGCATCAAGCCTGTGTGGGCAGAACACATCCTTCCATCACCACACAGGTTATAGTTACACAGCATGCAGCCTTCCTCTTCCGACCCTATAGCCGTGTTTGTTTGCTGAAGTGTTGCTTCTGGGAACATCTTTCGGGGGGAGAAGAGGAAGATCCACAGCGAGCTTTGGACTATAAAGACGGAGAGAACAAAGGAGACGAAGTGCCCGCAGCCTGTCAGATCCAGTTGGAGCAACCCAAGGATAGTTCCAGACATCAGTCTGAAGCCTCTCAGAACAGGAACAGGCTGCAAACAGCCTCAGCACGCATGGCTAACTGGGCTGCCTGTGTTACACGGCTGTATGAACGTGTTAACAAGACAGCTGCAAACAGGGACACTTTGTGATGACTGCTCCAAGGCCCGAAAATGATGATTCTAAAGTCAGCTCCTGGACACTTCAAAGTCCTGGACAGATTTGGGATTTCCATGCTTGAAAGTTACCTTTAAAGCAATTAAGCTGGCAGAATTTCTTCTGAAGGAACACCTTGGGATAATTGCACTGTCAGATTTTAGCCTTTATACTGGTTCTGCCAAAATTTCTATTTTTATCCACTAGTCCTCACCGACAGAAAGCTTAAAATCATAATCCTCAGCAGAACGTTTAGAGAGGCCTACAGACCATTCGAGCCCGCCTGTTTCTCCTCTGTCAGTGTGGAAGTAGGCCATTGGCTTCAGAGACAGTGAAGGAGGAATGATGTAACCAGAGACCTATATGTGTATTGTTTTCTCCCTGGAGCTCTGCAGCACTCGGCCACTGATCAAACCTTCTCGCCAAGCATATCAATCTAGGTTTTATTCTCATCAGATACAGTCAAATTATAGAAATGATTCAAAATAGCTGTTTAAAATATGGAGTCTGCTGTGTGTGGAAAGTGATTTACTGCCTTTAGTGGACATTCTTTCTTTCTTATATTTTCTGTCAGTTTATATTTATCTTGCTCTTTCCTTCTTCCTTGAAGTTAATTAACTGGACTACCTTCCCAGAGGGCACTCTGATGGTGGCTATTTTTGTCCCCGTGCTCCCTATTGCATGAACTGATGCCTCAGTGTTGTACAACATATATTGCAGAGTCGTTTTGTCATGATAATGCATGTGAGACACGGTCTGTCTGCAGCTCTGAACTTTAAATTGACTTAAGGCTTTTAAACACGTGACACCAGTCGTTACACTCAACATTGCTGTGATCACACTGAAATGACACTTAATTCAAAGTCAAATAGTAAGTAAGTACATTATCTCAAATAATTTACAAATATGAGGTATTTTTACTTTGTTTGAATATTTCCCTTACATGCTACAATTGCACAATTGAAAGCACAATTAAAAGAATGCATTTCAGGACTTTAATTTGCAGGCTATTAAACTACAAAACAGTAAAGGCTACATATAATTGCGTATAATACATTATAACACTCAATATCAACACAGGTTGATATTTTTCTTTGTTGACTGCTTTTACTTTCGTATATTTTGTTGATATTCTCAAGACAGTTAGTTGAGACAGTTAGCTTAGCTTAGCACAAAGACTGTAAACAGGGCTGAGCAGTCGGCCTGTTTCTGTACACTGGTAATAAAATCTGCCTCGCTTTCTTTCTTTCTTCCATTATCTTTTCCAGTCTCCCAGTCCAACAGCAGCCTAAAGAAGCACCGGAGCCGGAGCATTTTCAGCCCCTTCTTCTGCTGCTTCCGCAACTACAATGACTACCATGTGGAACCACCGTCCGCCAACAACAAGACACTTTCTCTGCCCCCGCCACCAGAAGAGAATGGCAGTCCTCCCAAGGTGAAGCTTATTTTACTCTCACATCATACCTGGCCAGAGCCCGAACAATTGGCATCCACTTGACTGAAAATTCAAAAAAAAGTTGGTCCATAAGTTAGCACATACAGGATAGGAAGGCTATTTTGACTCGAGAGATCAGGTAATGAGTAACATTTGTTTGGTTTTGCTACAGAGAGCTTGTTAGGGTTTGCCTTTTCCTGCAGAGAGCTGAGGCTGAGGCGCTGTGCAGTCTCGCTGAGCTCCCTCCACAAATTTTTCCAGCTGCTTCAAACCCGCTGAACCCAGAGGTTGTTTACCATCCACTGCTTGAAAATACGGGCTTGCTTCCCATCTTGCATTCTTCGATATCTGCCTACGCGCACAACCGCACGCCCAAAGTAACACACAAAGCACAGACCACACTGAGAAGCTCAAAAGACACACACACACACACACACTCTCTCTCTCACACTCTTTCTGGGGCATGCTTACAAAAGGTTGCACAACTCTTACCATATACCCATGGCAACACATGCATGCACACACACATGCACATGTACTGCTGCTTCTTTAATCCCCATAAAGTGGGCCTTGTGTGTCTCCGGTGTGATGGATTGCCTGGCACCCACGCCTCCCCCTCTCCTCTCTCTCTCTCTCACACACACACACACACTCTGACCAGTGTAGTGAGGATGTGTGAAGCGAACGTTCTGGCTGTGGAGAAGGCGCCAAAACCCCCCAGCTCCTTCACAAGCGCGGTGTTTTGCTGCCAAGGCAGGTACGCAGGCGCTATAAATGGAGCAAAATCATATCACATTTCCACTCCTGTTTACCTGTAAATGTCTCTCATTCAGGGGAGGAATGTGTGGGCCTTTACAGACACTATACATGTGGTCAGCACTGACCCGTTGCAGACCCCCTACTCGACAAATGAGTTCCCTTTAATTTAGAGTGAACCGAGCGAACCTTGCCATAAAAAGCCTTGTTATAGTGCTATGCTGATTTCTAGCTGGGTCTGTGCCACAGTCCCTCCCAGCAGTGTACTGTTGCTGGATTTCTGGCGAGCAGTATTTGTTACTATGGCAGCCCTGTTTGTTTTCGAGCGAGTTCCTCTCACTTTCTGCCACTGTCTGTGCTATACGTCCCTTTTCTCTGTCCCCCGTCCCTCTTTTTTCCTCCCTGTGCATTTGTTGATTAGAATATTGATGTTGTCGATATCCTCCTTGCAAAGACCGTTCACTGTTTTTTCCTTTGCTTTCCTCCTTGGTTTTGTGGGGTTTTTTTTCACTTTCTCCCTTTCTCTCAATCTCTTTCTCTCTCTGTCTCACTCTCTGTTTAATTTCTCCAGTGTGACCAGGTCCAGGTCATCCCCATGCCCAGTGTATGTATTATTATCTTTCTTTTTTCTTCATCTCGCTCCATCAGAAGTAATCTCTCCCCTTTGCTTGCTGTGCTTCATCATTCTAGCCGCATGTGGATGTTGACACCGAGGCAATTTTTCTTTGTTCTCAGATGACATTTTGCGTTGTCCCATTCTGATGATCATACAGTTGTCAGTGCTATTCTTACCCTCTGCTCACAGAATCTGTAGAACAAAGTAATCCAGATGCATTTATTATCGTACAATTCAGCTCTCTCACTGTCCCAAAGCTTCTGTGCTTCTAATTGCAGAAAACAGAATATGAGATTGATTGTCTTATTAGATAAAATCCATTGAATCTCACATTAGACTTTTGCAGCTGCCGTTTGGATCAACAAATGGATGACCCACTTTGAAAACACTTGATTAAATTAGTGGTCAGTGGTCAATAAACTGCTGTTAGTCCATTAGAAAGGAGGCTTGGTTTCAGTGTTCTGTACTTTGTTAAACATTCACCAGAAAGGTTGATTCATCTGACGCCTTTGTTTGTGCTGAAACTGCAGTTCATTTAGCTATTTTGGAATCTATGTGGTCCTGCGGTTTACTGTAATTTAGGATATTCACACTCACAGCATCCCACGCCGCTGCCAAGCTCTAAACTACACCGCCCAGCAGACACCTCCCTTCAATGGCAGGAAGTGCATGTAGCGATGAGGTCTGTTCTTTTATATTCCTGTCCAGAGTGAGGTAGGCTTAAACAACTTGAGTTGATCCAGACAGGTTAGGTTGCATCACTTGTTACTGTACCGCAACCAAGTATCACAGCACCAAAGCAACCCAAAGCACACATACAGTAAGGATTGAACATGGTAATTAAATTCGGTAGACACACATGTTTTTCAGCATCTGTTTATTAGATTTGTCTGCTTAATGGTGATCAAGTAAAATGATAAACTGTCAGTGAGTGTGGTGCCCTGTGGCTCAGAGCTGTCAGGTTGGGATAGCGCCCCCTGGTTTTATCACAGCGCAGCTCCCTGGTAAAAATGTCAAGGTCCCGCTCAGTCTTTCTTTATTTGCTCAACCTGCATGTGTAAATCACATTCATCACAGCCTGACAGGATGTCATTCAGTGTCCTTGCTCACAGGGAATCCGCCCTGTGATACATGAGCATGCAGTCCTGCGATAAGACATGATAAATATGGTGAGCCTGGTCGAAAAAAACACTCTAAAAGGCAGATACAAGCAAGAAGCGACAGGCATACTGAGCTGCAGCACAAGCGTTTCTGTGTAAGACTGACAGAGTCCTTGCTCCTAAACCATGTACACATCTTTGTATGTATATTGTGAGTAAGCATGAATGTGTGTGTGTGTGTGTGCACCCCCTATGGCCGCACCATCTGCCCCGTGCCTGTCTGTAACCCCAGGCACATTTGACAGAGGACATGAGTGTTTCTCCTTTTCCCCCTTGACCCTGAAGGCAGCACAGTCACAGAGCTCAGTCAACATGAGGTAATACAGCCGATATCAGCAGGGACTCGTACAGCGAAATCACACATACATGCAGGCAAATTAATAGAATAAGCCGCTTAGCAGGTAGTTTGATATGTGATGGCATGAGATGTAAATGTTCTTCAAGCTTCTCACACATGAGGTTTGTTTGGACTGTTGGTAGAATTGGTGGTTGGTTGGTAAACGTTAATTTTATATTTACCAGAATCATGTTGTCAATATGATCGCTTCATATGGTTTGACAAAATTCTGTTAATCATTCCAGGCAAATTGTAATTAAAAAGTTTAAAAATCGAATAATTTCTCATTTTTCACAAAAAATCGATTACATTATGAATATCTTAATATAGAATATCTTGTTAATAATATTAATACGAGTCTGATTTCAACCATAGTCCAAATTTAGCTTTTATCTAATGTCTCATGTTTTTGTAGGACTACAACTACTGACTACTGATTATTTTCATCAATTAAGCTGGCCAATAAAAATCTTCCCTCCTCACAAATCCGTATAATTTTCTGAACTTTCTGAAAAAAATTGATCTGTTGTCAAATCAGATTTAGATTCATTTTCTGTTGGCTGACAAATTAATCAGTCTGATCAAACTCTAGAGACTAGTAATCACAAACACCCTGGATCAGTATATCACTCCAGAGTATTGATATCATCTCATCATCTCATCAATCAAGCCCCCACTGAAGCTCAGCCACACCCTCCTGCAGGTATTTTATGCTGTTAAACGTGTCTTTGGTGTTACCCAAAGCGGCCAAGCGATCTTCCCTAGCACTCTAACTGAGTCATCATCACACCCTCACTATGAGTGTGTGTGTATGTGTGTGTGTGTGTGTGTGTGTGTGTTACAACCTGTCCCCACTAATGAACCCTCTGTTGTAAAGGGTGTGTATTGTCTCTGCAGCCACCAGCCAAGTTCCTCCTGCCAGAGGTCAGTATAGCAGACTACGGCAAGAACTGTGTGGTGATTGACCTGGACGAAACCCTCGTACACAGCTCCTTCAAGGTATTTAAACCATCTCTGTATTGCAAACGCTCAAGTACACCTTAAAGTGAACAGACACTCATGTTCCTTTTTCTTGGTTGCAATTATGTCTTGCTTTTATGCCTCAGAGGGATAATAGGATTATACAAAAATAGACCCTGAAGATGCCATTCTTTGCTGTGAATATTGGTACAATGGTATGATGACAGTTAGCGTGAGATGCTACTGAATCACAGTGTCACTGAAGTATACATAATCACAGGAGTGTGTCCCTGAGGATATTATGGCTTTTATACACATGTTACAACAGGAGAGGGAAAAAAGCAGATCTAACTGTTAGCAAAGCAAGGTGTTAGCAGCACATCTTAGCTGTAGCTGTGCCTGTCATGCAGCTCATTAGCATGTCTGGGATTGATCTTCAGCCAATCCGATTGTTTGGCTGGATGTGCTTGCTCTATTAGCTGTGAAAACCATGTGCAGCATCTCCAAAATGTCAGCTTCTTATGAGCTCACAGCCTTAAACCATTTAGCGACAACCCCCATGTCAAAGGGTCTGTGTAGTGTCCAAATTTTACTTGGAAAAGGATGAGACTCTGAAGAGACTTTTCTCAACCCATAAAAGAGCATTAATCCCAAATTTAACAACAAGATCAGTATCAGTTTACACTCATGCTAGCAGAATCTGGGAGGCTGTACTTGGTTAGCATGTTAGCATGACATTTTGATCTGATGATGGAGTTATAGAGGAGTTAAAAGTTCACCAAGAACAATTACAATTCATCCTGAGGGATACATAATTGTACAGAATTTCATAGTAATCCATTTATCAGCTGTTGAGAGACTTGAGATACTTGACCAAATTGGTGGATCAGTGTCTTCCTCAGAGTTGAACTGCTAGCATGGCTAACAAACCAATAATATTTCAAGAATGTGGCATAGATTTTACTGCGTATATGCTTTAGCACTCCTGTAATCCAAGGTTATCCCATCAGATGGTAAAATATGATTGTGTTTATCTTCTGGGGTAAATCTTAATCTTAAATGAACTGTATTAATGAACTATAAGATCAAGATGTGCAGTCATTTACAGCCATTTCTGGGCAATTCAGATTGTACTTCCTTTTACTGACACACCTGGCACACCTAGTGACCCACTTCAGCACAGCTCTGCTGTGGCCTCAACTGATCTTATTACGCCTGTATGCACTGTATCTGTACCTGTGTGCCTTTTGTCCCCAGTGTGAGTGTAGCTCGATGCCAAAGAGGTGTGCAGCAAAATGATTGAAAGTGAGGCTTGCATCTTCTCCCATTTCATTCAGCAGTGAAAGAAGAGTACATTTTCATGTGACTAGGATTGAATCTGCTGCAGGAAGTCAAATGGAGGGAAAACTGTACTGGACCCACCCATTACAGTCACATGCCAGCAGTACAGGGCCACACACACACGTTCATGCTCACTGACACACACAAGGGTGTGTCCAATACAGTGTACTGTTGCCTTGAATAACTGTGGGATGAATTTCGCAGAAGGTCTGGATCTGTTCTAATAGTCAGAAGGGATTTATTCTTCTCTGACAAAACAAGTCAGAAACTCACACAGGAACTGTCCACGCCCCCCTCATTTTGATAAAACTGCAGTTTCATATGCAGTTTTATCAAAACTTATACTCAGTCCGTCAAGTTGCATTTAGTTGAGAGATCAGTATGCAGTATGAAATGGATTCAGGCAGTGCAATAATGGAAAATCAACTGGGGGAGAAAGAGGGTGAAACATAAAGCAATGCGCATTTTCAGCCCTGCTTAGGAGCCTACAGGATCCTCTGTAAATTAAAAGGGAAACACAAGTTATCATTGGACA
This sequence comes from Scatophagus argus, assembly GCF_020382885.2. Lineage (NCBI taxonomy): Eukaryota > Metazoa > Chordata > Actinopteri > Scatophagidae > Scatophagus > Scatophagus argus. Next base: position 6,863,409 of record NC_058510.1, read on the forward strand.
ATTAGTGCAGAAGAACAACCAGAACTGACAGGCAACATTTCTCATAGTGCACAGATGGACAGGCTAAAAAAGAAGTGTTGCGTAACACATCACATACTGTATGCTTTATCCTGTATGTTACAGATGAAAAGATAATTCCTGGGCCCACTCTAGGATTAAATCCAGTGTGTGGTTGACATGTAAAAGTGGCTGACAGGATATACTGCAGATAATAACAATAATAATAACCATTAAGTTTATTTACATAATGCATCTCAAAACCAATGTTAAAAAGTGCCACAAAAAAACAGATTGTAAAAACCAAAAGAGGAATAAGATTAAAAAAAAAAATGCTCAAAACACATGGCCAAAATTATATAGACACCTGAAAATTGAACCATGTGATTGCTGCACATCTCATTCCAAAATCATTGCTATAACAGCCTCCAATTTTCTGCAAAGGCTCTCCACAACCTGGACTGCAGTCCATTTGATCCCATTCAGCTACAAGAGCATAAGTGAGATCAGATACTGATGCTGGGTGATAAAGGTGCTGAATGGGGTTAAAATCAGAGCTCTATCCAGGCCAGTCACATTCTGCCACACCAAACAGAAAACTATTGACTATAGGATCTTACAACACTGGCAATGTTGTGTTGAAACACACTATTGTCTAAAATGTTATCATCATTCTAAGTACATTGAGAGAGTTAGTACTCCATAGCCCTGTGAGGTTGAAATCAGCCTTGTCCTACTAAATAAAGACCTTAGAGCAGAAGCATATAGTTGAAAAACTGAGTAGTTTATGGACAAAAAACATAAAATTCATTTTTTTTGCTTCAGTTATGAGTGTTTACTTGTAGTCTTTTGTGATCATGAACTGAATGCCTCTGGATTTTAGAGTAATGCCTGAACAAAACAAGACTTTTGAAGATGCTAATTTGGCCTGTGACATTATTTCGACAGTAAAGTTAATCGATCAGTTAATCGATCAGTTAAAAAAAAAAAAAAAAAATCACATTGAGTGTCTGTAATCTGCACGGTGCATATGATAATTGTCCAGCCATGAATTGTATGGTCAGTCAATAAAATTAGCTTTAAAGAGTGTTTGTAAAGCAGATGATCTGGTGAGAATGAGCTCCTCGTTTCAGATATACTGTGCATGGACAAACCTGCTGTCACAGTGAGACGTGGAAGAGTTTTTCAGAGGAATGTTTGCACAGAAATTCCAAATGATGAAGTGTTGTGTTATGCATGTAGGTGAAGGAAAACTCTGTCACATCTGTTGAGGTCAGTGTTGGTGCAGCACAAACACTCTCCATTCTCTCCATTTACTTCAACCCACTCCCTCCATTTCTCTCGAACATCCATCCCCCACCCCCTCACCCTCCTCCGTTTCCATATTCTTGCCGTCTCGGATCCTGGCTCATTACAGTCCAGAGCGACGAGCAGCTGTTGTGTGCTCAGTCTGGAAAAGATGGAGTGATTCAGCAGAAGAGAGCAATAGGCAGGGGCCAACTCTGTCTTGTATCTCTTCCTTCATCTGTGACTCTCTCTCTCTCTCTCCATCCCATTTTTCTTTCCTTTTGTGTTGTGTGACCGCATACTGTATATTTAGTTTTCTCTTCTGCCTGTCACTGGTTTGGCTCATTTTAGCGGGCCCTTTTACATTCTCGGGTGTAAACATTAACAAGAGCTGAATATGTTACAAAACGGATCCATAGAAACATTCACATCTGTCTTTGGAGGCATCTGGAGGCTTGGATTGCGCATTGACTTGCTCTTGCATCACGTAGAGAAATCAAACATCTCTACAGAGGGCCTATTGTTCCACTATCACCACTAGAATGGTTGTATTAGACAGATTATACTGGTGACAAGGGGAAGGTCAAAGTAGGTTTAGTATTCCTACAACAAACACTCCCTCTGTTGGATGGAACTGAACTGTACCTGCGGACTGTACTTCCACGCCTGAAGGCACACTGAATTTATACATACGGTACAATCATTAGGGATGTGGGCAGGTTTATATTCAAGGATAAAGAGGACCTGAAAACGTGTATAGCCTAAAAAAAGCCAGTTTACTTTACTGCTTTAAGTACTACAAAGTACCACTGGCTTCACTCTTAATGTATTCCTACACAGATGAGAATAAATAGGGAATAAGAAAAGACAGATCTGTCGAAGGGCTTAATAAAACTAGGACATATTTAACATATTTTCTACTACATATATGGGGTGGAGGGTGGGGGGGTCTTTTCCCAGTGCTGAGCGAGACACGACCCCCTCAAAGAATCTGTGGTTCTACCCCAGACTGCTATTTGATATTTTTTAATAAGAGCAGAGTAAGATACAAACTCATCATTCCTTTGGCATACAGTAGTGCCAGTGCAGACTTACCTGCATTCTTTAAACATGGATGAATTCACCTGCAGTCAATTCAGTTTATGAAATGGCACTTTAAAATAATCCTGTTCTTTTTTGTCTCTAAAACAAATATCCAAACAGGTGACAGCCTTACGGGAAAGCTGCTTTGTGCTTCATAAAACTCGGAGAAACATTTCTTCTCTCTGTCTCTGTGTTACCTGTTTTTTTTTTTATGCCTTTTTGGAAATGACACCACAGTGCCTCCCACCTAATCCTTTCATCCTCGTCTTTACGCCCTCCACTTGTCTTCCACCCACACCCCTCCGGCATCAATCCTCTTCTACTTCCTGCGCCTCTCCTTTCCCGTCTTTTGTTTTTGACACAAGTCACGCCGAGAAAACGGCAACGCTCCTCCCGTCCGCGTTCACGTCAGTCATCTTGTTAAACTCCCAGGTTTCTCCCCGGAGTCTGACATTCAGAGTGCTGGAGCAGAGGGAACCACATCATGCTTAAAACCTTCCTAGTTTTTGCGAGGCACATTATAGGACTGTTTTGCTTTTGTCTGTTTTTGAAAACCAAAATACGGGCATGTGATTTAGCAGCTTTGAATCATTTCTCTGTTTGTTGTCTCTCCGCAGCCCATCAGCAATGCAGACTTCATTGTTCCAGTGGAGATTGATGGGACTGTTCATCAGGTACTGTTGCACCGACTTTGAGAAGTGGGCTTGAATAAAATAATACATGTTAATTTATAAGGCTTTCCTTGGAAGCTGTGGCTCCATTTCTCTCCTTTAGTATTTATTATTCCCTGTGATCTTGCAGCTATGTCAAATTGGGACAGCACATACACTCCTTCCCTGAATTTAGTGCTTTCTGTTTTATTCTCTGTGTATGTAGAAATACCGTGACTAGACATGTGCTTCTGTTTGTACATTATATTGATGTTAAAAGTTCTTCCGGTCTGAAAGAGGAGGACCCGTGCTGTAGCTGTAACCGGGTTCAAGTAATCCAGGATAGGCTTTCTGTATCTGTCTTGGCCTATACTTGATTACTTGCACTTGGGGCCAGCATGTAACCCACTGAGATCAGCTGAAGAGGACGAAGATGAGCGGAAATGGAAAATATGATCAGAGTCTGTCTTTGTGAAAGGGCCAGGGCACATACATGTTTCTGTCTTACTTTCCATATCTGGAGTCTGATTGGATAACTCTGCCTCATCTTGTCTCAGCTCATTTTGATTGAAACCAAATAAATATTGGGGTTTGACAGCCCGTGTTATTCGTGTGTCAGTGTGTAAAAACTAACTTTGAAAGTGTGTCTGTTTCTGTGGTTTTGTTTCAGGTGTACGTGCTGAAGAGGCCCCATGTGGACGAGTTCCTCCAGAAGATGGGGGAGCTCTTCGAATGCGTCCTCTTCACGGCGAGCTTAGCCAAGGTTACCACTCTCTACCACTGAGACAACAGTCACTGTAGTGTTGCTTCACACAGACCGTGTTAACCTGATGTGTTTTCATTTGTTCGAGCAGTATGCTGACCCTGTAGCAGACCTGCTGGACCAGTGGGGGGTATTTCGCACCCGGCTCTTCAGGGAATCCTGTGTTTTCCACAGAGGAAACTATGTCAAAGACCTCAGCCGACTGGGCCGAGAGCTCAGTAAAGTCATCATCATAGACAACTCACCTGCCTCCTACATCTTCCACCCTGAGAATGCAGTAAGCCAGTTGAAAAGGAGTAAATTTGATGGTTGCTGGCGTGGTGGCATCCTGATGGTCATGATCATGACCATGGCTGGTTGTAGTGGTTAAAAAAACAGTCACGAGCTCCGTGTTGAGAGTCTGTTTCATAGTGTTTGACCCTGGAATCTTCCTGCTAGCAGGAAAAGGTGATTGTTAAAGGTGAATCTGCTGATATAAATCAGACCTAAATTCAGGTTTTTGACATTATGGTGGGGTTTAAGATCTCACAAAATCCTGCGTGAAAATGCAGTCCAAATACACAAGTTAAAAATGAGGGTAAATGATTATATCTGTGAGACACTGTCAGTTTAAATCTGCACTGTTGTTCCAGAAACAGGTTTGAGCTACAGGCAGTGTTCCCAACTTTATGAGATTTCTCTCCTCTGTGGGGAAGTTGCTCAGAGGAGCTGCTGCCACTCTTCATGCCTTTGATGCATTTCCCCGATTAATTATTTACACAAGACTTGCACCGTCTCCTCACCTATAATGCAACACTTTAGCATCTGCTGTCAGCTGAGTTTTCCTCCCTTGATCAAATAAATTCTTAAATCTGTCTCTTTCCTTATTCTCTGTTCCGTCTCTCCACAGGTCCCAGTGCAGTCCTGGTTTGATGACATGACGGACACGGAGCTGCTGGACCTGATTCCTCTCTTCGAGGACCTCAGTAAAGAGGAGGATGTTTACAGTCAGTTACAGAGCCTGAGGAACAGGTAGCACACAGTGGCTCCAGCTGGCTCCTTCCTTCACAGAGGTTTCACCTCGCTGCCAGGGCCCCTGCAGCCCAGATCCCATCCTCCAACCGGTACTGAGGTCCCAGCATGGCCCCCAGTGTGAGGACTTCAGGCAGTAATCAAATCTGGAGACAACAACTGTGTGGATTCTTACCGCCTTTGCATTCTTGGACTCTGTACAGGACTCCTACTGACAAATGATCATATTACTGTATGTACATACTATATGTTTCTAAGAGCAAGACATACATAAAGTAATTTTTCTATCAGAGAGAGGAGGTTTTACTATTCTATCAAGTAATATTTTAGTTACCAAAAATAATCAAATAGACAGAATGCTGAGTTTTTCTGTTTCTTTCTCAAGAAATGGGTGACCTTTTGATTTTTTGGGGTTTTTTTGTGTGTGTGCGTGTTGAGCTGTGCTATGCAGGCTGTTGTTTCTCGTCTGACCTTTCGTTCAAACAACTGTGATTTATCTTCTCTTACAGAATGAAGTGCCTTCATTACTGTGCTGATTTGGTTGTGTTAGGATTATGGGGTGCACTTTTTTGTGCTGCATATTAACTCAAATCTCCAGAAAACACACAAACTGAATCCTTAAATTGAGGTTGGAAACAAGTCTTTGCTAATTGTCATGTAATCTGAGAAAACAGAAAATAATAACTTCTAGAAATGTGTTCAGCTAGCCTGTTAGACCTTAATGATTCTTTGCTTTTGAGTTTAGTGACATTGAATTGTTAAATTTGCAATTCAATGTGATTTGTGGCTGAATGATGTCATTTGACTGTAAATTGATAATCCTTAATGACACTGAAACCCCACTTTATTATTGAGAAAAAAGTACTTTTGTGAGGCCATCACCGTCCACAAATAAATGTTAAACTTTTGAGGAAAATATAATAATTAGCTTAGATTACATGAAATTCTATTTATTGGGGAAAAGTGGGTTGGGTGCATTGTAGAGACTGCTGTTGAAATCGTACTGTACAACATAATTAAAGTTGCAAGTTTGCACACTGTCAGTTTGTAGCACGGTGTAATGACTTTCACAAACCTTAAAGCTACTATAATTCATGTAATTATAAGGAGTCAGACTGTATGTTAATGGGAAACTGGTCACTTGTAGTGACAATCCTGACAGAGAATAACAGGATGATGTCAGTGAAAAACCTCTAATAAACCGACTGTACACCATCTGCACAGCACCAAACCGTAGAAGAGGAGAAACTTAGCTACAAGCTGGTGAACATAGTGGATCATTCAGCAGCTTCATAGCCAAGTATTTACAGCTGGTGGTGAAGACCAAAACAAACCAAACAAAAGAGCTGAAAAGAGAGTGATTGTTGGACTACCAAACATCAGAAGGCCAGAATCCCCGCGAATGATAATGTTGCTCTGCAGCTGCTGGATGTGTAAATAATCTGTTTGCTAACAAGCTTGCCATATCGACTGAAAAGGTGATGACGTGTCAGTGTTTCCGCTGCTCCCTGTTGACTAGAGAATCAGATGCACTTGGACAGCTGATTTTTCCTTTAAACTGTCAACTGTTTTAGGTTTAGAGTTCATTTCTCACTTGTGAGGTCAGTTTTGTAGCTACATGAGCTTCAGCAGCAGATTTAATTTGCTCAGCACTGGTGTAACTGTTGTTTTAAGTCAAAATGGATAGGAAAAAAGGAAAACTTAAAAATTTTTTAGCGTTCTTGAAATTATGAGGAAGAAACTGAAATTCGACCCTGACCTGAAAATGTTTTCCTAAAATGAATTGCTTTCTACGCTTCAGATAAAATCTGCATGCAGGCATACAAGCATTTTATTCAGTAGTTTGATATTGCGTTGAAAATGAATTCAGCAGATGCTGAATTATATCTAAATAACATCCCAAAAGTATAGAATACTCAATCGTGAACTGAACACAGGAGGACTTCACACCCTTCTTTGACAAAGGCTCAGTTCTTTTTTCAGCAGGGTTAAATGATCTGCAGGTTTATTAAAACATGCATACAAACCAGTTAATGTGCAACCAAGAAGAGCTTAGCTTCATGTGATATCTTGGTGCAAACTCTTAGCTTCCGCTTACGTAGCAGCCACTTTTACTGCGGCAGTGGATTAGGCATTATAGAGTCTATTGTTCAAGCCGAAGAGCTCTTGTGTTTTTTCTCTCTCTCTTAAGTTGTCCTTGTCCTTCAAATATGTGAGGACTGAAGTTTTTCCACATCACTGAAATGATCGTATTTTCACAATGATGTCCAGGACTGAATCTAAACATGACAGGCCATGGTCAAAGGTAAGAAGAACTTGAGTGTGATGACTTGAAGCTGTCGGTTATCAAGAAAACTGGGTTAGTTACGTAACAAACCTTTTATCAGATTCCCTGGCAGGAATTGTGTGATCTATAAGATAAAGACAAGTGTAATAGATGTATCCCTGAACAGAAAACATCAGCAGGGAACCTCATCCGTGTTTCATGCACTGACTGCAGCATACAGCAGAAGTTTTCCAGGTTGTTCACACTTGGAAAACATTAGGAACGAAAACAGGTGCAGCGTTTGATGCTTTGGTGAAATAAAAGAGCATCTTTTGATCGTTTGATCTTTCAGTTTCAAGCTTATGCTTAGCTACAAAAGCAACTCGCATACAATTCATTCCTCTCGTATCTGAGCCTACAATTCAGTGTTTGACTAAGAATCAGCACCCACACTCTGCAAAAACGTTTCCTTTCTTTCACCTCAGAAAGTGTGCAAATCACTTTGGATACAGTGTGTTAATGCATCTCCATATTAAATGTAAACACAGGCTGCCAATGCCTTTTCTGTTGGGAGATCAAAGCCCAGAGCTGTAAACCTTCAATAATGTCAAGCATTCCTCCTCGACTGCCTGTGTGAGTAAGCGCAGAATGAGAGATTTAGCCACAGAAAGCCTCTGATTCCTTTCCAATACCACTCGGAGCTCCTTGAGTCCAATCCCCCCATCTGCTAGTTGTAACAGTTGTGAAATGAATAATTGGTGTCAAGTGGCCCCTGTAATGCCCGCTGTGCTTCTGAGGGTTCAGCTGAACATAAACACAATTCTGGCTGGCTACTTCAAGCACAATCAGGACATTGAGTGAGGCTTGAGTCCATCTCAATCCACTATTTTAGATGATTTTCTCAAGAATCTTGACTATGTGGTCTGGCTGCTTTCATTCATCCTCAAGACAGAATTTCCACATCAAAATACATTGTTGATTCAGGTCCCCTTAAAAGACAATGTGAGAAGGGGCGTATTTAAGGTTGTACTATAAATATCTAGCCAGGAAATTGCAGGTGTGTTCAAACCTGGGTGTGGAGTCAAAAACACCCAGCCCTCCCTGCTACACGCACTCCAGCTTGCACACAGGAGGGTAAAGCCAGCGAGACTTTATTGCATAAAGATAACATCAGACTAATCTACCTCCACAACTTACAGGAGACACCCAGGCCTTCCCTTCGCCAAGCACAGCACAAGGTAAGATCTATTTTCAAAACTTTTATTTTGGTTGACATCATTTTCAGTTTTTTCAACATCTCCTTTATCCCTTTGTTCCGTCTGAATCACTTTCAGTGAATCAGTTTGCACAGAACAGCATCTTTATCATCATAGTTGCTGAAGAAGATTTTTTTATGTGATGTTTAAACCTTCAAACCTCCATTATACATAAGGACGTATTCAGAGCTCTTAACAAAGGTCATTGTGTGTGCTGAGTCAGTGGACACTGCATGTTAATTGAAGCAGAACCAGTCAGTCCTGTCACTGTAATGGAAGCAACGCTGATTTTCAATTGCTCTTTTCAGTAATTGTTTGTTTAAGTTTTTCATTTATTTTGAACGCTATCAGATTGCAGTTTGTTTTGCCATTCACAATAGGGAGGTGAGGTTGGAAGTCTTCCTTAAAGCTGCGTCGCTTAGTCAAGCTAAAATGGAGAGAAAGGCACAATTTTGTGATGTATTTCCAGTTCATTGGAATACTTATTATTTTCATTTGAATGAGGCCATGTCCAGTATCAGACATAAAGATTACAATTTGACATGTACCAGACAGAACAGCACTAAACAAACAGGACAGGACACAATTATATGCAATGTCTTATTAGAACAATGCACTGCATTATTCATTATACAGAAAAAGTATTAGGACACCTGACCATTTCATCAACATGGACTTTAATGACTTCACATCCAATTCAATTCAATTCAGTTTATTTATATAGCACCGATTCACAACAAAACTTATCTCATGACACTTTCCAATTAAAGCACGTCTAGACCAAACTCTTTCATTAAATTTTTTAATTCTGTGGGAATTCATACTGTGAAGCATTTATGAGGTTAGACACTGATGTTGGACCAAAAGGCCTGGCTTGCAATCTCTGTTCCAGTTCATCCCAAAGGTGTTAGATGGGGTTGAGGTCAGGACTCTGTGTGGGCCTCTCAAGTTCTTCCACACCAAACTCATCCACCCATGTCTTTATGGAGCTTTGCTTTGTGCACTGGGGCACAGTCATGCTGGAATAGAAAAGGGCCTTCACCAAACTGTTGCCTCAAAGTTGGAAGCATAGCATTGTCCAAAATGTCTTGGTATGCTGAAGCATTAAGATTTCCCTTCACTGAAAGTAAGGGGCCAAGCCCAATGCCTGGAAAACAGCCCCATACCACACCTGAATTCAATAATTAAGAGGTGTGTCCCAGTACGTTTGACCATAAACTGTATGTTTCAACAATGAATGAATGTCACACCATTGAAAGCAAGCTGATTATGGCTAATGTTAGCAAACTGATAGATACTTCTTTTAGTTTAGTCGGTTTTTTAAGCTGTTTTTATGATTCTTCTTTACTTGGCTACTATGTTTTTACAATTATTACTTAATTGTTAATGTTGGTGACAGTGGCTGCTGCTCAATTAAAATCACAAAGTCTTGCTTTAAATTGACAGAACTGCAGCTCTATATGGATTATTATATATGCTGTTAAATTATTACAGCATGACTCGGTCTTCCTCACATACCGAAGGTTAGATGAAGCAGGATTTTGCAACTTCAGCCCAAATCTTATCATCTTATTTGAATCTCAATCCTTTCTTTTATCTGTTTGCTCTGCATGTGTCACTTCTTTATCTGCTTATCTGGATGCCAGAGCTTTGATAATATTAATAAAGGGTGTGGTTAACATCCTGGTAGAGTACAAGTGACCTGATCTGTCCCACCTCACCTTGACACCACCCACTCCATCAGTCACTGCCAAGAAGCAAGAAATGTTATCCCTACACCTGAAGCAAAAATCAGATTCTGAGGGAAATTATAGTGATATCTTATTTCTCTGGAGAATAACTGCAACCGCTGCTCCTCAAGCTATTTGACAATCATATCATGCATGTGTGGATCCTGTATTTATATTCATGTTATGTTGGTAGCAGCGTAGTATCCAACCGAGCCCGTTTCCCTATGTAGTGTCTCCACTAAGCCTGTATTCTTGGCTCAGCTGGTGATAGAGTGTGTTTGCTTATCAGTGCTGTTGTTTCGGATATCTTAGTCAAGAGGCTGTTTAAGCACCACTGATTGCAGAACTTGTATGCTACCATGGAGCCAAGCTGAAGCTCATTAGGGGGATTAGAGGTGTTTCGCTGTCAGAGATCCAATCTTTTGAAATGGTTCACTTGTCTTGTGAGAGACATCTGTTTCCAGTGAAAAGATGGGGAACTTGCAAGGATGAGCAATGGGGAAGAGGAAGAGGAGGAAGAGAAGGACGAGCCTTCAAAAATTAAGTGTTTCTCTCTTCTTCTCTCTTGTACTTTAGAAGAGTTACAATCAAATAAACAATTTAATGATCAAACACATGCTTAATATTGTTAGACCAGGAGCAGTGGTGGAAGAAACATTCCCTCTTGTCACTCTCACAGCGTTATTATCACAACACCAGGGTACTGAAATAAAACTTTAGAGGTATTAGTGCAAAAATCTACTTGAAAGTTGAAATTCTTGTTATTGCAGAAGTAGTGCCCTTGTGGATCTTATTGGATATTAGTTAATTGTCCTCGTGTAATCTGCATTTTTGGTTAATGTTTAATTTGCAAAATACAAGTTTGTAATATTTCTATATTGTCATTTTAAAAATATGATCTGTATCTTATCTGCAAAGTAATAGCTGTCAAATCATCCTGGTGCAATAAAAGTTAAATGTTAACCCAACTAAGTGGAGATAAATAGAGGGGGGCTATATGGACAAAAGAATTGGGATGGGGCCGTTTTTCAGGAAATTGTGATGCAGGACTTTTTTATCCAACATCAGTGTCTGACCTCACAAATGCTCTACATCATGGATGGGCAAAATTTCCAGCAGAAAGACTCCAAAATCTTGTGGAAAGCCTTCCCAGAAGAGGATGTTACAGCTGCAAAGCTGTCTATGTATTTGGATTGCCATGTCATTAAAGTCCTTGTCGGTGTAATAGTCAGGCATCCCAATACTTTTATCTGTATAATATCTATACATAGATATTATATATGGATATATGTAAATACCTTTGCATATTTCCTTGTACACAGCATTGGGTTCAGTGGAAGTTAAAAACAATGACAACAACTCTCTGCCTCTTGCCTTACATGTGTGTTTGATTCAGTTCAGCAGAATGATGAATGATGACAGTCAAGACATGTTTAGAAATGTCAACCGAAAACCGGGGCTGCAGATATGGACCATCAATGTAAGTCAACCCTTCAATAAACATTACTGTTTATGTGGGCACAACTGGTCACACGGGTGTACTTTTGACAAGGTGTGGCTTTCTGAAATCTTGTTTTTGTGTAAGATGTTAGGATATTTAACACATTTTGTTGTTGTCTTATTCAGAACATGCAGATGGTGCCTGTTCCAGCCAAAGGCTTTGGCAACTTCTTTGAGGGAGATTGTTACATTGTCCTTTATGTGAGTACTATACTGGCTGATTTCCCAGGAGGCTAAAACATTAATGAAGACGTGTGATTTGTGCCTGCCTTGATAGAACGTGTGCGAGGACGAGTCTTCAGTCTGAGTCTTCCTTTGTGTTTTTCACCAGATAAGTAAGAACAGGGGCTTCAGCCAGTCAGCAGACATCCACTACTGGATAGGAAACACCTCCTCTCAGGACGAGCAAGGTGCAGCAGCCATCTACGTCACCCGGCTGGATGAGTACCTGGGTGGGAGTCCAGTCCAGCATAGGGAGATACAGGGTTATGAGTCACCACGGTTCAGGAGCTACTTCAAAAATGGCCTCGTGTGAGTCAGAGAAAGGGGCTAGTATGTGAACTAGAGGGGACACAAACACACACACTTATGCTGTAATCTTCCTGAGACATGGCTTACAACAGTAATCCCTCTGCATGAAATCGTTATGACACAAATTACACTAGTTGTGTTGAGGCTTAGCAAAGAAAAACGTAGTTTCCTCTCACCCAGTTCATTAACCTCAGACATTTCATCCAGATACCTTTTGACATGAATAAAACAATAAATGCTTTTATCTGCTATTGCATTCACTCTGCCTCCACTCTGCTGTTTTATGACATTTGAACTTTGGTCATGTACGCTGATCTCTCCACAGCTACAAGAAGGGCGGAGTGGCCTCAGGTTTTCACCATGTTGACACGAACTTCTACAACGTCCTGCGACTGCTGCACGTCAAAGGGAGGAAAAACGTCACAGCGACTGAGGTATGCAGAATATAAAGGGCTGTGTCAGGGATTAATGCCCAGTACCTCCCACCCACTTATGGCTTGACTTCACACAGCCAAGCCACGAGAGGAGGCACTAACTCTTAAACAGTTTATGGTGATTGCGTGTTGTTTAATCACTATTCCCCTATGTTGACAATATTTTATTGGTTTTACCGTATGACAGCTCATACTGTCTCTTCATGTACAGGTGGAGGTGTCATGGAACAGCTTTAACAAAGGTGATATATTCCTGTTGGATATGGGGAAAGCCATAGTGCAGTGGAATGGCCCCCAGAGCAACAGGAGAGAGAAGCTCAAGGTAATCTAGACAAAGCAGTGTATTAAATGTGCAAGGGGTTGATTTTACCCTCAGAAAAGACACAATTTACAAATGAAAATGACTTTTCCACATGAGGACTGGGAGAATTTGCATGACTGTAAAAACCTCAAAGTTCAAATATACTGGATTTCTTTTTTTATTATTATTATTTTATTTTATTTTTTTGTAAAACAGCCTACTAATGAACTAACAAAATGCTTTAAAAGAAAAAACACAGGAAAAATAAAAAACCACCATGTCCATATCACAGACACTGAAAAGCAGTAAGAAAAAGAAGAATATTAATTGCCATTTCAGGTATCAATAACATTGTACTGTTAATTGTATCGCACTGATAAGCATAAAAGCTAAAGAGAAGTTAGTGAAGAGGGTTATAACTGTTCAGTTATTTAATCAAACATGCTTTTTGACTAAAATTTAAATTATATCCTGAAGATATATATATATATATATATATATATATATATATATATATTTCTTAATTTGGTTTTTACTGTAGAAACCATTCAGCTAAATCGCAAGCTCCTCTCCTCCTCCCACCTCCGCTTCCCTCACTTCTTTGCAGGCTGTCTTGTTGGCTCAGGACATCCGGGACAGGGAGAGAGGAGGTCGAGCTCAGATCGGCGTTGTGGAGGGAGGAGATGAGCAGGACTCCCCGGACCTGATGAAAGCCATGACGGCGGTGCTGGGCCAGAGAAGTGGGCAGCTGAGGGAGGCCACTCCCGATGACAAACCTGACCAGATGCAGACCGGCCACGTCAGACTCTACCAGTAAGGACTGTGTCTTGATCTGTTGCATCGCTGCTGCAACAAGTTGTGAATATCATGGCCATTTAATAAACTCTACACTGTTTTTCTTTCCTCAGCGTGTTTGAAAACAGCGGGAATCTGGTGGTTCAAGAAGTTGCCACGCAGCCTCTAACGCAAGATCTGCTGCGCTCCTCTGTAATTGTCCTTTAAAATGTCAAACATGTTCCTCAGACACTGTAATCGCAAACGATGGTTCCTTTCTTATTGTTTCTCTCTCTCACACTGTCAGGACTGTTACATTTTGGACCAGAGAGGCTCCTGTGTGATGGTGTGGAAAGGCAAACAGGCCTCCAAGGAAGAGCGACAAGAAGCTCTCAACAGGGCAGTGGTTAGTTCACAAAATGTTTCTTATGTTCTAAAATTATTCATTATGGTGGTTCTCTTTTGTCAGATTAAATCATGAAACAAACTCTTGATCTGCTCAACTTTTCTGTCAGGGCTTTATCAAAGCCAAGAACTACCCAGCCAACACCACTGTGGAGGTGATGACTGAGGGAGGAGAGTCAGCCATGTTCAAGCACATGTTCAAATCCTGGAGAGATAAAGAGCAAACTCAGGGGCTTGGTACCACCTACAGCATGGGAAAGATTGGTAATCTCCACATAACCTGTAATTCACATCGAAGTCAGACAGCGGAAAAAAAGTAAACCTTCCAATACACATAAGACATTTTGACACTTATTTATGAACATGAAGGTCACCCCGAGTATATAGAGAGCCATAAATAAGATGCTGCAAAATCAGTAATTGTGATTATACTGAAAAGATATGTAATATAACCATGAAATTGGGAAATTATACAGGGAGTGTTTTAAAATGCTTTTCCATCATCCTCCTTTTCACAAAAATGCTTATTGCGAATCATTTTTATTCGATTTCAGCTGTTTTTATTTCAGGAGTGGATAAATAATTTTTAGTAAATTCATTAATTCTAAACGTTTTGGGTCTCCAAACAGCAAAAGTAGAGCAAGTGAAGTTTGATGTGAAGCTGCTGCACGCACGTCCTGAACTGGCAGCACAGCACCGCATGGTGGATGACGCCTCTGGAGATGTTAAAGTAATCATTTTCTAATGGCAAAAATAGACACAAACATCAGTGGCAGCGCTAATGTCTGTATCATGAGAGGAAAAATCCTGAAACGTTTTACATTTTTGTACATTTTCATGCGTGTGTCAGGTGTGGCGTATTGAGAACTCAGAGCTGGCTGAAGTAAAGCCAAGGACTTACGGCCAGTTTTATGGAGGAGACTGCTACTTGGTGCTGTACACATATCAAAAATCAGGCCAGCAGCTTCACATTCTCTACATGTGGCAGGTCAGTGTTGTAACAGATGGAATATTATACTTGTTCTTAACTAAATTAAGTAAAAATAAACAGTTGTATCTCCACGTCTGTCTTACACCAGGGCCGTCACGCCACTCAAGATGAGATAGCAGCTTGCGCCTACCAGGCTGTCAACATAGATAATAAGTACAATGGGGCCCCTGTCCAGGTCAGAGTGGTCATGGGAAAGGAGCCTCGCCACTTCCTGGCTATTTTCAAAGGCAAACTCATCATCTTCGAGGTGTGATTCTTCACAATGGACAAGCAGAACAAATTACAATTTAAAGTAACAAAAAGGTGGTGAACAGCCAAATGTTTTGGATAATTGTGCATGTGTTGTGCATTGTGTGTGTGTTCAGGGCGGTACAGGCCGACCCGGTGTGGTCAACCCTGACGAAGGTGCAAGGTTCTTCCAGGTGAGAGGGACTGATGAGCTGAACACCAAGGCCACTGAAGTGCCGGCGAGGGCCGCATCTCTGAATAGCAACGATGTTTTCCTGCTGAAGACAGACAAAATGTGCTACCTCTGGTATGGAAAGGTATGTGCTTTCTTATGGCACCGTATAACAAGCGTCAGAAGCCTGACATGAGCTCCCATATGACAAATGAAAATATGAATTTGTGTGAGTGCATCTGCATTCGCACACAAATCTGTGTTTGTTTGATGTGTGCCTTCATTCGTCTCCAGGGCTGCAGCGGAGATGAGAGGGTGATGGGGAGAGCGATGTCTGATGTGCTGTCCAAGCAGGACAAGCAGGTGGTGATGGAGGGCCAGGAGCCAGCTGAATTCTGGGTAGCTCTGGGAGGAAAGGCTCCCTATGCCAGTGACAAGAGGTACATGCAGACAGCAGCAACATGACACCTTTGAATCAGGCTTTTTATGACACCAGTGTAATCTCAAGAGAAAGTTGAGTTTGACTTATATGCATTCTGTTCTCTCTATTCTTATTTACTCTCTAGTAAATAAAACAAATGACCCATAAATGACTTGACTCTAAAACTCGTCCAAAAGGTTCTTTAATCATATTTTCATATGTTAATAAGCTTACATTTAAATCTGCCTGGATTATTTTCATAGCAAGGTCAGTCTGACATGCCCAATGTCGTCTGAATCCGATGAAATACAGTCTGCGCAACCCCAACACACACACACACACACACACACACACACACACACACACACACACACACACACACACACACAAACAGAACGAGTTATATAGCTTTAATGACAGCTCTGTGTTGTGTCAGACTGCAGAGGGAGGAGCCTCCTCACAGCCCGCGGCTGTTTGAGTGCTCCAACCAGGTTGGTCGATTCATGATAACTGAGGTGGACGACTTTGCCCAGAGCGACCTGGACGAGGAGGATGTCATGATGCTGGACACTTGGGAGGAGGTGAGAGGTCGAAGGGGCTGAATGTGTGTAGATGGAGAAGTAAATCCTCTGCTCAGTCTTCTGAATCTGGAATTGGACCTGTGGAATCCATTAAACATGCTTTTTTTTTTTTTTTGCTAAAGACTGATACAACTCTCATAACTTCAGCCAGCAGCTTAATGTTACTGATCTGTTTCTCTCTTTTTCCTTTCTGCAAATCACCTCAGATTTTCCTGTGGGTTGGAAAGTTCGCCTACAAGTACGAGACCAAGGAGGCGTGGAACTCTGCACAGGAATACCTGAGGACCCATCCAGCAGGCCGTGACATCGACACACCCGTCATCTTTGTCAGACAGGGCTATGAACCGCCCACCTTCACTGGTTGGTTCAACGCGTGGGATCCTCATAAGTGGAGCGTGAGTTTGTTTCAGTCTCTCTTTGATCCCAGTGAGAGGCGCTAGACAGCTTCAATACAATAATGCAGCGTGATTAAGACATCACAAATCAGGAGCATTCTATGACTGTATGTCAACACTGATTATGAAGAAGAGATGCAAATATCAGATGAAAGCTGTGAATAATCTTATGTGAGGGAATCATTCTCACAAATTAGACAGCACATTTACATGTGGATAATTTCATGGATTGTTTGAAGATGATGGCGTCCTTGCATGCTCACTAATTTTCAGTCCTGGCTCACTTAATCTTCTGAACAGGGAGGCAACTCCTATGAGGATATGAAAAAGAGGCTGAGTGACGCAGCAGATCTCTCACAGATCACTGTAGTAAGTGACTAACTGACATTAATCCAAATGCTAAATGACTAATTGTACTAATATCACAAATGCAGTAACTACTAATGTCTCTAATGTGATGCACAATGTCACATCTCTGTTAACATTTGCATTTTTGATGGTTTTCCCAAATGTTTTGTAAAAATCCTCCAAAAATATGGTTTCACTCACACATGTTTTCTGTCTTTAGGATCTGAGCAACTCTAACCTCTATAGGAGTCCTGCTGGGGTTACTACAGATGGTTATGGGGCTCCAGGAGGCCCCACAAGCTCTCCTCCAGCCTACAGGGTCCACGGAGTTGAACTATCCCCCAGATCCTTGACACCCACCAGCCCGTCTACCCAGCGTGTGAGCTTGTCCCCGTCCTCTGGCTTCCGTCCATGGCATCAAGGTGGCAGCTCCCCCTCTACTGGAGGCTCTGGGATGTATCTGGATCCCGAGCTCCTGGTAAACAAGTCTACCGATGAGCTGCCACAGGGAGTGGACCCCTGCCAGAAAGAGGTGGGAGCAGGATTATGGATCCGTTTTTTTTCACTTCATACAGTATTACAGCTGTACAGTACACTAAAACTACACATCTTTTTGTTGAAATACAGTAAAACACAAACGCACAACTGGGAAAGCTGTTTGAATCAGTTTGACAGTAGCAACAGGGAGCTTTGAACCCAAGTCTCTTTTCATGTCATGCATGTCTCTTTTCATCTCCGGTGTGAATGAATTATTGAAGTCCAGACACATTTTTTCAATCTATGGCAGCACATGAAAATTCTGCTTCACCTGCAGAACATCAGTGAAACAGAAAAGAACCAGAAAGTTAAGCAAAAACAAACTCATAACGACTACAGAAATGCAAAACAGCCACAAATACACTAAATAACTACAAAAACAGGTGCACAAAGATCCTGTGTCTCTTTGTAGTTGTTTTATGTCTCTTTAAGTTCGGGTGTTTTGCTCCTATGTAAAGAGGGGTGGGGGGCCTGTAACACTTCTGTGCCAGGAACCCCCACTGTCTCCTAATCTGTATATGACTGCAAGAATGACTGTGTGTTGAATGTGTATATCCTGATGTAATAACAGAAAGTGTACCGTAGAGGTCAGCCTAACCGTTCTCTGTCCTCCTCAGGACTACTTGTCTGATGTCGATTTTGAGAACCTGCTCGGCACAAGTCGCCCAGACTTCCAGCGCCTGCCAAAATGGAGGCAAAACGACTTGAAGAAAAAAGCAGGACTCTTCTGAGAATCGGTTGCTGTTGGATTACGCAGAAATGCTGTCAAGCCTGTCTCAAATGTCAAGAAACTAAAAAACAAATCAAGGCAGCATTTTATCTGACTAGAGGCCTTGATCGCTTCATATTTGTTTTTCTTACTTTCTGACAATTTTTAGCCATCAACAAAGTTAGAATAATTAAATATGATGACTAGAATTAGCTTTACATGACTGTAATAATAAAAAAAAATCTAATTTCAAGGACATTGCTTTCACTTTTTAAGATTATTTTCATTTGTTATGCTTTTTATTTATCTGTATTTTTCAATGTTTTATGCTGATGATGGAATTTCCTTATTGTCATTTGCCATGGCTGAATCACTTATATAAATAAACATGCAAAACCTCCAGTCATAGGGAATCCACTGGTTTTATTTGAGAGCTAGTGCAAATACAGATAAGTGACACGACATACTGAAAGCACCGACAGTCATGAGTTTGTCATGGAAAAGAAAATGTTGTAGTATATGAGATGATGAAAAATAAAACATATCAGTATGATTTAAAATATCAGGCTTAGTTTGACACAAAATAAATTGATAAAGTGACTTGTTCATTTGTTAAGAACAGATACACGTATGATACAGTTAATTTATTGATATGGACATCATATCAATAGTCAAAAGGTTAGAAAACATCTGAAGTCCTTTTTTTAAAAAACAAACAAACAAACAAAAAAAACAGACTATTGCCTTTAAGCAGAACAAAGACTACTGGTAGACTCCAGTGACCAACATTATCATTACATCACCATTACAGCACAGACACTGAGAAAATGTAAAACAAGGCTTGTTCTAATCAGAAGAGTCATAAAACACTAAAACGGTTGAGTGCTTGTTGTATTGCGTGATAAATACAGTTTCCATGATTTGCATAAAGATGTCTAGAAAAATACTATTGAGAAACTTGAAAATGTCTTCTTCTTCTTCTAATTACTCTATGTCTTCCCAGTATGGTATATACAGTTGAATGACTTTCTTTAAATTATTTCCCTCACTTCTCTTTTTAAAACTTTTTAAAAAAGCTAAAGTTAAACTATGAAAGGAGACCGTTAGACTGACAAACGCTGAGTCAGCAGCTGTAGCCCTGCAGATGACCCATCTTTTTTTTTCACCAAAAAACCTTTAGAAACATTTGATCAGTTGTGTTATGTAGTTCTGAATCTGGACACGTTCCTTTAGAGTTTTCAAAAAAGAAATGCTGCTGCTGGCATGAAGGTTTTCCAAACACGAGCCTACTCGGCGTCAATGAGCATGAGGTGGACAAACAGTCCGGCTGAGCTGATGACGTCCCCTCTCTTGGTGAGCAGCGGGACATGGCGGTATCCTGAAAAAATAAGAAAGTGAGTTTTAGCTTTGTCAGCAAATCAGGGCCAAACAGTTACACACTGGGAGGTTGTGTACATTAGAAGGCAGACGACACATTTTTGTCAACATCTGCTGTTAAACACATTTTGAAGAATATAATTAAGTGGTTAGCCAGAGCGTGCTGGTAACTCTGTATTAACTACTGCATAGTTGTATTTTCACTTTGCCTGTTATAAGCTACCAAACAACTTGATATTTCTGTCTCCATCTGGGCTTTAAGAATAATTTGAACTGTACTTTTCCAGTTCAGTGTTTTCATGTGGGTTGAGCTGGATTTTCTTACCGTTCTGCACGCTGGTGAGTGGTAGACAGTACAGTCCAATGAGATCATTCTGGGATGTTGAGTCATGGTCCTCCACCACAAATCGCACCATAACCAGCTCCGGGACGTGGATGCTAAACTGGAATCTCTCATTCCACATTGGGTTAAAACCTGCCAGAATTATTGTGATCATTATTATTGTTATTATTCAGCTGGAGCCACACGATAAAATACCATATTTCTAGTTTTATTTCCTGCCAAAGTGGAGAAAAAAAACAAAAGGGAGATTAAGGTATGGAAAATCCATGTCTGTTTTTCTGTGTGTCACGCTCACCATTGTTTTCAATGTAGTGAGTCTCCTTGCTGGCGTTGTCTGCTGGGACACCGCAGATCTCCACTCTCACCAGAGGGTCAACAATGGATTTGTGTTTGTCCTTGTTGATTTTAGGCAACTGCTGAGCTGAGATCACCTTTTGTATTGAGATACGAAACACAAACACACAAAAAATATAACAATATAATGGAGTAATGGTTTTGGGGTGGGTTCCTGCTATTATTTAATCTTTGTATGTGCACAAGTACATGTACATGGTTTACATGACACACATTCCTGCATGCAAGTTCGGAGCACAGGGTACATTGAACCTTGAACAAATCTCACCATGACATGAAAGATCTTCTTCTGTAGCCAAGGCCCTTTGGTTAGTGTGTTGGGATCAAACTGAGAGGACAGGCTTCTCAGAAATTCTGGTTTCAGGACGTAGCCACAAACACCATTTGGCAGAAACCGACCCTGGTTTAGCTGCATCTCCTTGGAGGGAGTCTGAAAGTTCAGCGCCACTAAAAATCAAATCAGAGAGAGAAAGGAGTGAAACTATTACTCTTTATATACCAACATCACTTCATATACTAATGGCTGTTTTTTTGGATGTGCTAACAGTACCTATCTGGCAGCCAACGTTCCACATGGGCACTGGATTGTAGTTGGAGGAGTCAGTTCTGGAGCCAGCCGGGTAGATCCGACTAAGTTTGTCCATGTTGTGGTGAATGTAGGCGGTAGCTACGATAACACATTAAAACACTGCTGCTAGAACACTCTTCAACACACACTCCATGCTCTGCTCATCAGAAATCACAATCAGAACTGTCAGTAGGGTCGGAAAGATCTGGTGACTACCTGAAGTCTCAGCCAAGTTGAAAGCTTTACTCTCCTTAAAGGATGACATCTCATAGAAAGCGTGGCTATCCCTGGCGTGTTCAAATCCATTAAAATGGACGCTCTTGCAGAAGACGACCATGTCTGAGAGCTGTTTGGCGAGCTTGATTTTTGATTTCTAAAAGGAGACAGGATACTGGGTCAGTTTTGTTCTGCTCATTCAAAGACGATACTTGAAGAAAACACAGATATATACTTTTAAATCAATTACAAACAAGTGATAAGACACACCTTTGGTTTGGACTTTTGTCCATTCTCTTTACAGTCTGCGGCCTCATCCTCCTCAGACACAGTGTCTTCCTCTACGTTGTTGGTGTTGTTGAAGAAAGCATCCAGTTTGTTCAGTCGCTTTCCCTTAATGAGGAATTTGCCCTTCAGCTCCTGTACCAAAACAGACAAAATGTGTTTTGATGTGCTATGCAATGAATAAACATACATAGATGTAATTGCTAAATACTATATTGTTATTATTAAATACAAAAAAGCATGCGTTACTGATAACTACAGGTCACCTCCTCTCAGCAGCCAATGACAGAAGGGAAAATGTTGTATAATGTCTAATTATAATTTCATTTGAGGCTGACAAAGCCACAGACATTCATCCCATGGGTGCTACATTTGAACAGGGATGCCCACGAGGGCTTGGAAACATCACTGAAAGATGACATGATGTGCTAATATTTACCCTCTTCGTGTGCTACTCCAAATAATGAGAACATTTTTCAGTTCATCTTAGAGTCAGGGGATTTCTGAAGAGACAAAAATATCCTGAGGCATGAGTGTAAAGTGCGATCATGAAGCCAGTTTGTGGGAGGACATTAATATTATGAATACATGCACGACACTTCATATCAAATTCATTGGCAACAACCTCAGATATCAAACCAAGCGTCCTCTCACACACTGCTGAACCTTAGAGTCAGATCCTGTAATGACTTACTGGTTAATACACAATTGCTCTCTAAGTGCTCACTAAGACAAGCTACAGTAATAAAATCCAAAACTCTTCTGTACCAATATTATCATTATCCATAAAGGAGGAGCAGACGCTGGAGACTGAAGCCGTTATGATCATGTGGTAGGGGTTTTATCCACTGGAATGAATAAGCATAGATGTCACTTTAATCTTATCAGCTTCCTTCCCAGATAAATCTAATAGCTAAGTTAAAGTAAACAGGAAAGAGAAAAAGAATCTGATAAAGTGGTTCTTTAACTTTTTAGGCGTGGTACTTCTTTGGGAGGGTATTCACAGCAAGGCTTTGAATGGTACATAATATGAATCATTGATTTGAAGGTAAAAGGCCACACACACCTCAGGTGAGGGGAAGTTCGTAGGCATTGTGTTGCCCAGAGGCTTTGTGAGCAAAGCATCACCCAGGATGGAAATCAAGTGATGGGCCATGAGCTTCTGCTGGTCCACAGAGCAGTGGTTCTCCAGGGACAGGATGACTGGGTACTCAGACGTCTGAAAAAATCAAAGCGAACAATCATTCAGTGAAGGTGAAGCCCATGAGAACAACAGGAATGGAAATGAAAACGCAATCATCATAATTAGTAGTCTGATACATCCTGTCCCACAGGTAATATATCCCACATACTTTGAAGGCATAGTCTTTAATGGCTTTGATGACGTCTCTGAAGAGCACTTTGGATGTGAGTGTGTAGCCGTGGTAAATGACAGGCTCGCCGTTAGCCCCATCCCAGCAGTCCAACTCCACGCAGCGACAGCTCTTCATCAGGGCCCTGCAAGGCAAGAAGACCTTCGTGAAAACCTGCACATCACCAGGATCACTCCTGCCAATTTTTACAGCTCAGAAATGTTTCCAGGAAAAAATAGAAACAAAAATTATGCAACTAACTTCCTGACTGCCACGATTTTTTGCTTAATTTCCAGTTGTTTAGATGACAGAGGCAAACAGGAATGTGCTCATGGAACTTTTCAGATTACGTTCCCAAGTTTAGCTCTGGTCTGTGACGGTTTGGTTGATGATGATAATCACAACCAGCACAGAGCAAAATACTTCAGTGTGAAGCTG
The DNA here is from genome assembly GCF_020382885.2 of Scatophagus argus. NCBI lineage: Eukaryota > Metazoa > Chordata > Actinopteri > Scatophagidae > Scatophagus > Scatophagus argus. The sequence goes on from NC_058510.1 coordinate 6,886,712, forward strand.
CTCTTTAAACCTGGAAAGCAGGTCTTTTTTGCATATAAACAAATATCCCTTACAACCCCTTGCTCAGCGAGTTCACACAATGCTGTGTTTAACCACCAGATAAATCTCTGTTTATATTGCAGTGTACCAGAGCTTTAAAATCTGGTTGTCTGTGGTGAATTTCCTGTGAGTAGGTTTAGTGTTATGTACAGTATGTTGGTAAAAGTAGTTACTTTATGTAGGCTTCTGTGCTGCTGGGTCCTTTGAGTTGGTCCTCCATCAGGTATGTGTTGTGTGAGGAGGAGATGTAGTAATGGTTGAGGGGCTGGTGCATGTCCTGGTAGATGTGTTTATGAACCGGGTTGAGGATGGAGCCTTCCTCTTGGTGCAGGTACATCAGGAAGCCATCTTTGGTCATACGTTTCTTCTGCTTCGCTGGTAAACAGAGGACAGACGGACACGATGAATATGTAAGCAAACCACGCGTCTGTCAACACTGTTGTGTAAGTAGACTAATGATTCAGGGAAACCCTACCTGTCCCATCCACTTCATATTTTTCAATCAGCTTGAGAGCGTCCTCCATGGACACCTGCTCCCTCTGCTCATTCAACAGGAAGTTCAGCAGGTCTCTGGTGCTCATCTGACCCTCTGTTTCAGCATACTTCCCATAAATCACATCAATCTCCTCTCGGTGTGTGAGCAAGTCGTAAAAGTGCTTGATCTCTGAGCCCTCCAAGGTGCCTGAATTGGACTTGTCGCTTTTCTGTGCGACATGAGACATAATAAAACGTTCATACAACCAGACATGCTAGATTTTAAGTTTGATGAACTACATATTTTATGAATATTCTGAGAGACTCACCTTGAAAAGTTCCGCTGCATAAGTGTCGTCCACTTCAATGTTGATCTGTCGCAGGAAGTGTTTCAGCTCCTTCAGGGTCATCTTGTTGTCCTCATTCTTGTCTGCTTTGCGCATGCAGTTGATTAACCAGCTGACCCTTGATGTAAGGATTTGGTATACAGATACAACCAGGTACAACACAAAACTAAAGTACCCTTTAAGATTTTGCAGCATATAGAAAAACAAAAAAGAAATCTTTGGTGTCTCCTCTGAGGAGTTAAACTTTTGAAAATATGTACAGTATGTAAACACATTTCCCCATTACGAAAGTTGCCAAGGATACTGCTCACTCTTCTGCTGGCGGCTGAGGTTACGCATATTGTTGATGAGCTTCTCTATGCTCTTGACCCACTTTTCTGCATCGTCCTCACTGACTGCCATCAGGTCGAGATTTTTCTTGCGGCCCTTGAAGATTATGGAGAAGCACCGCGCTTCAACACTGGGCTCGGTGTGCTTATTAAGACCTTCAGATTGGCGGCCCCTGCGCACTGAATCAATTTCATCAATGGAGACTGTACGGAGAGAGGAAGACGTTTGTTAGAAATTCTGGTCCTTCAAGTGTCAGGACTGGTTTGGTAATAACTGGAGTCTGCAGGGGTAAACTAGAATGTATTCAAAGAGAAGAATGAACAAGTCTGAACAGTACTTCAACATGCTGTAACTGCTAAAGATGCTGTTCAGATCTGTTAAATGTCAAGTCAAACTATGTTTCAGTTCTCCAGCTTAAAAGTTTCACAAACTAATTAGTCAGTGCTAGAAGGATTATAAATATATATAAATATATATATGGTTTCAAAACCATGTATGAAATCTGGGGACAACCTCAAAGTAGCATGCAGTCACAGTTGGCCCCTTCCAGCAAAACTTGATATATTGGGGCAACAGACTTTTTCTCCTGATGGGCACAACTACACAGGCTGATAGGAAGCTGCTTTTCTATCCTATCTACAGGAAGACTGTTTCTGTGTGGTAGTTCACTTCCATGGCCTTTGCTCACAAGACACAAGACGACAGATAAAAACTCTCCAGCAGCCACAGCCTTGAAGGTTCTGGGTATGTCCACAACTATATCGAAAAGCAGTCGTTTTCTACTGATATCATCTTAGCAACAATGGCATTAAACTGAATTTGTGTTTTGAGCAAGCTGATGAATGGAATAGCTCCTTCTAACTCTGTTTTAGTTTCCAACAGATCCTGTAGGAAATATTCGAGTCCTTAGTTTCTAAATGCACCACAGTGTTCACTATGATAGCTGACTGCTAGGTTTGTCTGTCTGCTGTTCAGTGCAGGGCAGCGTACGGTTGGTTATTTAGAGCTTTTCCACTGGAATAGCTGCCTGCCACTGGAAATAAGGTTCATAAAAGTGGTGAGAATGAACCAAAGCAGTAACGCTGCAGGCCATAAAGCCAAAACAAAGAGCTGAAAGATGCTAAAACACTAGAGCTAAGCTGTGCAGTTTGTGTCTTTGCGAGTGACCCCCTTTACATAAGATACCGTACTTGGACAACAGAATACTTCAGTACTAAATATCCAACACACAACATGTTACATAACAATAGCAGACTGATCCTAAATCTGCTTTATAAAAACTGAAATAAGCAATTTCACTTCAATAGTTTCAGTTTAAGTCCCTCTGACATTTTGCTGGTGTCTGCTGAACAACCCACTGAGATCTGATTACAACACTAAACAGTGTGATGCAATCTGACCTCCCTTGATCTCCCTGTTTCACACACTGGCACACATAAAACGCTATAATCAACATTTGTAGGACTGAAAATATATTGCATCAGAAACCCACATACCCTGAAGCTCTCTGCACATGCAGCCCAATTTACCCATACATCGGGGCCAGCTCCTGTGGTGGAGGAGCTTAATGTACGGAAGAGCATGCACGACCATGCATGATGTAATCACGCTAAATGGTAACAACTGCCCTTGTAACAAAAACACCAAAGACCACAGGCTTAGCGAAGAGGCCATATGTTTTAGTAAGGTTACAATCACAATGTTTCCACACTTTACATCCCTGGGTTTAGAGAGGCTCACGTAGAGCAGTTATTGTTCCTGTGAGAATCAGTGGCCATGCAGGGACAGGATGAACATAAAGGTCAGACTAGGCTGCTTGAAGGGGAAAAATCCAACAATGAGGGAGCAGTGTGGTGAAACACACACAAGGCTTGGTGGTGTAAGCTCAGCTGACTGGTAGATGAACAAAATACCTTGGAGGCACTATCCAGAAGAGTTTTTTAATCTGCCCATTATCCCCAGCAAAACAGACCTCTGTAGGGGAATCTAGGATTGTGAGTTTGGATCGTTTTCAGAGAATCCCATCTGGAGAGCCGAGCCACAATGTCCAAAGTCATGTCATCCATGTCACACTGGCATTGCTTAAATACCAGATGAAATTTCACACAAGGAGATTATTGTGTCGGCCCAAACAAAGTTCATGCTGCTGTTTCTAAAACTCCGCATTTAGCAGTGACAGAGGGCGCTTCCCTGTGAGGCAGCGTGTTAGTTAATCATGCCAGTGTATGAATAACCTTGACCTTAAGGAGAATATTCAGCTGCTATTGTTATTATATTATCTGTTTGGTCTTTCATGTGAATATTATTCAGTCAAATCCTGATCCGATAAGCGTGTAAGTATTATAACTACTGGGCAGTTCTTTTTTTAGTAACCATCACCCTCATCTTTGTGACAAACAGCCTGACAGCGAGGGAAGTGTCTCATGAGATATGTGTGTCATTTTCATAGATGAATGTAAGGCCTCTGACATCCAGCTCAAACGAGCCTGACAGTGTGTGTGTTTGTTTGTGTGTGTGTGTGTGTGTGCATCTGTGTTGGTCTGCGAATGCTATCAAGGCAAATGACACATCTCAATACTGCAGGAGTACAACACGAAATGTGTCTCTGGCAGTAAAGAAAGTCAGTTATTAAAAGTCTGGCATCAAATATCCTGCCCTAAAATGGGAGGCTTCTAATTTTGGACAACACTGTAGTTTATTCAGGCAAAGTTCTATATTTAGCAGTGATACTCAGAGCAGTTTAGCAGTTTATATAAAACATACATAAAACACACAACAGCTCTGACCGAGAAGGCCTGTTTTCATTGTACAAACGTGCAATATAAACACATCAGGAAAAACTGCCTGATAGGCAATAAATGAGTAAAATAATTTTGTTTACACACATCATGCATTCACGCTTAGCCAACAGACATTTAGTCATGCAAACATGAGGCCAAGCCCAGCTGCCGTCAATCTGGAGGCGAATGCGAGGTTAGGAGGGAGAGAAGAGCTAATATGCGCACTTTAGTATTTGTTTATTTATTGCAAGTCATATGGTTATTGCAATACTGAATAAAGTTATCACACACTGCATATTTTCCTCATGCCGTGCAGAAACTAGTAAACAGTTAATTAATGCACCCTTCAAAGTCTGTTGCTGGTCTCTGTCAACTTTTGGATTGAAATATGTGGCTCTTTAACAATTAAATGCTCCACTTTAGACAGCTGTTAACTTTCTCTGTCTGTTGTTTGGTGCTGGAGCTGCTAGCACTACATATATGTCCAAAAAACTAGTCAAAAAAGTCTACAGTGTAATTTTGGGCTATGGAAATGTATCATATAGGCCAACATCATACTGTAGATTTGCCTACAGTGTAATGATCCTCAACTTGGATAAATGAAGATGAATGGAGAACCTTCTGCTAGAGCAACACGGGGGGGACCCCCCTTCAAGGGAAAAGACAGACAAGCACCGGGTCCTCTGAAAACGTCAGTGTAGACATATGTAGCAGACTAACGGCCTGGGGAAAGAGAATGACCATTTCTAACAAGACTACCCACTGACAAAAAGCGAAAGCTACTGCAGCTGATGAATCTCATGCAAAAAGTGGTCTAAGACAATACGTGCTGTCCTCCCACACTTGCTTAAGCCCACAGGAAAGCAATAAAACATGCACACTTATTTCTGTAAACAAGGAAATGCCTGCGCAAACAAGGCCCAATTCTAGGCGAGTTTGGTCATGTTAAAAAATAGCTTTGACACACGACTGTTCACATGACCACATCGCTCAATATAACCTCTGCATGTCTGTATCCTGTGTCTTTATGGGCAATTTAAGGCTCACTGCTCTGTCTTCCACTGTTTGTTCAGGGCAGAGGTTATCAGGCCCAGTAGCAGCAGACAGAGGAAAATAATCCCTCTCACACATACAGGAACAAACATGCAGTTAGGATTCACACTATTATTTTCCAGTCTTTGGCTGCAGTATCTGTGTGAGTTCTTTCCATTCCACCAAAACCTCTCCCATATTCTGGACCCCTAGAGGGATTTGAAGCTATTGTTTATGTGTGTGATGTAAAGCAAGAAGCTATTGTTGAACTCTGAAAGGAGAACTCTGACAGAAAGACAGAAAAAGTGTGTCACTGTCAAAAAGACAGTGGAATGAACTAGCTCAAGTAAACCACCTCACAGAAGCCAAGAGGGAGGAAAACTTTTGTTCAGCCTCTCCCCTTGTTTTGTGCATAGATAGATAGATAGATAGATACTTTATTGATCCCGAGGGAAATTCAAGATTACGTTACGTGCATTAAATCCCATCTTGTATCCCAACAAAATTATGCAAACACATGTGCAACCCAGTAGAGGACGACACTCACAGGTCTGGTTTCGCTTGAATGTCTTGTGGGATTCATGCCAAAATGTTTTGCAGTCTTCCTGCAGTCTGAAGAAGCGATTCTTCTTCCAGGAGGATGAGCGAACCTTGACCAGCTCTCCCCCGATTAGCAGGAACTGTAGATCTGCATCTCCCTCCAAACCTGCAGAGGTGAAGAGGGTGGAGAGAGGTCAGATACTAAATGATTTAGACTAACATTACTTATGACATTAGATGCACTAGCAAGGGATGTTATGAAACTGTCACGAAGAGAAGATACGTGTTAGTAAGTTTCCATTGCACAGGTTTCTTGGCCATAAACCTGATACTCGTTGGAATATTCACATCAAAACAACAGGGTAGATGAATTTTATCTCACGGGCTCGTCCTCCTAGAGTGCATGAATGTTTATGTGTAAGATCAATGTCCCTTTATAACCTTAGCTTAGCAGAACTGTATTTAGACATTTGATTTGTTCATATCTTTGTGATTAACTTTGTCTGGAAAAAACAGGCTCTGTAAGTTTGACAAAAGAAATCTGAGAGCAGTCAGCTGATCGACGTTGGTCACAGTCATGTTCTCGGCAGGCCGCAGTACACTGTCATATGTTTCTGAACAGATGAGTAGTTTCAGTGGCTCGGTGTTCAGGTGAAGTAATCTGCTGATTATGGCTTTATGGAAAAGGGTGTGTGACATCTGCAGAATGATTCATAACTCATGTACGATCTTAGTCCACAACAAGCTCGCAGGACGATGTTGGCAGGACGATGTTTAGCTTATTTGTTTTCCATCTGTGCAGATGCGAGGTAATGTTGCTGTTCGTCAAATCATGTGGGTTTGGCTGAAGTTTGCATGCAGCTTTTAACATTTAAAAACTTAAAACAGTTTTCAAAAATAATACAGCGGACTTGCGTACAAATGCGTATGAACTCATCTCCTTGCAGCAAACAAGGACATTTGAGGATAGTCTCGTTCACTACAACTTTGCTGGGATTGTGTCAAGCTTGTGGGCAGGACCACAACATTACAGACATTTTTTCCCCAGATCGCACCATGAAGGCACAGAGGCTGTTTATGAGCTTCTGGCCTCTCAGCTGGCAGGGAGGAGGACTGGGCTAAGCAGCTTCAACACCGCCTCTGCTCAGTCAGGTTTAACTCCTTCAGTTTCTACTTGTTTGTCACCCCCTTTTTCTTGTAATGAGACGATGAGACACAAGTGCCGGCTTTATGTTATGAAAGGACAGCAAAAAACAAATACGTCTCGGATCCGAAACACTTCCCCAAATTGTAAAAAGTGAGTCAAAGGGCACACTTGGAGGGGGTTTTTGTGAGTGTTTTCTTTTCCTTCTTTTCCCAGAGTAATCAGTCTCATATGCAGGGCTGGATACGAAATTATCTTGAACCTACAATAATGCTGCCTACACCCTATGAGGCAAGCTAGGGCAGGAAGACAGCAAGGCTTAAGGTGAAATGACAGGGATTGATAGATCCTGGGAATTAGGTAACGAAAAGGGTTCACACACAAACAGAGTGGGAGTTGGTGTCCTGTCTTTGGGTGCAGAATAAAACTCTGCTTTTTCCTCAAATCTCTGACTTGACAGGGGCAGAGACAAGTTGTTTCACTATTACATAGGTGGAAGGTTGAAACTCCTTCATATATTCCCTCAACGACTGTAGTGGAGTGCTGCTTGGTCTGGAGAGCTTTTGAACAGTTTACTTTACAGTACTTTGCTCTGACTGATGATGTTACATAAAGGCAGATGAGACTAAATGAGAGACAGGAGACGCCGCAGAGCAGTTCCCCGCTGTCCATTAAACTCTTTTAAAAAGTTATAAAGATTTCCTGTGTTTGTCCTCTATTTAAAAAAAAAAAAACGAAGACTGAAAAGGACATCTCTTTTTTTCCAGTGCCTCCTCTGAGTTGTTATCGTGGCAGAAAGAAAGAATTCACCGCTCCAGGCAATCAGGAAGCCTTCATAAAGCCTCTTTACTGCACTGCACATACACTCCCAGCAACACAAACATGCGAGACACAGTGCAACAGTACATATGATCTGTGATTCATGTCGTCAAGACTAAGATGTTCATAAATCCGGGTTATCTAAACATTAGGTGTGTGTGTGTGTGTGTGTGTGTGTGTGTTGGCAAAACAACTCATCTGCACCTCCTGATGAGGCGGGGAGGGGGGACTTACCTAAGCGCTTTCCGTTCTCCTGCGCAACTTTTTTCACCTGCTCCTGGAAAGCCAATTCCTCAGACTTTGTTCTTTTCAAGCGTTTACGTAAACAAGACATCCTGAAATAAGTTTTCTTTGTTAAAATAAAAAATTAAAAAAAATATATATCGAGTCGCTGTTTAATCTGTGCTCCGTGTGCAGGAGAAGCAGGCACCACGTAGTCCCCCACAGTCACGGGGCGGGTCCTAACTCATGTATTGCCCTGTTATACTCCCTCCACAGCTGTGCACACTGATGGGGAAACATGTACCGCTGGTGGGGTGTTGACGTTTAGTCCTCTGTGGTGATTAAACTTTACCTTCAGACAAAAAAATACCGGCCTTTATTGCAGTGGGTTGGGACGCCTTTAATTGGCTCAGGAATTTTTAGAAAATTTGTGATGATTTGCCATTGAACGAAAACTACGCGGTGGGCTACGCGGTAGGCCAGTTTATCTTTTTGGTGTGGACTTTAATGCATAGACTACACAGCCTACTGCATCTACATCCCGACACAACTACGATCTTTATATGCCGTTAAATCCTCAAGGAGCTGTGAAAGAGCGCCCTCGCTCGGTGGATGTGTATACGATGAAAAACAGCGACCTGCTTCGGTTTGCGGCGGTGCAGCGGTTAGCACTGTCGCCTCATAGCTAGAGGGTTCTATGTTCGAATCCCGCTCTGGGCCCTTCTATATGGAGTTTGCATGTTCTCACTGTTCCTGCGTGGGTTTTCTCCGGCTTCCTCCCACAACACCCACCCTTAGGTTAATTGGCTACTCTACATTGCCCTTAGGTGGGAGTGTGTGGTTGTGTGTGTCAGCCCTGCGATTGACTGGCGACCAGTCCATGGTCTACCTCGCCTCTCGCCCGTAGTCAGCTGGAATAGGCTGCAGCCCCCCCGCGACCCTGACGGATAAGCGCTATAGAAAATGGATGGATGGATGGTTTGCGGTCCTGGAGACACGTGGGATTCTACAGGTTTCCATGTTTGCAAAGAACAAAACGTCCATCCCTACGTGTTTACAGCGCACCCATCATCACCAAACCAAATAAAAGCTCTCTGCGGTTGGACATGACACCTGTATGCTTTAGCTCTGTGGAATCGTCCTGGTAACAAACACATGTCACCCAAACCACACCGCGAATGTTTTGATTTGCCGCAGAAGGAAAGCAACAGGTAACCCAGTGCTGTGTCAACATTTTCTCTTTCAAAAACATTGATGCTGCTTCTCTTTGGCACAGACCTACAAAATAATGTCACAGAAAAGCTATTTCACACATGAAGACACTCATACTGAATATTCCCCACACAGTGGAAAACACTTTAGCGGGTGAGCTCTTGGATACCGTAGGATTAGTAGTAGTAGAAATAAAATACTTGTACTAAATCTGTGCACTCTGTGCGTCACCAACTCACCATGGCTCCCAACTGTCCCATTTTTCTCCATTGTGATTTCAGTCCAAATAAATCACCATGCGTAGGGCTGCTGTCCTCTTTGTCCTCCAGAATAGTGTCGGCTATACGACAGGAGTTATAAGAACCGTAAGAAACTTGTATATCCGTCCCATGTAGGAAAAAATCCCATCTGAGGCGACCCGCACTGGGCGCAGCTAATGCCAGCCCACCAGGCTCTTACGCGCGCTCAGTCCCCACCCTCTGCAACACCGGTTTGACAAGTACAACTCTGTATTTACTCTTCTGACTTTCATTCATCTCCCTGTCAGTGGAAACTACACCTTTGGGTGGAATTCTTCCAACGCACATTGAACATAAACACTTGCACAAGGTCCAGTGTAACCCCAGATAAGATAATGTTAAGTGGAGCCTTCACTGTACATGCGTTAACTCTATATTGTAGATATTTGTGGCATTTTGGGCACTGGGAGTGTGGTTTGAATTATTTAGGGTGTTGCCCTGTAGTCTGGCACAGACCTGTCATTTATAGTCTGAGGTGTGCTCTTGCCTCTCCCCTTTGCCTGTTCCCTCTTAACATTAACAGTTGGGAGTATCGCCACTGCACACACCATGTCTGCAGTGATCATTACTGTAATATCCAGCTCTGTGCGCTACCGAGGCACACTGACAGGAGTTAGGCATCAGTTGCTGGTAGAAATGTCAGTACAGTGTTTGGCTAAGTGACAACAAACAGAAATATGTGCTAAAGCAACAGCAGGTGTTGCCCGTCATGCATGTCTAGCTCATCTCTAGTGAACACACAAATGCTCTTTTTCATCACTGGCGAATTGTCAAAGGGGTATTAGAAGTTTTGGTTGTTGTTGTTGTCAGTGTCGTAGCACAGGACAGGTGTACTTTGACACAGCAGAGGGTAACTGGTGTTTGTGTAGTGCACACACAAGGTTTTGTTCATTAGAATGTAATACATGAGGCCTCAGACAGATCCCTCTTTGTGCCTCTCCATTATCAGAGTCTGCCATTCTGTCCTATGAACTCTCGCGCTGGGACGAATCTTGTGGGGGGAAAAAACAGCTCTGTTTGGCAAACCACGAGACGCTACAAAGTGAGCTCAACAATTCCCTCTTTGAGAATCCCACTTGAGCACTGCCCGAGCTGATCATAAGGCTCTCGAGAATCTGCATGGCACAATCTGCCGAAAGCTCCGATCCTTACCTGAGGATTTTCAGTACCTGTTTGTATTTCTGCGTTGTACAAAGACAGGCAGGTATTCCTTTCGCATCGCCTCAGGGACACGTCATATGGCAGCACAGTGTGCGGGGGTGTTAGTTTAATAAAAAAGCTGCATCTGATTTCATGAAGCAGTCTGGCTCATGATGAGTGTTGGGAAATGCTGCAGAAAACCATGAAATCCATATTATTTTTAATTATTAACTGAGTGCATCAAATGTTTGTCAGTTTGACCTTTAATTGCTGGTTAAGAACTTTATGTGTAAAAATACTGAGTTTAAGTTTTGTCACTTCAAGTGAGTTGAAAGCACGTCCTACAGACAATGCAGCGAACTGGTTTATACTAGATAAAAAGATAAAAAGACTATCTATACAGTATAATATTACATAGATTTTACAAAATAAAAAATGTGTTGTGTTCCTTTACAGAACTCAGAATACGAATTTACAAATTCAGGAATTTGTCCAGTTAGAAGCGGACTTAACTGCCTCTGCAACAAAAGGACAGCTGTTCAACCAGCGACAGCAGAGAGTCGAAATTAACAAAATAAAGGCTGTGTAACAATAAAACTGTGCTCGTTTGTTTGTGTCGGGGGACTGCGGATTTTTTATGTTTAAGTGTACGATCAGCCGTACGAGCGGCTGTCGCTATGGCAACCACATGTACACAAATATGGCGGACAAGCAGCGAGCCGTTTAGGACTGCGACAAAATAAACGTCTAGCCACGACTTTAGCTAAAATTAGTAGTGGTGAAACTCGTCTTGCTAACGCTACATGTTTGCTTCAGTTCCATCGTTGACTTTACGTGCTATTAAACTCGTAAATTTAACTTGTTTACGCTGACTTAGCAAAGCTGTTCAGTGTTTCTGTACCATACTGGAAGGGCCCGAGACTAGAAAAATGTTTGATCCGTCTCTGAGCAGTCACAGACCCGCATCAGGAAAGTCACAGGTAAGAAACACTTCCTGATTCATAAAGCTGCCAAGAATAGCCATGAAATTCTTATTCCCGTTGCTCATGACGCAAAACGACTTCACATTCCTCGTACATTAGGACATTTCTTACGTGTTGGCCAACACTTTCAAGGACCTTTATACAAGAGACATCACTGGGAAGGACACTTTGTCCAACATCATCAAGACAAAAAATGGACAAAGCAGCTACCATAGCAGATATGTTGAAGAGCTTCAACAGGTAACCTAACAAGACTGATATTACCAATAACTGCAGTTCATGCAAACATGGCAGTCATAAATCTGTATTAATCTGTGGTAATTTTCTTTTTCTTGAATCACTTAGGCTCATTCTGACTACAGGCAGTGTGTGAAAGAGGCTGACATGCTAGAGAGTCACATCATCCAGGCCAGAGCTCGAGCTGCAGCCACAGAAAGCCGGGCCTATGAGAGAATGAAAGAGAACAAGGGAGATGTTCTTGATCACCAGGGCCTTTCTACAGGTGAGATGGAAACAGTGATGTGATTAGTGCTATACTGATGTAAAACGCTCTTGCACAAATGTGCACTTGATGCGCAAGTATATCTAGTTTCAATATATAAGGAATGTTGAAATGTTTTTTATCCAGTGTTATCTTTTATGTCTGTTTTCAGTCAAATCAGTCTATTCCTGGTATGTAGACAATGATCTTCTCAAAAATGCCAACCTGATTTCCCCTGAGGACTACTTACCTACCCAAAAACCACATGTGGAAGCACCGGTAGTAACAAGTACATGATCCTCTTTGGGACTCATCTTAAAGTACTAATGAATGGTGTAATTTGGGTCAATATTCAACACTATTTCATTGTTTTCCTGTCAGTAAAATCCAATCCTGCCAAACCCACCATTGCCTACACCATGCATGTGTCCAGGGAGCCTCAGGATGATGGCTATACTCTAATTCCCAGTCCAGAGAAGACAATGCCAGAAGTAAATGAATCAGATCTCAGCCTGACCTTCAGTTCCAGCACAGATACATCAGAGAGGAAGAAAACTCCCAGGGAGGTGAGAAGTCAGAAGCTCATAACTCATGAATCTGTACAGTGTCGTTACTGAAGAGAATCCAACATACTGATGTCTACAATTAATACAAGTAGATAATGACAAAAACTAAACTAAACAAAAAGAGGACACGGCGGCAAGAAAACAGGGCGTAAAAAGAATATGATTAGAAGGTGTTTCTTTGTGTTCTGAAAACTGATGTAAATGATGATTCTGATTTGACAAGTCAGAGTTGAGGGTGACTTGATTACCTCAATATCCTGTAAATATTCAAAGAAAACATTCAAATCTGTTAACATGTTTCAGAAGCTGAACCAGACCAAACCCAGACCAAAGTGGAAGGATGAGCCAAGCGCAAAGGGTCAGGCAGAGGGATGGGAAAAACTTCAGAAGCTGAAAGCTCGACACAGCTTCCTGCGCAACCCTCGCTTCCTTCCCCCAAATGCACATCAGGGTGGCACATCTCTCATCCGACCCAGAACCAAAGCAGGGAAGCCTGCGAGGAAAGGAATGGAGGAGCAAAGGTATCTGGAAACCACTGAGTTCAAGGGCCTTCTTTTCATTCATTCATCACTCTTGTCTTATCGTTCTGTCGAGCAGCAAATATAAAATGGCATCATGGCGTTATGTAATTCAGAGAGTTCATCTGCCACACTGTGTTCCTTGATCGTGTTATTATTGTTTCAGGTATAATCATGTTTGAGCTATACCAACTGTGAAGTCATTATAAAAAACACCCCCAAAGCCCTAAAAATTGCCATGATTGTTACATATTGTGGTGAGAAAGGTTTTGTGCCTCGCAGCTTGTAGTTTCTCATTATTACAGTATAAAACTTAAACACTCAGCAACACTGTATTCATACTTCTCCAAAAATGGTTCTGTTTTTCATACAGTTAAATGAGCCTTGCACAACTGCCTTTACTCAGGAAATCAGTTCAGAGATCAATCAGTTCAGAGACAATCAGAGTTGATTGTCCTACAAATTATGCTAAAAAATCTCAGGACAAAAGCACTTTTCTTTCACATCAGACTTTCACATTCCATTCTTCAAAGCAGGCATGGGTTACATAATATTTTGCATACAGACATACATTCTTTTCAAATGTATTTTGGCACAAACACAGACAGGAAAAGCCAATCTGAATGTGGAACAAGACACATCTTGCTGAATGTCACATCTTACAGTGTGTGTTAAAAAAGACAGGCTAACTCAAATTTCTCCTGTGGATACAAACACAGTTGGAGGATATACACTATTTAGACAAAATGGGCAAAAGTCTTCCCAGAAGAGTGGAAGCTGCCACAGCCGCAGGAGGGGGGACCAGCTCCACAGCAGAGTCCATGAACTTAGGATGTAATCGTAACCATAGGTCTCTTTGCTGTAATGGTCAGTTGTCCCAATACTTTTGTCTATATAATATATATACTTGCAACTGTTATGTGTCTCACTGTACTTTGAATATTTAATATCTTTACTTAGCGAAGTATATAAAATAGCATTTACCTTTTGTTTTTACTCTATGTATAAAGGCGTGAGCTAGCAAGTTCATGATTGTTTATATGCAAGTGAGGCTGTTTAGGTTTATGCTTTATTTGCACACGTTGTAGATGATGGTGAGCATTACTGGGGCAGCAGGAAGGTTAACTGATCACAAAGGTTAGCCGCAGAGTTTTGGTCTAAAACATCCTTTCACAAGAGCTCCTTCCTGCTTCACTGCACATGTCAATTCAGCAGGAAGGCAAAAGGCAATTGCTTCTTTGGGAGAAATGTTTGCTTTGTGGTTTGGTAGATGTAGAATTTAATGTTGTCAGTGATAGTGTGTCACCCAGCTCACCACTTCCTGTGAAACTGCCTTTACTGAGAATAGAAAGAGTAGTCAGGTGTTGTGTTCTTTCTCCCTGAAAGCTCCACTGATGTCCCTGTTCCAGTCTTCCTAGCAAAGCCTCCAGTGGTGATTTTCAGTGACTACAGTGTGGGACATGTTTATGAGGTGGATTATTTTTTAGAAGAATTAATTTGGAAAACTTCAGATCAGTTTTTGTCATTGAGATGATATGCAGTAACGTGTCCTCTTCTCTTTTAGACAACACTGGAGCTGAAAAACTTGACTTCCGCGAGCCGTAATGTCAGAGTCATCCCTCCTACCACTCCTTACTTTTCTATTGGGCTGGGTGAGCTCCACCCTGACTTATACAGCCTCTCCATACCTGTTCCTGTTGGTAGTGAGGAAATCATAAATTATGCCAAGTGTCAGTGTCCACATCAAAAAGGAATGCCATGGTGTTTTGGCAAGCAATGTCCTACATTTCTTGAATGCAGTTGGTGGTTTTTGGTATTCTTATGTTGCTATTGCAATCCTGTATGTGAACACCAGCACCACCTACTGTATCAAATGCTAAAGTGTAAGAAGATAAATTGCACAAAAGGGAATATGGAGAATTATGCTGGTACAAGTTAAGAAGGGATTGATTGTCAGATATGTTTTGGCAGGAAGATTTCCTGGTGAGGGTGGAGTTGTTGCCCCAGGGATGAGTTGTAAGTATACAGTGCGCTTCGCTCCAGACTCCTTGGGGGACTATGAGGATTTCATTGTGGTGGAGGCCCAGGTTGAACACTTGCTTGTGGTGCCCATCGTGGCCAGACGACCACCTCCAATACTCACCTGTGAGTCTCATTACAATCTACATTATGTTGTTGTTATGGCCGTACTTTATCTGGTCATGCGCTGTTGATATATTTCCACCTAATTATTGTGCAGTACCGAGAGTTCTGGACTGTGGTTATTGTCTGATTGGAGGGGTAAAGTTTGTTGAGTTCCTGTGCCAAAATGTCGGTCTCAGTGCTGGGACCTTCTGCATCATCCCCAAGAACCAGTGGCCAGCCTCAAACCTCAGGGTAAAAATCTATCTGAGAGATAAGATAGATTTTTTTGGTAGTTCATGTGCTTTACATGTCCTCCATTTTTCTTTCTTTATAGTCTGTGGCAAGAAGTCACTTTTGCGAGTATCCGCCCTTTGCAGTTAGCCCTTCTCTTTTTGTGCTGCAGCCAGGAGAGGCTACTGTGGTGGAGGTGAGTCTCATGTGGAGGTCAGTTAAAATCAAGTAGGAATCAAAATGTGTTAATGCAGTGCTTCAGATGCATGTGTTAGTAATAACACTACTAGTTAAAATGATTTAAAGGCTTGTCAGTATACTTCCCCGTTTTTAGACTTCAAATGTGTGTGTGTGTTTTCAGGTGGTTTTCTTTCCCACATCCGCTGAGAAGAGCTGCCAGGTTTTCACTATTGTGTGTGACAACTGCCAGGTGAAAGACATTTCCATCGAAGGTGAATCTTTTCAGTGATCTGAAAACTTTCTATGAATTTTGTCTCTAAAAAATTATGCTTTTACTGTACTTGTGTAGATGTTGATGCCCCTCGTCTCTTGCATAATGTGTGTGTTTCCCAGGTGAAGGCCAGCCGATTGCCCTCGAGCTTGTGTCTGTGTCTGGGAAGAAGGAGCCTCCCGTGGTGGGAGAGACGCATGACCTCACTGCAGAGCACTTTGTCCGTTTCAGCCCATGTAACCCTCACTGTGTGCAAGAGAAAAAAATCATCATTAGAAACAATGTGTAAGCCTTGCACCTACACGTATGATCATTAAAAGGCATGAAATGTCAAAATGATATATTTTTCGCATTTTTTTAATCTTAGTTAGTCCGCAAGGTCACAAAACACATCATTCTTACTCTTTTTAGTACAGGACAATTCATGTAGTTGAAGTGTCCTTGAGTGAGAAACTAAATGCTGATTACCTACAAGACCAAGGCCTGCTGTTGTGTCGCTGACACTGTACTGTGCACAAGTACAAAATGTATTTCCCCATCAGGGATCATGAAATATCACCTTACATAATGCCATTGCTCTCTGTCTCTCTCTGGGTCTGAAGTCACTTGGAGCTGCCTTTCCACTGGCAGATCATGAAGCCCAACCTGTGCCCCCTGCTTCCAAATGAAACCCCAGAGCCCTCCCATATCCAGTTCCACCTGGCTGCAGATGATGTCTTCCATATCAGGCCCCAAACAGGAGTTCTGGCCCCCTGCCAGGAAGAAGAGTTTCTGTTCACATTCTATCCTAAAGAGGTACAGGAGACAGAACAGAAGAATCAGGGTTTAGCCATGTCTGCCTCCTGTTTAAAAGCTGTAAGAAAGAAACATTTGTGCTGATGTTTACTTCATGTCCTATTCAAAATGTGCTCTGAAGTTGAAGGATTACCACAGCGTCTGTCACCTGGTCCTGAATGATGTCCCTCAGCTGCCACCAGAGCCCAGTGAAAATGGGTAAAGTTCATGTGATTTAATATTCACAATGGTAGAGGTTTGTACATGTGCATTTCATACAAAGAACTCTGACATCACGCATCAGGTTTGCTAAATAGAAGCTCCTCTGGCATATTTTTCATCAAAGTGTTTGGATTGTATCTCAATGTGTGTGGAAATCTAGTGTCCTTCAGCCTGTGCGCACTGGCTCCAAGGTGAGTAATGTCATCGTCATGGAGATAGAGGTCAAGGGGTCAGCAGAGCCATACCAGGTCCTTCTGGAGCCCTATGCTGTTGTAATACCTGGAGAGACTTTTATCTGCACAACCACCCGCAGACAATTCAAGGTCATTTTTACCACTTCTTTCTTAAACTAATTGTAATTTCCATCATGTGCCACAATCACAGTTACTCATGGTGTTAATTTGTGTTTTTGTGTGTGTCAGATGTGGAACCACAGCAAATCTCGCATCTCTTTTCAATGGGAGAGATTGAGCAGCAGAAGCCACATAATGGAAGTAGAGCCCTCTGCTGGTAGAATAGGTGTGTCACACAGTCCTGTGTCAGAGAAATCCTCCTTCAATTAGATTCTCTTCAGCATTACAAATTGCAAACAGCATTTCATAGTGTTGATTTATTGGCTCATTTTTGACTGACTGATCATCCCTTATGTGTTCGTCTCTAGAGGAGAATGAGTGTTTCGATTTTGACCTGATTGTGACTGGAGGAAAACCAGAGCGGGTTGTAACCAGTCTGGTTTGCCACATAGAGCACCATCATGAACCGGTCACTTTGCCTGTAGAAGTCTCTTTTAAGGTAAGTAGAATTACCAAAATCTTCACAAAATGTTTGATAATTTCTCTTTACGCTCATCTTGTGATTTGGATAGGGTCCCATAGTGACCCTCAATGTGCCCAGTGTGGACTTTGGGCTCATGAAGCTTGGGGAGTGTGCACAGACCTCGCTGCTCCTCACAAACATCACTCAGCTGGAGGCTTCCTGGACGCTGAAGGAGAAACAGGACCGCCGAGACACGCAGGTATCACACAGTGGACCAATATCGCAACAGAAAATGACATGAATCACGTGTTTATGCATTTCTACATATTTGTTCATCTCTCTTTCTTAGATCTTGGTGGAGCCATGCAGAGGTGTGCTGCCCCCCTTGGCCTCCTGCAGGGTGGATGTGCTACTTATGCCGCGTTTCTGCCAGCAATATGAAACTGAGCTGCAGTTGACAGTCGAGGATGGAACAGGATGGTAAGGGTGCATGAAACTTCACTCTTCTGCTCTTTAAGATTTATCCTATTTATCCTGTAAACTTTTCCTTAAATAAGCACTTTATTTCGAGGCAGCTGGAGCTCTGGGCCAACAAAGATGATGTAACTTAGTAACAGCTTCCTGCTGATAACAAGTAACACTACCTGTGTGTTTTTGTTGCAGTCACCTGTCAGTGAGAGCAGATGTGCAGTCTCCTCAGGTTTGTCTGCTAAACTGTGAGCTGCTGCTCCCTGAACTCTTCGTTGGAGTTCCTGCCAAGTTGGCTGTCACTCTCTTTAACCAAACCTTGCTGCCTTCACACTTCAGCTGGATGGTACGCTGGCGTCGCTACTTTTTAACTTTATACTACCTCTTAATTTACTGTAAGAAGAACGAATGTTGCACTGAAATCATGTGAGAAGCAAAGTCCTCGTCTGTATGCATGTTTGCAGTTCATAATCTGTATAATGTGTAAGGTTGTTTGTTATATATTATATATATTTGTTAGTTTTCTCTCTAAAAATAAGCACCTGGTGATGTGGGCTTTACGTTTTCTCCATCAGGCTCAGCTCCAGGGTAAACATGCTGAACTGTGCACAGCCAGTTTTGACCCCTCCTCTGGTACTCTGGGACCCAACACCAGCATGGAGATCACAGTTAACTTTACCTGTCACACAGATGTAAGTAACAGTAATTAACACACAAGGTGGTAGCTACTAGCTAAGAGATGCACAGATTATGTCAGGAGAAAAATATATTTTTAATGACAGTTATTTTTTGATATTGTTTGTCTTTTTGTCCAGCTGGAGCTGACTGAGGTGGCTGCTCTATGTGAAGTCCAGGGGATGGACTCTCCTCTTGTTCTTAGCATTGTACCTTCCAAACCCAAGAAGCTCAGTGTGTCCTACTCCCTGCCCAGTGTCCGGTAGTAACCTTGGCTTAATGTTCGGGATGAAAGTGCCAAATGGCTGCACTAACTGCTCAGCAAAAGCATTTGACGTATGCAATATCACACTTGAAATAAGGCTACTGTTCTTTACTTTTAGCTCAACCCCTGAAGACGAGAGCCCCTCTGTGCTGTTACTTGACTTTGGAGATGATGTCATATTGAAGAGAGCCGTTACAAAGCAGTTACTGATAACCAATCAAACTGCTATCCCTGCTCCTTTCACCATAGAACCAGAGTATTTCACCTGCCATGCCTCAAAACCAAATGGGCAGTCAGAGAAAAGGTAAAGAAACTCACTGGCCTGAATGATGTATCAAAGAGTAACTTTACTGTACTGCAGATGTGACACAGTCTGCATTTTAAATCGCAGAACCACGTATATCAAGAAGCCGCTTCATTCAGTTCAAGCTCAGAAATTAGAGGATAAAGCACACAAGGGTTAGTGCACACACAGTTAAAAGTAAGCAGATGGAGTAAATTCACTACAGATTCTGACTCCTTCTCTGTGTATCTACTGGCAGAGTTTGTGAACAGCCTGCTGGCTCACGGAAAAGGTGCAGCGCTCTTTGTTTTGCCAGACACTGGGATGCTGGGGCCTTTTGAGACCCAGACTGTGGATGTCACAGCCTACACTGACATGTGGGGGGAATACAGAGATCACCTCATATGCAAAGTATGATCTATGAAATTTCCGGATTGTACATTACTTTCCACAGCAGGAGTGAGATAACAAGCATCAAATGTTAAACATGCATTCACTTCACTTCACTGAATGCTGAGATCTAATTTTCCTCCTGCAGGTCGGGGACCTTGAGGCTGTGCTCATTCCCGTGCAGATGACGGTGAAAGGCTGCCCACTCTTCTTCCAAATGACAGGCCCACGTCCAGATGGCCAGAACCAGGGACCGATCATACAGTCTGTTCCACTTTCCATTTCTCCAATTAAGTCTGCCTGCGTTTGTGTATTGTAGAGTGTGTGACATTTCCCATTTGCATCATTAGGTTTGGCACTCATGTGTCTGGAGGGGACACAGTGTCTCGTTCTCTTCGCATCAACAATCCCACTATGTTTGGTAAGTATGCAAAAAAGAAATAAGGTTTGACCAATTTATTAGAAAAGCACCTTCTAAAATTGTTTTGACTCCAAATTCACAAAGTAAGGAAAAAAAATACTTCAGGTGGGAGATCAAGTCCTGTTCTACTCCACAGAACGATTTAGAAAGACTGTAGAGCCCACAGCTCTGATAACGTAACATTTATCTCTTTTTTGAGATGAGAGTCACATTTTTTGAAGGTTTCATATGTATTGCCCCGCTCTGGGTACATCTCTTATGATCCGGCCTTTATCTATTGTTTGATAGATTGTATGTAAGTTTGAGGTGAGGCATTTCCCTGAGCTACGCTAGCATTAGCTTGTGTGTTAGTCTTACTCCTGTATTCTGCTGCGGCCTCTCTTGGCTTGTGTGTTTTATTTCTCTCAGAGGAAACCAACCCAGTTTCCCTTCTGAGGGTTAATAAAGTTATCTAATTCATATCTTTATGCCAGATATTCGCTTGGACTGGGAAACATATAACGTAGATCCAAATGACCGTAAACTGGTGGATGTTGTGGTGGCGTGTGGAGATGCCTTCCCATTTAAAGATGCCGATGGCAATGAGGTGTTGAGTGGAGCATTGCGGATTTCTGGTGGAAACATTCAAACAGACTGGGGGAGAAATGGGACCCCAGACTCTGAGGAAACGAGCGCTTCCCTCCAAAGCATGACTGTGAGTACATTTGACATCCCGACACAGATTTAGCCTCTGGGAAATTCTTGAGGCTACAATGCCAGTAAGTTGACTGATGTGAAAAAATGCCTTATTAACTCTTTCACCAGCTCAAAATTTAATTCTGTTTATTTCAGGACAGGGAAGGTGAGGAAAATATATCCGAGGATGTCCGTAAGGAAGATGAAACCAGTCTTTATCCGTCTCCTGCAAAGAAAAAGCTCTTCTCTGTCCACATCAGACCTCATGTGGGGAACCTATCAGACTACCCATACTGCATCACACCTCAGCAAATAGTATGTTGATTGGATTTTTGCCACACAAGTCAATTTTACCATTTAATCGCTGCTTTTAGCCACATTCATGATCGTGCTTTTCTTTCTGGTGTTAACTCCCAGGTGATTCCAGCAAAGGGCAGCAGCACAGTCCATGTGTCTTTCACTCCTCTGACTCTTTCCAGGTCGATTTGTGAGTCTAGATGTGTGGGCTTGGCTCTGGGCTTCATGAGCCTAGACTCTGAGGTAACATGCTCAATACACTCAACTGTGAATTTCAATTTTAAATCCTGGAGAAGGCAAACAGTAGATGACTCTGATGCAAGCTAAATTCCCTTATTATCGTGTTTTGTGTGCTTACAGATGGCTGCATGTGTCCCGGGCAAAGTCGGAAGAGCTCAGGGTTTGGATTTGGAGCCTGTCAGAATGGATCTACTGGCAGTCGTTAAGCCCGCAGTGTAAGCAATTACAATAATACTATTTATGTTCCTAAAACCAATTGATCCTACTCAATTTATGTTCCCTAAATTAAAATAAGCTGAGGTTAGGCAAAAGGAGCTCAGAGGTGGTCCTATTAAGCTGCATATCTTCCTCTGGGCTCCCTGCTGCAGGCTGTTGGTGCAGATGGAGGAGGATGAGGGGGTGCTGGAGTTTCGGGCCTCAGCCGGTGATTTACTGAGGGCAGAATCGGAGAAGGAGGTTGGTCTGAGAAATCTACAACACTAATCAACAGTGCTCTGACATACTGAATTATACACATGAGGTACTGATCCCAAGTGTGTGTATCGTATTTCTGACCAGTCATGCTCAGGGATTGTTTTTCTGGTTGTTTTGCTCCGTAGCTGGAAGTGCGTGAATTTAACATCACACGGAGCCTTCTGCTGAAAAACAATACAGAAATGCCCCTACAATTTAGACTGGCAACTCAGCCTCCTTTTTTAGTGCTCAAGCCACAGCCTCGAGCCCGGACCAGCAACTCCAGCAACCCGCCTACTGGTGACAGTCGCTTCCTGGTGCTGCAGTCACAACATGTTGTGCAGGTGAGATGAGGAGAGGCTATCAAGTTCTGAATGATATACACTGTACATACAGTAGCAGAATATTTTGATCTAAAGAGGGGTCCATTATCTTGTTGTTGTTGTGCTCTTTTATGTGACCACCAGGTGAAGGTGGCCTTCCACTGCTCCCTGTCCCTTCTGGACCATGCAGGCCAGGAGGATGAGGAAGTCCCCGCTGGGGCGACGCTGATCCACAGTGCAAGTGGACAGAGGAAGCTGAGGTTCCAGCAAAACCTTCTGATTCACTACAGCAACAACAGCCTGCAGGTCAGAGACTGTAGTGAATCTCTGAAATGAGCAAGAAAGAAAAAAATTCAATAATACTGCACTGACACTTGTAGGTAAATGAAAAGTATTTGGTCTCACAAAGTTCATTTTGTCTCTGAGCTGTGCAGACGGTTCTTCTCTGTGCCCATTTGGATCTTCCTACAATGCGTCTGTCCACCAACAGCATCAGCTTTGGGTTGTGCTACGTGGGGCAGATGCAGACAGTCGAAGTGAACCTCCACAACAGTGGAGCTCACACTCACTGGAAATCACTTATTGGTAAGCACTGATCTGCATTCACTTCGGTGCTCTTTCACTGGCTGTTGTGCTTGTTTAGGTCGTTAATTTAGGCACAACTTGACTATATTAGCTGATATTATGTTTGTTTTTTTTTTTACTCATACACTACATGGCCATTTTTATATATTTTCTCCTTATTTTCCATAGCAGTAAGAATGTGTGCGACTCTTCTTCCTCATTTGAGCTTTTCCAGTATCAGTTAAATATAATGTGAGAGTTTACCATCAATTATGCATAATAACCTGTTGCTCAATAATAATCACATTGCCGAGAATTATGTCTATGATTGCATACCAGTGAATGATGCCCATAGTGTCATTTGTGATGACCATTTCCTATAATTTACCTGTAGTATGCCTGTGTGTTTCACTGTGTGTGTGCGTGTCTGGTTGTAGACTCAGATGAAGGAGACTCCCATGTGTTCAGAGTAACACCAGAGTTTGGGTTTCTCAGGTCCAAAGAGCTCCACGTTACCAGCTGCAGCCAGTGTCTCCAGATCAGCTTCTCTCCCAGGTAACAAACCATTCTCACGTCGTCGACACAGGGATTGTGTTAAGAATATACTATAAAGGTTAAACAAATAATTGCATGGTTTTGTTTAGTGTGTATTTTGTGTGTTGTAGTGAGGACCGAGAGTTCAGGGCCGTTGTGGTCATCCGGTCTCCGCTAGTGAAGAATGTTCTCACTCTGCGGCTTGAGGGAACAGGATCCTTTGATGAAATGTACAAATCTAACGTCACGTCCTCTTAACATCACAGTCACCATCTGCTATTTAACCTTCTCTCTTTAAGTCAACTTATTTATGGTTCTTATTGGAAGAATGTAAATAAATACTGTAAGTGACTTGTCTTGTCTCTGTTTTTTTCATAAATAACAATACTAAAGCTCTTTTAACAATCTGTAAGTTATGTACTTGTTTTTTTGTCAAGACAGTTAAAAGGTAAAAGGAGGACTTAAGGACGTGTTAGGATTTAATTTACAGTTGATATTCAAAGGTTTCTCACTGGATTGCCCAAATTCTTCATGTTTACAAATTAATGTAGGCTTCATGTACTTAAACATTAATGTGACTTAATATTGCACACGTTGTTAAAAACACAACATTATATATTCTACATGTAAATTACACAGAGAACATAAGCTACAAAAGCATTAGCTTAGTGAAAAACATTAAAAATTGCACCCAGCCTCTCTGTAAAATAAAATAAAAAAATTTTAATATTAACCACCACACTCTTATCTAACAACGCTTCAAATCAGGGTTTTTGCATCAGTAAGAAGTCTTTATTTCACCGCAGCGGGTCCCATTCCTGTCTCAATGCACATGGATGTTGTGCTTTAAGGACAGGTGTAAAGCCTGTTTGATCACTGGGTGCATTTTATGGTGGGTTTATATCAAATGAAGCAAAACATTCCTGCCTCTTTGTTCGTGCTGTTTTCAGCTGACGAGCAGTTGAGCGGATGACCCATGACAATCACTCCTGCCTTTGGATTCGCCACCGGCAATCTCAGCTTTGCCCACAGGAAATCCACCATTTTTTTAAAATGGTTGATACGTAAAATGAAATCACTTACACTGTATTTTTAGATTTTAACACAACCTGACTGCCAAAGTCCTCATTGATTTCCAGCACGTCAACATCAGCCACAGTTCACCCTTAGGGGAAAATGGATTTTTCTCTAAAACCCTCTAAGCACAGCATAAAAATCAGAGAAAGATCTCCACAAGGATAAACACACTTTACGCACTCGTTCTAGTGCTGCAAGGAAGGCAAAGGCTGGTTCAATGCACATAACATGAGCTCTAACAAAAGCTTTGAGTGTACACCCACAACCAGCTGGCACAGGTGCTACTTCATCCCTCACTTGGCTGGAGTTCGCTATGACAGAATGTGTGTGTGTGTGTGTGTGTGCGCGCGTGCTGCTGCAGGAGATTCATTCATGTGTCGATTCCAGCATTGCAACCTGCTGTGTCAGAATACAGTTCGGCATTCTTGCATTTACATTAATCGTGACTGGAATAAATATGAAGCCCATTCTTCAGTGATTACTTTTCACAAAACTGACAGCAAAAGCATCTTCCTTTTCCCCAAAGGATGAAAATCTCTCTGAAACATTCTTTAAAATGATGCTGCAAAAACCACGAGACACACACACACACACACACACACACTCAGACAGACACGCAGCACCTGTTATTGTTCATAACAGCTGCCTGTGGTGTTCATCTACAGCGCAGTTCAGCTGTACAGATGTCGACAAGCGTTGAAAATCCACAGAGGGATGCAAATGTCCAATTGTTATTCATTGCACTCAAGCAGTCTTACGCAGAACAAGGGCATGTCTGATCACAATAACACAAGAGCTGTGTGGAACTAACCTGAACAGAGTGATGCTGGAGGCAAGGTCAGCGGCCAGAAGAGGAGACAGGACTGTCCCGGGGTTACGGTTTTGTGTTCACTTTAAATAATTTTGCTAGACAGGTAGCCTCTTCTCCAGCTTGCAAAGCAGTGCTTCAGCAGTCTGACAATAGAACAACATAGTGCTGCTGAGTTACAATACTCTGCTGCATTTGTGCGATCTGTTTCACCTTTGATTGAAGCACAACATGTTCTCCATGACTGGGATCTCAAACGTCACATTCAAATAATCTGACGCCAGTTTTAAGTTGCTCTGAGTGTTGCACACTCCAAACTCATTTTAAATAGACAAGCAGCTGAAGACAAGGACAGCAAAGCTAAACAAAGACACAGAACTAGTATGTACAAGCACAACTGCAAAACTGTTGGGAAGCTGTCCAACAAATATAACAGAACGTGATAATTTACTAATCCTTTTGGATGCATGCTGATTTGTAACAGCTCGAAGACAAAATATCTATTGTTTCAGTTCATCAAGTTCATTGGTAAATGTGTGTTTATTCTGAATTTGATGTCAGCAACATGTTTCAAACAAGTTGGGACAGGAGCAACAAAGGACTGGGAAAGTTGTGGACCGATAAAAAATCAGCGGTCTTCATCACTCCACAGGAAAACGGTGATGTTACTCCACGGGCTCGAGGAACACTTTGTGAAACTCTTGTCGGGCAACACGGTTAGTTTGCATACGACTGCGTTCCGCTTTTATTTACATTTAAAACAGCATCCAAATTTTGCCTCTTGTACAAAGCACCAACAACATACAGTGTCTCAATGCAAAGTCAAACTGTTTCTGAAATTGTAAACGAGAATACAATAGTGCAATGGTGCAGAATGCAAAGAGGAGCCAGAATAAATCCTGGATGATTTATTGTCATGGGTTATTTTATATGCATGAATTAGGTGATTAAGTATAGTCTATATAAAAGTCTGTATACAGTATACAGCCTGCACTGTGCTTGGATTTAAACTGAACAGTGATGATGATGTAATGTTTGTTTGTTTGGTTTTCCTTCCATGTGATGTGACCTGGTGACTCCAAATCAAGCCCACCATAGTCTATAGCACTACATTGCTCAAATGGGACTCAGCTCCTCATACTGGGTTTTAGTGCCTTATTTTAATTTTCCGGTTGCTAATATGTGCAAGACAGCATGAGGGTATTGACTTAGGGGCCATCTACCTCTTCAACTGACAACAGAAATTAGGAGTGTTTCACTATCCAAAATATGTCAATCTATTCAGAATAGATTGTAATAGGAAACAATTTGGAGCAGATGCTGTAGTTACTCCAGGTGTCCACACGGGGGCGGTGCTTCCTCTTCAGTTTGACGCCGCTGCCTTGGAAACGCACCACCGGGAGAGCGTCACCGCTTCCTGGAGCTCACGTTGTTGCTGACATCAGAGGCGCAGCTCCGGGGAGAAACTCAGCTCCGCACCGTAGAGTGTGTGCGTGTGTGTGTGTGTGTGTGTGTGTGAGAGAGAGAGAGAGAGAGAGAGAGAGAGTGTGTGTGGAGACAAGCGAAGAGCAGGGTGAAAAAACTTTACTCTGAAACACGACAGCACAGCGCAGTGTGTTCCTGTCTGTGAACGCAGCTCTGACTGGATTATGCGCCTCGGCGGAAGAAGGGAAAATCCTCCTTTCTGAACACAGCTTGTGTTTGTGCATTTCAGCGCTTCAGGACAGAGCGAGTGTCCGGATATCAGCCCGCTGTTTTGGGAACATTTTCTCTCTGCATCTGTTGGGATTTTTTCCCTGCTCTTCCTCTCGCTTGTCTCGCCATAACTTAAACTCGCCGATTAATTCGTCTTTCTAAATCCCGCAGCCACAACAAGAACATGGAGACCCAGAGATAACAAGGTGAGAGTCCAGGTTAGAGGATTTCTTCATTTGTTTTGTGTCAGTTACTGAGATCACTGTTTCACACCGTTATTTCCTGTCTGTTGCAAATGATTAAGCAGGACATTGAGGCAGATTTGCTGCTATTAATAACTTGCTAATTTGTAGTTTAAATAGCTGTTCTAATCAGACACAAGCATGTGGAGTAGATGTTGAGCTGCTGATAGCAACCTTACTGGCTGGGCCTCCTGCTAAGTGGAAACTGTTACTTGGACAACCTCTAACGTGTTTCAGTGAAGACTTTTCCTTTAATAAATTTGAATTTGGTTCACAGCAAAACCCATAATCAGCCATTTTTTAGTTGTAAGAAGATACGCTTTGTTGATAAATACACATGCTGCTGCTGGAATAAAGGTCTGAATTCATTGTAAGTGGTTAATTTTTTACTCTTTTCATGTGTTTTTATCAGTAAGGCATAAATTGCACGTCTAGATGCGTGCATGATTTCTGGAAAGTCACTGTCGTCCTGTGCTTGTGAACCCATTCATGGTGGGTATCCTTTTCTTCTCTCTCTGCTGTCAGTCTTCCAGCCGTCTGTGATTCACAGTGGTCAGTTGAACTGGTGTTTGCCTTGAAAGGAAAAATCTTCAGCTCTTTCACATGTCTCACCAGTCTTCCTGCTTCCTGTCCATCTCTATCCGTACCTTACCAAAGCATTATGAGGCCATTTGTTCATGCGTTAAAAGGGCTGAGGATCCTGATGAGCTTCATCATCGTGCTACGGCAGACCTCTGAGACTTAGATTCTAATGAGGACATCGTCCTCATCAAATAAAATCCAAATGAACTGCACTCACAGGAGTCTGGGCAGCAAACTGACGGATGAGTTTATTGGCACACTGGTGTGCCCTGGAGGGCTATTTTGGTACCAGTCCAAAATAGCCTTAAAGTGAGAGTCAAACTGTCAAGTGGAAGACGCCCACAGATATGGTTGGTGTGCCTCAAGCAAAACAATCCGTTCGGCTGATAACAGGACTGGATCCCACAGCAAGGATGCCAGGCAGGGACAGAAGCGGCAGGTTTCTGTTCGCGTTTTGATGGCACTAAAGATGACACAGGTGTGAAAGTTAATCTCAAGGTTGACGTTGTTTGTCGTGTGAGAGTTTCAAGGCAAAAGGCTGGTAAAAGGTTCTGAGGAAGCGTGCGTGGCCCATCGTGTCGCTCTTGAAAGGAGTCTTAAAAAGTATGTCATGCACTGCAGGCTGTTTTTCTCAGCAGCCAACTTGTGAGAAAATTATGTTCATCTGTTGACTGTCTTCAACATCCTGCTGTCAGCTCTCAGGACAGTCTCACGCTGGCTCCTTTCAGCGAGTCGTTAGCTGAATGTCTTAATAATCAGGGTGAACGCGACCTCTTCCCCCTCACGTTGTCCCTCCACTGAGGAGTGTGAAGTCATGCAATCATATGTCAGATTCACGGAAGCCTGAGCACTTGCCAGACGCCCACTGATCAGAGGAGCTCGAGGTGAAAGGTTGCTGTGACTCTTATGAGCAGGCTGGTTATCCTCCCTTCAAGGCCTGTTTTGGATGTTGCCTGGTTACACAAGAAAGCAAAGCAAGTTTGTCATTAGATGTGAGAAAGTGTCCTGTATTCTTAAGACTGACACGATTATGAGACAGAATATTATTAGTGCGCATAGCATGTCTAGTAGTCCAACAGAAAGCCTGCTTTACAAACTGGAGGTGTTGGGGGCTTAAAGGACGTAACAGAAAAATTGCATTATGGGGACATGTAGAAGCAGCATTTGTAGAGACTGCCACAGTCATGGGACTAAAAGTTAGGCTATGTTGCCTTCTGCTGCTTTCAAATTTGACATTATTTCCCCCAGTCTGTCTATGGTAAGTCCCATAACGTTGTGGACTAAGTTGCCGGAGCACCCCTTTAAGTTTCTTGTTTTCATTTCCAATCAGACTATAGCCACGAACTAATAATGACAAAGCAAACATATTTCCAAGTGTTATTATTGTTGGCGCTGCTGTCGCTGCTGTTGGATCGCTTTCCATTTTCCTTAGAGTAGCAACTAACAACAACACAGCACAAAAGTGTGAGTTTATTTATTCATTTTGTCTGTAATGAAGACATGAAAGCGGATAGAAACGGTGCCAGCTCTGCCAGCCTGACTTGATCATCTGACAGCCTTCATTTTCCCGAGAGATTTTGTGCCCAGAAGCAGATAATTGCATAGTTAAAGCGACGTTCGTGAGGAGCGATGGTGCCATTATTCTATAGCCAGTGCAATGTGTGACCAACATTTACTGCCTAATGATGCATTAAAACACAAACTCATGTCAGTTTAAATGCATAAATACCTGCTTTAAACAGATAATCAGTGCCGTCGCTAAAACACCAAACTGAACTTAGACCATCTTGACCATCCTCCTGCAGTCTTCACTGTGATGGCTGTGGAACTGAAGTTTACTGGACTTAATAAATAAGAGCCTGTCAAGATGAAGCTATTAAGTCCAAGGAGCTCCCTGTCCACATGTTAGATAGCGTTGTGTTGGGGCATGGAGCCTGGGACGGGGACAAGAAACACTTGCAGATGTTTGGTGCTGCCACCTTGATTCTTCTCCCAAAGCTCCAATCTGGAGGTGAGCGGAAACCAAGTGGGCGTTGTAAGACAGCTTCAGCAACCGGGCAGAAGAGCAACCAGCTCAACACATCAGTCAGGGCTTTGTGACAGGCTAGGACAGAGAGGACAACGAGCTCTGACGAATACAGATAATATCCTTGAGGAAAATAATCCTCAGAGTATACAGAATCAGAAGGATTCACCTCTCAGCTCAGCAAAGTCTTAATGCTTGAATGAACTCAGGGCTGTTCTGACTGTCGAACCCGGATTGAAGCCCCGTGGAAAATCTGTGAATTGGCCTAAAGATCTCAGTTCTCAGATCTCACTTTTTAAACACTGTGTCAGAGCTTGAGCTCATGTGCAATGAAGAAAGACTGATACTGTACAAATACAGGTGTGCATAGCTGGCAGTGACACACCCAAGATGACGCAAGTCAGTATCTGCTGACAGTGCTGCTTTTGTATGGTAATGCTGTGGATACATGTGTGGTACGTGGAAGTTTTTGTCATTAACTTATACAAACATTACGACATGTTATTTCTTTGTCATTAGTGGAAGGAAAAAAAAAAAGACACAAATTTTTTAATACTTTCAAATTAGTTCTACAGCAGAAGAAAATCTGCAGAAAGCAGAGCCGTCTGACTGCTTTTCGGAGTCAGTCCGGGCCGCCTTTCTTTATCTGTGACAGTGCGGTCGGGTCAAGCCTCCCTGCTCCCCACAAACCAAGAGGAAGTCGTCGTGATTGAGCTTTGTCTGCGTGGCTCGTCTGACTGTAAGGACAGTGCCATAAGCAGCAGTAGAGTCTGAGCCTGGACTGCTGGATAGACGACGACACGCTGCCAGGCTGGAGTCGTAAAACAACACTGAGGACAAGTTTGTATTAAGTGTCTTGTGAAATTCTATAACTTGTCAGTCGGTGTTGCTTTTGATTGTAGTCCAACGTGTCTGTCATGCGTGTGCGAGTGAAGAAGCTTGGCCGGTTTGCGGTTTGTTGCAGAGATGTGATGTCACACTCACCCAGCCTTTTGAGTATCAAAAGCCCAGAGCCGAAACTCTCTTTATTGATAAACCTTTTGTGGTAAAGCAGAAATGCCATCATGCCTCTTTCTGAACCACAGCTGTTTGACATTATGTCTTGTGAAATGGGTTTAATGCTGTGAGTCTGTCTCTGCGTGGCTGCATTTGGGTGGAGAAACACAATGAATGAATGTGCTTGTAATAGCATGTCACCGCATAATGGAAAAGACAGCTTACTGTACAGATTGTGCTTAGATTATTCTCGGGGGGGTGGGGGGGTTGATCCAGGGAGTGGATATATTGTGGATTACAGGGGAATCACTCTTTCATTTGGTTATTTTTAGCCAGTGTTGTTTGGCTGATGATAATAGCTGACAGATCTACTTATCTCTGAGCTAATAGAGCCATCACTTTCACTGAGGACGATCCTCTTTCGCTGAGCCTGATTGGTACCAGTGGATTGAGTTAACGTACTACATCCATCTCGAGTATTTATACGCCCCTTTGGGCTCTGATCACACAGACTCCTTTCTCCTACGACTGCTATTGTAACCTTGAGATTTCATTCAAAACTAAGGTGACATTTTAGAGGCTTAATTGACTGTGAAAATAATCCTGAATTGTAACCCTAAATGAAACTCAGCGGTACTCTACAGAAAAGAAGAGAGCTAGTTTGAATAATTGGCTCTGAGCGTGCGTTCAGTGAAAACAAGAGACACAAATCTGCACTTAATGGCATCAAATCAAAAGGGAAATTCCGCTATTTGAAATAAAACATAGATTTAGTACCAGATGACAGGAACAATCCCCTTGTTGTGCTGTAGGAAAGAGTTGAAAATCTTGGATCTCTTTTCAGTAATAATGCAATAAGCGAGAGAAGCCAAGATTTTGATAAACGAGCGCTGGGGCCACACATGCAGTGACATTTTCCTGCCCACGCGCTCCCACCACCACCACCACCACCCAAAAGTCCTCAAGTGCATCCCTGCATAGAAAATCCTCAGCTTTGCTCAGTCTGCAGGAGGACATACTGTATTGTCTTGCTTCCCAGAATTGGTCTGAATAATGCTTCTGACTCATGTGGCCACAGTACAGTCTTGGCAGGCGTTCAGCGGACAGGACACCCCCGCCACTGACCTTTTTAAAACGAGTAAGTCACCTAAATATCCGTGGCTCACTAATCACCCTTCGCTTCCTGCCTGCATTGCAATGCAGACAGCCTAGCGGTTATTGTGACCAGCTCAACTGTCTCCTTGTGATATCAGGCCTGTGATGCATTATGTGTGTCCTTGTCAGCAGTGCAGATTTGTGTGGTTCAATTTTTTTGTTTTGGATACAGCATTTAAAAGCCTGTGTCATATCAACAGTACACTTGGATTGTTGTGGTTAAGGTCCATTTCAGCGGTTTTATATTTGTGAGCTATTAGATACACATTACTCAAAATATACATGGCTGCTGCATTTAAACCGAATTATCACACGACAGTAGCATGCTTGGAATAAAAAGTTCTGTATGCAAGACTTGAAGTCGAAGGAGAAATTGGACATTTCAGGAAGCACGCTCAGTGGGAGTCTTGTATAGAGTTAGATGAGAAAATAAGCCAGGGGACGGCTAGCTTAGCTTTTAGCATAAAGACTGGAAATGGCTTCCCTGGCTATGTATGAAGGTAACAAAATACACCCACTAACACCTCTTCATTCACTATTTAATGTATCATATTTCCTTTTGTTTAATCCATACTTGAAAGTAAAACCAGCAATTTGTCATTTTGACTCCCGACCAAGGAATGGCCTGGCAAACAAGTTGTAATGTGTTAACTAGGTGTTGCTTAACAGATTTTTTTTCTCAGATTTTTCTTCCATTTGTTTACCCCTGTTTCTGGTCTTTATGCTAAGCTAAGGGCTGCTGGCTTCCCATTTGCTGTGACAGTCTTATCTAACTCTCAGCAAAAACAGGAGTAAATGTATTTCTCAAAGTGTCTAACCCCTCCTGTGCAGAAACACTTGCATGGACCCTTAAAGCTTGTTGCCAGTCCTGGAGTTTAAGCAACCGTGTCATACCATCTCAGATGTCCTTGAAAGTGTGAGCCAAACACATCAGTCAAAGCCAGTCACTTACAACTGCTTAGAATGGAAATCTGCACTTTTGTGGCCTGAAACGGACCAAGGTGCTCTGATCTTTTCTGTCTCCCATTGATTCAGTGCTTAGCTGACCAAACTCTCACAGATGTCTTGTCCTTTCCATCTACTGATCTCTGTGATTCTCTTCATGGATTGTCTATTTTGGCATTTGATGGCTGTTACAGACAAGCTGTGCTGGATAATGGAGAGCCAGTGAGGTTTAAAAGTTGACCTCTGAGATGCCGATGTTTCCTTGGGACTTCGCTACAGTGATGTCAGACATGAGATCATATTCATCATATTCAGTGCTCAGGCCACCAGGCAGGCAAAGAGGAGGGAGTTTCTCTCAGAGGCCTACAGCCAACATCACATTATTTACTTGGTTAGAGAGTGATGTAACAGAGCTGAAAGAGGTTAGTGTATAAGTGTGCATGCATATACGTGCTCGCCTGCACTGTCTTGGCCGTGACTCGTGTTCAATCAATCCAATAAAAATAAAATTGCAGTGTGTGGCTTGAGGAGCACGTCTCTGCTTTGTCTGGCTCAGACAATTCCCCACAACCTTCGTCTGAAATCCCATCCTCTGCTGTCCTTTTTTTTTTTAAATTAACTTCCTGTGTCATTTCAACACCGTCCTGATACCGTGACAAAGGAGAGGCCTCTCCCAACGACACGCTGGCCCGAGTGGTTATCCGTATTTGACCGCGAGGTGCTTCACAGTGTTCGAAACACTTCTGGATGTGGGTGTCATTTGTGGGTTTGACTCATGATCTGGGGGGAGAGACTGACAGTCTTTTCTTGGAGGAAGCGTGGCGGCGGAGCAACAAGAGCGCATTTGATCTCCAACAAGCGGGCCTGTCACAGCGCCCGCCTGCCAAGGAGCGTGCAGAGAATTGGGCTGGCGATCTGTGGGCACCGCTAGCCCGGCATCCCGCTGGGCAGAAGGGCGAAACAGATGGGCCATCTGGTGACTCGCTGGCACAAGTCGGGGGCTGTTCTGTTCCCGTGTGTGCATGTGTGTGTAGCATCAACAGACCACCTGTCTCATGGCTGCTCTTCATCTCTTTCATGTGTGGTCATCTACGGTGACACAGAGCTTTGCTGGCACGTACCACATCCCTCTTCAATGCACTCTTTGCTGCCTTATATCAAAGGTATATCAGGTTCTACGAAAAATGGTGTGTTTTGGTCATTTCGTGCTCATATTGTGATATATTTAGAGAACGCTGTTCTCACAAAGTGGTCACCCTTGACACCGTTTTTGCCCACTCCACACTTAGGCTTTAATGTTTTAGCTCTCTGATCCATCAGATGTTGTGATTGGTGCCGCTGACAACAGTGTACTGAGTGTTTCCAATGTTCAAACTCATCTGGCACCGTGCGACTCTGCCCCTCGGGCTGTAAATTGCTCTATTGGCCTTCTTTATTGCTTTTTATGAAAAGTTTTTTGGCTGACACAAAGAGAAAATATTAGTGTCCCTGAGAGACGGGCTGGAGTGTTTGTCTGTGCTGAATGTCTGGGACACTGTGTACACTGTGGTGCAGGCTTTAATAGCACAAGGACACATGAAGCATCGACACTAGTAAAAGGAAAACAAAAAATGAGAAAAAAAAAAAAGTGATGCTTTAGCAAAACAGTCAAATTATCCGGAGAGTGTTGCTTTTCATCTCTCTGTAGGCTCTTTAGTCTTTTTCCAAAGATTTTGTTTTGGAATCTGCTTCACAACTTTATATATCCCCCATTCATTTACCAGCACAAGATTTTGCTCCATTTTGTATTCTCTTAATTAAATTCTCTCTATGTTTCCTCAGGAAGCCTTACATGGGTGCATTTACTGCTATAGCAGTGTATTATGTCTTCTTAGCACACAATATATTACATTATGCTGTTGTGCAGTCTGCCTTTGAATGGGACGATGTAATTACTAAATGTTTAGTTTACTGCAAAAGTGAATCCTAAAAGAATTCACAACAGCAGAACTGAAGCACTGTAGTCAAACTGCAGTGCTGATACCAAACGTTGGCTTCAGTTATTGGTGCTGTTAAACTCTGAGACTGTAGCCACTGACAACGGTAGCTGATTTTTGCATTGTCTGTGTAGCACTCAGCCGTGACAACCTTTTTTAAATAAAAATCAGATGGTTTCCTTAAAATGCCTGTTCTTAATGCAAACATAAGGATGTGTTAAGTGCTAAAATATCCTGGCTAAAGTAAATAAATAAATAAAAAATTAGGAGGCTTTTTATTTCCTGCAGTAAAGGGTGTTTTTTGAGCTTCACGTCTTTCTTCATGCAAAAGAGGGATGGGTGTATTTATGTACTTAATTTTACTGTTGTTCTGCTGTTTATTTCATGGACTTTAGATACAAATTTGTTTCTTCATAATATTATGAAAGTCAATAAAGTACACTGTTCCTTCAACAAATGACACGCTGAAAATGCACTCTTGCTCAACACACTGAGTGCTTTTGCAGATGCAGCCTTTCTTTGGTCTGATATGACCAGTAGCTTATGGTGGCTAATATCAGCTTATGTTAGCAAACTCTTGATAGATATTTGTATCCAGATGACAAGAAGTATTCCCCAATCTTTTGGCTTTTGATTTTACGTAATCATAATTATCTTCACCTGTGGCCACAGTTGCTTTTCTGCAGAATATTAATTGGCTTTTCGTTGGCTTTTCTGAAACACGCAGCTTCCCTTTGGTCAGCCTTAAATGGCTTCGTGATGACTGCAGTATGTGGTAACACACATTTTAATATCACAACATACTGCAGCTGTTTCTCTAGTTTCTGTTCCCCTTCAGCCAAGCCTGCATTCAAAGAAAAAAAAATGCAAATATCTGTAACAGGATATGACAATCATCTTTAAGAAAAACCACCACCACACTTGCCTGAAGTAAGAAATAATGCTTTAGCATCAAAAATAGTATGATATCAACTTTTAGGAAGTTGTTAACTCTTTCTCTGCTGTTCTTTACTCACTATCATCAGTATAACTTAAAAAAAAAAACTGTCAAAAGGTAAAAGACCCTTCTGTGTATCACATCATTATGGGATTTAACTGCCGCTTTCCTGCTCTACGCTCACCAGCTTAATGGATGAAGAAGGCCTCATCTTTGAAGTGTGCGTGCTGTTCACCTGAGGCAGACAGGCAGTTAGGCAAACACCCACGTCTGCCTCGCTGCTGCACTGTGGGATCTCAAGGGCATGAGGCTCCTCCATCATCAAACACTGAGGAATTCCTCCACGGCTGCTGGATTTTAGTTCTCAGAGTGGCAATAAAGCGACATCGGGGCATTGACAGGATTTAGATGGTTTGACTTACCACCGCTCAAATGCAGCTCTTGGCTGTCATGTTGCTATTTGTCTGCCAGAAGTTTTCAAAAAAGGATATGTCAATCTCAGGGGACCATCCTGGTTAAATAAAGATTAAATAAATAAGAGAAGCAGTGACATTGATATTGGGGGGAAAAAAATGCTTTGTGTTGAAACTACCACCTGCGTCCTGTTTTGTCATTGTTTTTGTGCAATAACAGAAATATTATGTGCAACGAGCTGAAGGAAAGTGGCACAGTTCTTGGATGTTGAAATGGCGTTGTTTGTGTTTTTTGTTCCCAGGATGAAATCTTCGCTTGCTGAGAGAATTTGAGCTCTGTGCTCGAGTTCAACAGGGCCACTTCCTGATGATGACAGTAAACATGGGTGAGTAGTGTTTGAAAGCGGGCTGCTGTATAGTACATACATACAGAAACTTGCACGATTACAGGGAAGCACATAAACACGGACACCTCTCACACATCCTCTGGCAGGAACAGCATGGAGAAAAATCACACATGTGCGAGAGCGGAAAAGTGAGAGGAGCGTGTTAACAGCTCCAGATGGCCTGTTTTATACACACTTGTTTAGGTCTTTTGAGATTGGTGTTTGTAAAAATGTTGTTTTTCTGATTTTCTATGCTTTCTTCAGATATGGACGCTTGATTTTGCATGGAGGAAATGTCTGAGTGCATACGCATCTCTGACCCAAAATTCCAAGTTTAAGATTTCAGTGTTGCACATACATTTATACTCACAACTACCAAGTCTGTGAATGCACATATGTACTCCTACCTCTATGCAAAACCAGTCACACACACACACATACTGAGTTCCCCAACCACTACAGCTCAAACAATAGACTCTCCTGTGGTAGATTTGCATGTGCACAGGGCCTGTGAAAGCCTGGAGGTGTTTTAGGCTTAGCCTGTTGCTAACTAACCTCTGTAAACAAAATACAATGTACTATGCATCATAGCTATAGAGCAGAATTGACTATGGGGTCCTTATATCTGACTTCTTTCCACTGTGAGCTTAAGCTGTGTTTACCTTTGTGTCCACAGATGACGGTCTCCAAAATGGACCGGGACAGCACAGGAACTCTCAAGGTAAACCCTGTGTGGTACCGTCTGAGACGAAAAATAAGCACTGCTGAAATCATGGGGCGTTTATGGACATTTGGTTGACTGTAGAAGTGAGGATCATTACTGCTCTCATGTCTGTGCCTT
This sequence comes from Scatophagus argus, assembly GCF_020382885.2. Lineage (NCBI taxonomy): Eukaryota > Metazoa > Chordata > Actinopteri > Scatophagidae > Scatophagus > Scatophagus argus. The sequence goes on from NC_058510.1 coordinate 6,923,863, forward strand.
GCTGAGCTAACTTAGCATAGTATGAAGACCCGTGACAAGAGTAAAAGTCAAAAGTTCAACAGTACACTGATCGTCGGCAAGCTAGCTACCTCTGAGAGCCTCCCTCCCCCTTTTTAATAGCTTTTTTTTTTTTTTTTTTAAATTAAATTATGTAAAATCCTCAGAACAAAATGCCATTGGAGAGTAAACAGCCCAGGGCAGAGCAGATACCAAAAAGTGCTGGAGCTGTTGTGGCTGACTAGCACCAGCATGATCCTGTTTTGCTAGCTTGTTCAGACTGACTGTCTCTACATCACCAAACCACCACCAAACTGAACGCTAAAGGCAGGTAGATCAACTTTTCTGTTTGTGAAGCTGCTGGCTCCAGCTCTGACTTCAGACACAAGCATTACAGTTGTGCAAATGACTCTTGACAAATAAGCAAAGGGGCACATTTCCCAGAATGAAGAGCTATTTCTTTAACATAAATTCGATTAAGGCTACACAATGCCTTCTTTAAGAGTGCATTACGTTACCACTACAGTAGTGGAAATACAAGCATACACAGGCCAAGATGGAAGGAATGTCACTGCCTTTCGATGCTGAATGGATGTTTGCAGACATCCACCAATGAGAACACTTTCAGCAAACATTAATTGTACAACTGTGTCACTCACCGTAACTTACATAACATCAGTCATTATTCGTAGTAAAAGATTAACTTCACTGGTTTAAACATTACACCCATTAGGGGCTAAATTAGTTGTATTGCAGTTTCGACAAACAGAAAGGTGTGTTTCGAGTTAGAGTGTGCCTTGCTTATTATAGCTGGTGTGTGTATCTTTGTGTGCATGTGCTGTGCGTCAGAGCTCGGCCCGTGCTGCTGCAGAGTGAGGACACATTTGGCTCCAGCTGCTAATCCAGCCGGATGCCTTTGCCATGATGTGTTTCTCTCGGCACCAGGAAATCCCCTCAGTTTCTTCATTCAGGCAGCCTGGCTCACACACACACACACACACACACACTCACTGCCTTGCTAGCTCTTGCACACACTCTATTTGCTTGCAAGTTGCAGTAAAGCCAGTGTGTTCTTTAAACGCTCTTGGGGCCATAGCCTGCGTCTTCCACTCATAACTCTTTTAGCTGTTCGGGTTTCGCAGAGCTTGCATGTCTCTGCTCGAGCAGTACAGCTACAGGAGAATAACTCATTTTATGTGAACTATGTTGGGCTGAGATTCCAGGTTCATTTCACCCACTGCCACTTTGACAACTCTGAGCTTAAGCCTGAGAAAAAAAGAAAGATGCAGAGTGGTGATGCAATGCCCCGCAATCAGCCTCCATTGTGTAATGCTGCTCGTTCCGCTCAGCTTCCTGGAATTCCCCATTTTCTTATGCTAGTCACGTTTTAACCAAGACTCAAGAAAAAGGCTCAGGAAATGAAATGCAGGTATCCCAGGCTATGCACATCCACCAGAAAACATTATCAACCATTCTCTGTCGTGTTGACATAAGGTTCCTCAAGTTCCTGTCACTGGTTTGTGTGGCTGCTTCTGGCACTAATGTGTGAGCTGGTTGCTTTCCACAGTGCTGGTGGTTAGCCTTGGCTGGCCTCGGCCTGGCAGCAGCTGTGGACCAGGCCTCAGTGATGTAATAACTTCATTTATAGGTGGCCATCGCAGCCGGGTTTGTACGCCACCACGCAATTCTCACACTCTCGCTGTCCCCTTCGCCAACTGACCCTCCCACTCTGACTCTGCCCTCTGCTGTTGTCCACTGGTCACAGTTCAGGCCTCAAACTCACTTGAAGACACACATGCATGCACACACACAGAAACACACATGCAGGCTTGTGTTGTTTGTTTTGTATCCTTGACTGCCAGTGCTCAGGGTAGTCCGGAGCTCTGAGCCTGTGGACACGATGATGAATGTAGTGCTGGTCTTTGATCATAAGATTTTAATATAACATTTAATGTAAAATTGCTTTTCTCCTGAAGTGAAAACAGACGACTTTCTTCCACCCAGAGCCTCCAAGTGGTGTTATTGTTGGTGCCATTGTCACAATGAAAACAGATCACTGTCCATTTCCTCAGAGTAGCAACTATCAACAAAACAGGACAAAAGTGTGAAGTAATTCATTCATTTACTCTATAGAGGAGACATGAAAACAGATAGAAATGGTGCCAGACTACCAGCCTGACCGGACTGACAGTCGTCATCTTCTCAGATTTCACTCCCAGTGTCAGACTAAATTGAGTATCATGTCTCTGCTTCTCACATGAATTAATCAATTAGTTGAACATAAGAAAATTATTAAACAATATAGGAATCATTTAATTGAGTTAAAGTAAAAATGATTTTTGAATATCTTATGGTTTCAGTCTGTTGCTGGAGAAGTAAAGAAAAAGGTAAAAGTAAAAGGCTCTGGGAAATTTAAAGATTAATCAAAAAATTTAAGGAATTATGCGACCATTGTTCCATTCATTAACCATTAACTTGTGTCCTACACTCAAGTACAGCCCCATCTCTCCAAAACAAAACAAAAAATCCTGCAGACTTGCTTATGCAGTGAAGTACAGTAGTCTGATGCTGATTGATTTTGGTGTGGTCACAGAGTGGAACAGTGAACAAACGCTCTTTACTCTCCTGTCCATCTTTCACTGATTTGATCTAAATCCATCAATTGCTTAATGTGGAATAACGTGGTTAACCCAGCTCCGTATTCAGAGCAGAGACAGTGACTCAGTTCCTTCCTGCTCGGAGAGGACAGGCCCAGTCGAGCTGTTAGTCATCCACCACTCCTGACAGCTTATTTTTTAACCAGCCGTCCTCCTCTCTGTGAGTGCCAGCAGGAAGCTTCAGGTCAATATTGCATGTATCTGCGATGAAGAAACATTGTGTGATTTTTGTCTATGGAGGTGTGCAGCCTGTTTACGTAAGTAGGAGTGATCTCTATTGTTCCCTCTGTCTTTAGCAGGCCAACAGAGGAAGCCATCAGAAGTAGCTCACCTGTCTCACAATCACCTGATCTTATCGCAGCCAAAGGAATTACGCAAATAGTTTTCAACTTGTTGCTCCAGGAAGAAGTGTGCTAATGAGCACCAGTCACAGCATGTATATTTCATCGCATCTAATTATACTTAACTTAAATTATACTCCTCAATCGTTTAGTTTTGATGTCGTGCTTTGACGTAGCAAAGGGCACAAAGTTAGCATCGTTAAATTTCAACGTTATCAGTCCTCCCCCCGCAGTCTCTTTGTTTTCACTGTTTGCACTGTGGGCTGAGATTTTGTGGGTGTAACTTTTCTTATCTCTCTGCCTTATTTATCTGCAAGTGGACGGGAGTGTGTCGCTTCACTCCTGCTGCTATATTGGTATTGTCAAACAAAATGTCCACCTCTGTGGTTAGCTACTGCCGCGGGTCGAACTGAGTTTATGTTAACTTGCACTCTCGGACGGTCAGAGGTGAGCGTTGAGCTGCCAGCTTTTCTGCTGTACTGTTTTACGTTTCTGGATTCATTCTATAAACATCTTTGCTCATAAAGACAGTTCACCCCAACATCAAATATTAATATTTTTCCTCTTACGTGTAGTGCTATTTATCATCTAGATCATTTTGGTGTGTGAGTTGCCAAATTTGGGAGATATCAGCTGTAGATGTCTGCCTTCTCTCCAATACAATGGAACTAGACGACACTTTGCATGTCACAGTCAATGCAAAAAAAAAAGGAAATAAAAAAAAGCATTTGTAAAACTCAACAGCACTGTCTCTTCCATCATGAAATTAAGAAATCATGACCTGAAGATCATGTTGTGGGCAGTAGGAACTATTTCCTTTCCGTATCACCACGCTGAAGGAAGTGTGCATCTACTTATGAATGAGAGGCTCGCTAACGAAACTAACTTAGCTGGAACATTATTAGGGCAATACTGCCCTTATTAAATGGATTAGGTATCGTCATTAGAAAACTCAGTGTTTCCCTTACATTCATCCAGCTATGCAAGTGGCGGCCTCAGAAATCTCTAACCTCATGTTAAATGGTCCAGATGAGTTCCATGTAGTAATGTGAGGTGTCGAATATGAGACAAAGAGAGCCCTGGAATCTTATTAGGAATCAGGAATCAGCACATGCACTCATTTGAGTTGCTTGAGTGTGTATTGAGGAATGAAGTCCCTAACATTGGTGTGTAAATCTATGTCTGTGCACCTGTGTGTGTGTGTGTGTGCATGCATGCGTTGTGTGCTGTGTCCCCTGAGTGAACCCAACGGACTGGCTCATGTCGGCAAACAGCTGGCCACAAGAGCCATACAGTGGGAACAAGATCAGATGTCATCTCAGACCCCATCTGCTCCTTGTGCTGCTATCACACTCGCTGTGTGAACGACATTCCCAGTGGTCTCTGACACACACTGATCCCTTTTTCTTTAAAGAATGCGGTCCATCCTGCAGGTGCTGTTTGTGTTACGAGACACACACCTGACCTGTTGGTGAATGAAGTATCTGTGTGTGGGTGAGTGAGTTTTTTTAGAATGAATGCACTCAGGGCTCATTTGAGAGGCAGGCAAGAGCCGAGGTCAATGGCCTCTTCTTTATATTGTAATCACCGTACTCGGATAATTGGTTTTATTAACGTCTCTTGATATGGTAATGTCTGACATTCTCATCTGCACGATTGCTCCCTTTACACAAGAGACTGTGTTGTTAGTGTGTCAGTGAGGAAGTCAAATGGGAGGAGGGAGAACCAGAGAACCAGCTAGATTCTGTCAGCCTTGTGCACTTGCACGTTTGCTAAATGAATTTTAAGGATTCAATGGACACTGTAGACCTGTCCACCCCAGGAGTGAATTTTGAATATACTTGACTGGTGTTGAGCCTCAGATTTTTCCATCAGAGTCAGTGAGCTCAGTTTTTGTTTAATCCTGCAGCCACGTTCATTCTCAATCAGGGTTCGACGAAACAAAAGATCAATCTTTGTCTGATTACAGCCGACCAAATTTCAACAGACAACTATGTTCCTAAGATACAAAATGAGATACTGGAGTTCTTAATAAGCTCTGGGCTGCACAGTTGTGACTGCGTTGTCTCCTGTGACAGCCACTCATTGACACGACTGCTGCATGATTAAACACCTTTGCTTTTTCACAGCTTTTGTGTGCACAGTACAGAGTTTGACTGCGGTCAGCATTGTTAGGTTTAACCACATTGTCAGAATTCCTTCCTTACTCACACTTAAGTCAGGGAGGACAAAGAGCCCCAGCACAGGCCCTATGATATACAATCAAACTGGACTTCAGACCCTCTTGGGCTGTCATCGCTCATCTGTGGCACATTAAATGCCAAGTAATGGTCACATGGGTAGATTATGTTGCCACCACGTAAAGGTTTCAAAGTTTACTCAGCTATAGTTTGTTTCAAGCTGATGCAACTCTGTTTCAGCTCATTTAACCTCAAATAAGTGAGATTGATTGCACTAACCTGTGAAGTATTTTCTGTCTTCAGATGACGAGGAGGCGCTTAACTCCATAATGAAGGACCTGGCAGCCCTGGGTCGCTGCTACACCCAGCACAACAGCCACAAGCCCAAGAACAGAACCTTACTCTACAAACAGGTACGCATGGCGTCCGGTCGAACCAGCTCTCTCATAAGTACCAATATCATCCTCTGACCACCTGCAGAAGGGTTGCATAGAGCAGCTATGGTCGAAACATGTTGGTTAAATCAACAGAACTTTACCAAACCTTCTTCTGCATGTTCCAAAGAGTCACATATTTTCTTCATAACAGAGTATATAAACTTTTTACAGCCATCTTTCAAGCCTACACAGGGGGAGTGTAGATTTTTGGATCAAGTATCACATCAAAGCTTTCACACTCCATTACTGTTTCTTAACCACACACACACACACACACACACACACACACACACACACACACACACGAAGCACAGCAGTGCCTTTCACCTTCAACATCATTCTGGGTTTACCCACAAAAATTCCACCGCCACTTCCTTTTTTTGCTGGAAGGACGCAACTGCCGGCTGCCAAAGTTAGGTGAAGGTTGTGCTGAAAGGAGTTTATTTCAAACACATTTTACAGACTCTGATGTGGCCAACGAAATTCCAAACTGAGATTGAAGAGCATTTGGTCCAGTTTGTGCCCCCTTTTATGAATAAAGCAAAATCTAGTTTCAAAATGTACTCGTTAGAAAATCTGGCTAAATTTGCAAAGTTACCATTAGCAAAGATTATGATATGTTTCTGGCTTGTCATATTTTTATATCCTTCTTAACTGATGATTTTCCTGTCCTCCGGATTTTATTTCTCTCAATCACCTTGTGCCTCTTTCTGAAGTAATTTCCTTGTGCGTTTGTTCCCTCTCTGGAATGATAATTGGAAGATCTTCTTGAAGCTCAAATGTTTATGATGACACGTAAACAAACAGCGAGGAGCAGAACGAGTTTCCGCTCCCAGTAAGGGCAAACCCCTACTTTTTAGCTAGTCGCTCTCTCTGATATGATGTCAGTGGTAGTTTATCACTATGACCTCATGCAGACTTGCAGGCTCCTACAGATTCCTGTTCTGTATAAATTGAGAACATGGCTTGTGTCATGCCATCTTTTGAGTCAAGTTGAAGGATAAGGTTGGCTTGGTGTTGCTGAACAAAAATACAGCAACAACCCTATAAAGCATATACCATCATAATGCTTTTTGTCACTTAAATTCCTTGTCCGGCTTGTTGCTGTCATTGTTCAGCACCCCAAATCCCACATACAAGCATGAATCATTTTAACTTTCCACTGCCATAACTCCCCTCTGTTGTTATTTTTCCTCTCAACAGGATTTAAGAGTCAAGCTGGAGCATGAGAGAGAAAAACGGTATGTTGGAACCTCCGTATTGTTTTTTCTACTCCTCTGTCCAAGGCTTAACTCTTCACTTCGGATCTTTTTTGTTGTGCTTTGCCATGCCTGGGATTTTGTGTCAAAGGGAAATCACAGTTACATACCAGAGTAACAGAAAGAGAGGGAAAAATTCCTGCTTTGACATTTAGCAGCAGCCTTGCTTTTCAAACTTGGACTGACCGCTTGAGAGAGGGAAAAAAGCAGAGAGAGAGGGCCTGGGAGAAGGAGTGTGCTAAAAGACAGACTGCCAAGAGAGTCAGTACAGTGCCCAGTGTTCCAGGCACACCCCAAATTAATACTTCATCTTCTGTGTTTTTGTGTGTGTGTGTTTCCCTTGGTCCTCCACATCCTTCACCCTGTAGTCATCTGTCCTTGCTCACACCACCAGCCTCAGAGTTACTCCAGAAGCAAAGCATGGTTACACTCATTCTGTCTGGAGCCGGCCTTAGGAGCATGTTGTCCAACAAGGTGCCTTGGCCGGTTTGTTTTCCGCGTCGGAACGCTTTGAAAACTAAGGTGCCTCATTATAAATAACGTATCCATTGAACGGGGAGAGTCTTTATTTGGTGCTGAGCTTCATTTGCTCTATGCTGGGATTGCAGCTCCATCATTCCATGTATGGATGATGTGCGACTCTCTCAGGTCCTCATCTGGGCTTTAGCATCGCATCTTGGGATGGGTTCAAGTACACAGACATACTTTGTCCCCATGAAACCTTTCCTCAACAGCACACAGACAGGCTGAAGTTGTCCAAACAACTCCTCGGGGGGGAAATGACAAACACAGAGTGTACTGTTACAGTGGAAAAAAGACATCAGAAGGAGCCTGACCAGAATCTACTTGAATAATTGCCTCAGTTCATCAGAATACAGACTAAGCGGAAGAGGCACTGGTTCAGCGAGGCTTTGATTAGGAAGCCACAGGCACACAGAAGTGAGAAAGAGAAGGGGAAATGGCACGTTCTTCCAGCAGAAGACGGCTTCACGTTGGGCCTCTGTCGCTTTTTCACAGCCCTAATTGGCTACTGCTGAGGACAAGACGAGTTTTTCATGTTCTTGTCTCTTTGCGTCTCTGCCTCCCTCTGTTCCTCCGTCTCTCGGTCTCTTTCTCACAAGCTCCTCTCACACCACGCTGCTCTCCTGGAAAAACAGCTCACTCTGGAAGGAACCATTCACTGATTTCAAAAGCAGCTCTTTTTTGAATGTTGTTTTTTTCTTTAAATTCACACTTTCCTTTTTTTAAGTCATGTTGTTCGTTAGCTATTTCCATGTTATGCTTGTGCAAGCTTTGACTGCTTTCACTTTGTTTTAGAAATCAGTAGGATATCCTGAGTTTGTTACCTCAAGGGGTAAAATCATAATATTGCATTGTGGTATTAGCATGACTAACATATTTATTTATTTAAAGCTTCTCTAATCAACATTCATATAATAACAATGGGTCACACTATTATGTATATGTTCCACAGAGCGGGAATGTAGTGGAGCATTTAGCAGCTAAAGTGACAAATATTTTTCTCAGCAAGTTGGTGGAGAACAAAGTTGGAGCTATAAGAAGAGTGAATATTGAGCTTCATCAGATGGACAAAAAGGTGACCTCAAATGCATGACCCAAATTAATCTGCTGATGTCTTCATAGGGAGCTGTTCGCTATCAAGTTTGCCGGATCAGCTCGATATGAGACAGTATGTCAGTGTTTATCTTACAGTTTGTTTCCACTGCCCCCAAGCAGCCAGTACATTAATTAATATACTTGTAATGTCTGCATTTTTAGGGACAAACAGGTAGCATTGACTAAAGGAGCGTAACAGGGCATTTATTGCCTAAATCTTGCCTAAAGCCCAAGTCTGGCCTTGCAGTTCAGTAAAAAAAACACATACAAAAAAAAAAAAACAGAAAACACAAGCGATAGCACCATAAAAATGACCCCCCCCCCAAAAAAAGGTAAAACTTCTGATACCTCTTATGTTTTAGCTTGAGTTATTGAGCAAGAAACCCAGAAGCCCAGTTACTGAGTTTAGGATGGTCAAATTTAATGAAATGTTCTTTCTATCCTGAGATCACAGAGGTGAGTTCGTTTCGGACTTTTTGATCAAACCGCTGCATGAGTACAATCCAAGTCGCAGCACCTTTGTGAATTACAGAGCATTTGGTCCAGTTTGTGCAGTGTCCACAGGCCTTGAGGTATTAGGAGTCCCTGAGTCAGGATAACTGTTGTCTGTCCTCAATGGAATCTAATTGGACGGTCTCTCTTTTCATTGGCAAACGCAAAAGGTTTGGGGCAGGAAATAGGAGCTGTGTCTCTCTTCCCCCTGGCTCTGCCTCAGGGTCTCCTGCCAGAGAGTGAAGGAACAGAGCCAGACGTTTTTGTTTTTTTTCCTCATTGTTGTTGTTTTTTGTGTGTGTGTGTGTGTGTGTGTGATTGTGTCCATGAGAGAAAGGGAAAGAGAAAGAAAGAGTGTGCTGGGATGTGTCAGAGCATTCTTTCTGCTCTGCAAATCTGCGTGTCCACATGTTTGCACAGAGGAAGGAAAGCCATATCTTTCGGAGCAGCATCCTCATACCGCTTGCCCACCCCTCCCCCACATCCCTCCAACTCTTTATCAGACACATCATCTGCGAGTATAAACAGAGATGGAGAGCGTTTAGCTGTGCTGCCACTCTCCTCTGATCTGCGAGCCTTCCTATTCCCAGAATCCTCTCCTCAAATTATGAAACCAATGAGCAGTCATTAAGATAGGCAGATCTTTGGCCTCTGATGAGGAAATGCTGGGATAAAAAAAAAAAAAAAAGTCCTTTTATCAGGATACTATAAAGAGATAGTGGGCTGCGGATCCTTCAAAAGCAGCAAGTAAGGCCAGAGAGAGGAAAAGAAATGCTGCAGAGGATGTCTTCCTCTTTCTCTCCTTTTAATTTTGTCAGGTTGTCTCCTGCATTTTCCCCTCTCACAAGCTGTGGAAATCTCCGCCACTCTGTGTCTTTCACTCTGTCACTCTTTAGAAGAGGAGGGAAAGATACACATCCTGCTGCTTTTGCTGCCACTCCAGATTTTTCCCCCTTTCCTCTCAGGAAGTTTCCCATCTGCCTTTGTGCTGGCTTAGCGGAGAGGCCCAGTGGTGTTGAAACAGTGGCCGATGCGCACACTGATTGGGAAACACACTCATGCGTGTATGGTTTTACAAACACGCAAGCATCCATACACGCACTACAAACACTCGCTGATAAGCCCCGACTCGGACAGACAGACAAAGCGCGCACACTCAGTCATACACGTAGGCGTACTGTAGATTACCACATTCATGTATGTTAGTGGGAAGGGGGGTGAGGGGGGGGCTACTCTGGCATTGTCTGTTTTCTTTGTATTGATTAATGCCCCTTTTAGCGTCAGCTCGCTCCTCTCCTTGACCCAGCTGACCTGTTTATTCTTCCTCTCACGCTGTAATAAAATGGCTTGAAAACAGATTCTTACATACAATCCAAACACATGTTAGAAAGCCAGTAAAGCGAAGAGGAATAGGAAAGAACTGTCGACATTACTTCTACAACTCAATTTCTCTCTCTTTCTCCAGCTTCTTCCTCTTCTTTTTTTTCTGTACTGCATCAGAAAAAAATCGTAATCAGCTTGCGAACTATCAGCAAGTATAGCTGGAAATCTACTGCTATTTTGGTTTTGGTTTTTTGTTCTGGAGTTCATGAAGCTAGACACAACACCAGCTTCTGTCTGTGACTTCTGACCCTGCTGCCGATCTTTGTTTCCCAGAATCATCCCATTCCAGAGGCCGCTGAAGATCAAGGAGCTACTGCAGAAAGTGACTGAGGCCTTTGGCCAGCAGATGGACATGTTCTTCATGGAGAAAGAGGTACATAAACAACTAGTAGACAAGTCTTAAGATGACTGGCTGCTGTTATGAATCTGATTAAGAACATCACGGGCATAAGAAGGCAAGAAAGGGTTCTGGGTTGGACTAGTATTTGTGTACCCTCTTAAGGTGCAGTATAAGTTAATTTCTCAAGAGCTAGGCTTTTACATAGCAACAACACATACAGTACAGTATGCACTGATGCTTTTACGTGCCAACATTATGGAACAATGGTCAGTGAAAGGTCATATGCTATATGTTTTCTTGTCCTTTCAGCTGATGCTGCCCCTGAAGACGCAGGAAGATCTGGATCAGGCGGTGCTGACATTGAGCTGCAGCTCGGGAGCCAATGGGTTGCTCAGGATTCTGCTCAAGACCCCCAAGAACAACCATGTGAGTTCTTAACAAATTGAATCTATGAACTTTCATTGGAGTGACTTTAAGACATAATTTTAATGCAACCTGTAAAATTTAAACAGCTGTTGTGTCGAGATGTGTCGGTGTATAAGCAGTAGCCATAATAACTGTGTCGTGAACAGCTGCAGATTAGTCACACGCTGACAGTTACTGGGAATTCAGTTGCCTAGACGAAGTTCACTTTTTAAAACCAGGCAACCTTTAAATAATGTCATTTGAGTCAGAGCTACTATTTGCAGAACTTTGAGGAACTCCCCCTACTGATGTGATGATGTAACTGTGAAATGCTGTCCTCTCTTCCTGCACATCCACTATGTCTTACTCCCTGGGTATTTTCTCTTTTTAGTACCTACAGGTGAACAGCAGGGACAAACAGAGCGAGATGAGGTCATCACGGTCACTGGGAGATCTGAAGGGCTCCCTCCTCAAGGGCTCGGAGAGGGTGCGCAAACACTCTACAGGTGGGTCGGCATGCAGAAACACACACAGAAAATGCAAAGTCATCAGCCATCGGACCAATCAAGTGGCCTTGCAGCTTTTATCAGAAGTTGTTAAGACGTAACTTCTCTGAGACAGGAACCAAATCCTGCTGATGCCAAGATTAGGGTGGCTTGTCGCAATCCCGTAGTCATAGGACTGTTAATGACAACATGAGAGATATGCTTAGTCAGAGGGTAAGAATGCAAAAAATGTAGGTGAAAGTGAAAACTGTACCCAGCAGAGAGACGTCAGGTTAAAGCAAGGACACTTCTCTGCTCTTGAACCAAGCAGCTCTTCATTTACTCGATTAGTTAGTGCATTGACTCTGAAGATGTTTATATTAAAAGTGTTGATCCTTGGATGTCAAAGGCACAGTAGGTTATAAGGTTGAGTTGTGACAAAGCTAACTTGTAATTAAGCTTTTGTACTAATTAGTTTTAAATAAACTCCTGAGTGATTTATTTGTTTTTATACCTTTGGATTGAGCTAGTCTAGCTCTTATCTGCTTCCCACTGCAGCTGTCTTTTTAACAGACTATTTAACAGGCAATTTTATCGTCTGAATGCTGGAAAGAAAGCAAATAAACCAAAATGTCAAACTATTCCTTTAAGACAAACAAAGGTCCTTTTCCTGTCACGTCACACTCCAGATAACATGGTACTCTCCAGCGCTGTCCCTCCTGGCTTGTTTGCTAACACAGCGTGAAGGTTTATTTTGCTCTGTGAGACACTGAGCTCTCCCTTGCCTCCCATGTCTGAATCCTTTCACTCCTCTCATATCAAGACTATCCAGAAGAGTCAACATTGTAGTCACATCTGAACCCTCAGACACATGCCGAAACGACCAGCTTGCTCTTCTGTGTCGCATTTGCATTTTTTGCGCAGAGTCTGAAAAAAAACAAAAACACTTTATGATCGCTGTCAGCGCCAATATTTCTCACACAGCCCCAATAACATCACCGCTGTCACCGTCCCAAGTCATATAAATTGTATAGAATTACCCGCTCGCTCTCTGTCTCAATTCCCCCCCTCAGCCACAAGTCAGAGCTGCTGAGAGATGGAAGTGGACAGAGTGGTGGCAGATGAGAGGTGACAGGAGAGCGTTCACAGTGGATGGTTGAGTGAAGATGTGATGTGAGCTCGGGTACCTCGATGACGTGAGGCAGCAAGGGGAGAAGGGAGGATGGAGACAGAAACAAACTCAAGTGTGATGAAAAGAAAAGTCATTTTGGCTCTCAGTCAAAAACTAGCAAGACTGGTTTATTGTGACTGTTTGTAGACATCTTGGCACCTCTCGGCCTCTGGGCACTTTTTCAGTATTGCTGTCAGCTCTGCCAGCAACTTCCAGTAGGTCTTCTTACAGTGTCAAGGACAAGTGCTCAGTCTCCGCTGCAGCTCATCTGGGGTGGGCGTTTGTCACAGTAATTGAGGTTATAGGTGACAGCAGTGTGGTTTACTAAATCACTTCTTGTAGTCCTGGTGCTGTTGAACTTGTTCCCATGAATAACACTGTTTTTCTCCTCTCTGTCTCCTTGATTTTCATCTCTTCATCATCCCTGTGCTCCCATCTTTACCTCTCGCCATCACCGCTCAATTTCTCCTTTTGCTTTCTGTTTCCTCCTGCTTTACACTTAATTCTTCTGTTTCCCCTCTCTTGTTTGCTGTTCCCTGTTCTCCTTTCCACCCTCTCAAACTGTCCCAGGTTCCCTGCACACAGGTCGGACGTCCCCGCCTCCCGGCAGCGTCCCCGAGGAGCAGCAGCAGATTGCCCGCCAGGGCTCTTACACCAGCATCCACAGTGAAGGGGAGTTCATCCCGGAGACCCACGACCAGAATGTAAGAGCACGTCCACAGGAAAAATATTGTGACATGCAAAATTTTTATGTAATCAACGTTTTTACTTAATCAACAAACACTTGCTAAACCACTCACAGTGGGTTGTATGAACATGCAATTAGTTTGGCAGTTCCAGTTAATGCAAAGTAATGACTAATTTCCTTAACCTTATAATTTGGCTCTTTTCAAAGATATATGACTCATGTGTGGAGGTGTGTGTTGGACAGTTTCAACACATCAGAAGTCTGACATCTGGATTCATTTGAGTGAAAACATCTCTGCTTTGTAGTGACTTTGCAGTGACTTTTTCATCTATTTTTAACAGGGACATTTCAAGAAAGTCTTGCTCATTACAGCCGCTTACCAACAAAACAAAAACAGAAAATAGTCATTCATTTTTAAATGTCTGTGGCACGACAAAGGTCTGCGATGTTGAGCTCCTTGCCTCTGGTGCTCAGTTAAGGGAATATTGCTTTACTTATAGAGCATCTTTGCTGCTGCTTTGTTCATTAATATCTAAAAATGACACCTCAACAGTGTCATGCCTAATGGGATCTCTTATCAAGGGAAACAAAACTATAAACTATAATAAATAATCAATATGCTATAAAATTTTTCATTCAACTTTTTAGGCTGAATGGACGTCCTTTATTTGACTTTTCGGTGGTTTAAAGAGCAAGTTTACTTAAATTTGGTTTCTTATCAATTTTTGTGTGTGTGTGGGCAATCAAAACAAACACGGATACATTTTACATTTCCAGAAAACAGAATGCTGCCAGGAGAAAGATTCTCTGAAGTGTCTTTTTAGTATCCAAATTTTGAGAAACTTTTTAAATGATCTGCCAGCCGGTCAGCTCTTGTGTGAAACCCTTGTATCCAATTTCCAAGACACGCAGTACTTGTGCCCTCTTCTCATTCTCATGCTGCGTTGCAGTTAAACTCTTATCTTCACGGCTTTATATTCTCCCCCACATGATTGCATGCTCTGTGACCCTCCATTCCCCTGTGTTATTATATCTGTCAGATGCTGGATCCCTTTGGGAGTGCAGACAACTCACTGTCGAGCAGCTGTCAATCAATAGATCAAGCACTGGACAGGTGAGTCATCGAGCAGCGTGTGATTTATGATCCTCATCTGTGTGAATTTATATGTGTGATGTGCACATTCATATTGTGGAACAGTGTTACGTGAAGAGATAAGAGACGTGTTTTGCATCGCAGTGGCCGTTAGCGCACGTGGATGTGGTTTTTTTTTTATGTTGCAAACACACACACACACACACACACACACAGACACACACAAACAGACACAGAAGCAACCAGAGGCTCTCAGTAAAGTCTTTAATCAGTGTTAAAGGCCAGCAAAGCACCCTAACCCTGCCTGTGCTGCTTCTATGGGGAAAAAAAAAAAAGGAATCGGGTCACTTTGCTGTTGCCATGGCGACAAAACTCTTATCCAGACGCCTGGATTCCTCTGTTATCATGTCAGCGAGAGAGAGAGAGAGAGAGAGAGAGAGAGCGAGAAACAGACAGACTGAGTGGGAGAGGTAAAAAAGTGTAAAGCGAGAACATGCTGGATGAGAGGAAAAAACTGAGCCAGAAAATGAAAAGAGTGAGAGTGAAGTGGAAGAGGGCGGCTGAAGAGCGACAAGACTGAATGTGAATCAAACGGGAAAGCACAGTGAGCAAGAGTGTGCTTTAGAGAAGGAGAGGGAGAGAGCGGAGGACGGAAACAGCTCTACCTGCACGAGGCTTATCTGGGCTCCAGGCTGCAGAACAATAGCAGGAAACGAGTGCATGGAACTTTTCCCTTCGAGCGGGCATGCGTGCCCCTTATCCAGGGTCTCGTGGCCCCGAGCCGCCCTGTGGTCAACAGAGACGTCACTCTCTGTTGGTTCGCTGGGGCTGCTGGCCACAGACAGGCCAGGGAGGTTGGGAGGGTGTACATTGACACATTTAACGCTAGAAAGCTCAAGTCCAGCAATTAAGCACCGCAAACTTCACTTTCACTTTCTTATTGTTAATGCAGAGAGGTTCTCAGCGCGTGGCTTATCTTTTCTAATTCAGCTCATTGTTGTTTAAAATCAGCTGTGACTCAGTAGTTTGAGCAAAGTCATTTTGAGGCATTTTGTGCTGCTTTACAGTCGTGGCTGCCTTAGAGCGGCAGCTATAGCCAGACTCTGTTTGAAGATAAGGGAAAATTGCAAACCATTTTTCACCCTCCCCCTCCCCTCCATCCCCTTTCCTGTTTTCTTGTCATTTCAGTCCTCCTTTTTCCCAGAACAACCGTGACAATAATTACCTGAACCTCAACTATGAATACAAAGGTAAGGAGAGGTGAAATCTGCAGGACTTCCGCAAACTGCGTCTTTGCTCTCAGCTCAAAACGCTACAGAAGATAAAACCTTGTTCGTTATTAGAAAGATTTGTCTGTTCTTACTCTTTGGTTCTGTGGTGATTACAGCCACACAAGCAGTTCAACAGAAAAAGAAGTGAAGCTCTGTTTGTGTAGCTCATGATTACCTCAAATTTTTCCTCTTGAAATTGCCCCTCGCCTCCAGATTACTAATGAGGAGAGAGGTTATGTTATTTGATGGTTTTATCTAGGAGTAAATAGTTAAAATGAGGAATGGGTTATTACCTAGATATTAAAGATCTTGGCTGTGTTTCTTGTGTCTCAGGAGGAGATGAAGGGTGTGATAACATCATAACTCCTCCTGTTTTATTCTCCTTACAGTCTCCTCTGTGCTCCCTGCGTCCATCTCCTTTTCCTCTTTGTCTCTCTTGTCTCGTCTCCAGTCTTCGTCTGCCTTTTTTTCAAACTCCAGCTCCTAACAGACAACCCTGCTTTCCAGGCTTTTCATGCCCACTTCCCTTCTCTGTCCCCTCGCCTCTTGATCCCCCTCCCACCCTTCACTCGTCTAGTCCTCGTCCCTCGGCTCCCTGTCTGCCCCCTTTTCCTTCAGAACGCAGATCAAATGAAGCAGGATAACAGATAAGGCCGCACTAATCCTCATGAACAGAGGAACCACTGCAGTGCTCCCAATCTGGTCATTTCTTTCTCTCCTGTACCACTTCCCTGTGCTGTAAATTAAAAAAGGGAGTGCTGCACATTGTGTACACAGACCAGGACTGTGGGAGCTTCATATAGCTGCAGCAGGCTTGTGCACGCATGCATGCACGTGTCTGCACACACATATAGATACTCCGCCCTCCCAGATGTAAAGCAGTGTGGCCCCTCCTGCTGAGGGCTTCAGTATTTGTTTACCATTCCCTGTGAGTAGATTTTTCCTCTTCATTCCGCACTGCCAAACACAAAAAATAACTCCCGTCTCCATGGGATACAGCCACAAAAACAGCGCGAGGGGAGGCAGTCATCTGACAGAACAGCTGCTTTCAATTGCAAGTGACTCTGCTGCACTCTTCTCTGTGTATGTGTGTGTGTGTGTGTGTGTGTGTGAGAGAGAGAGGGAGAGGGAGAGAGTGTAAGCAGCGGTCGCCTGCGTCAGCAGTGCTCCCCACCTGCCTTTAGTTACTGCTCCACTGGGTTCAGAGCTAAGGCTAAGCTAGCACACATGAGCTGTTTTCAGTTTCTCTCTTGACTGCTGTCAGGCGACACCAACAGCTCTGTTAGGTGTCTGAAAAGCGGCCTTCCATTCGAGTCCACTTTGATTTGGCATGCCGAGACAAGCGAAAGCGGTGTATCGTCTGTCAGATGTTACCAGTTGAAACGTGAAACTCTTTATTAGGTGTCAGTGTGTGTTTCTGAGCAGCTTACAGCAATTAAACTCGCATTAGTGAACTTGTGAATGAACACAAAAATGTAAATTGAGCTGTACTGTAATTTTAAAGCACAGTGCAGTTGTGATGTGAGTTGTTGAGGCTTCACTGACTTCCTAACTGACAGATCTGCCTCACTGCTCCCTCCTCAGGTCGCCATGGGAAAGGGGGGACTTTCCCTCGCCAGTTCCAGTTGCCCAATCGCAGCAAGGATTATGGAGACCGTAAGAAACCGGCTTTTCTAGAGCAACAATACCGCTATTATTCCACAGATTAAACAGATATGTTACTATGTGTACAGGACAACACAGACAGACATCTTCTAAATGACTCCTCCTCACATTTCTACTACTTTTCCAGATTAAATATTTTTCAAAGTTGTTATTGATTGTCTCTGCATTTTTTTTTTTTTTTTTGCTCTCTGGGTAGATTTGGTACATAAAGTGCTGGCTTGCTGTTCCAGGCAGCTGCTAGTAATTGCTTACTCAGAGGCTAACCTTGGCTAGCAGTGATTTACGTTTCCCTGCGGTGAACCCGAACTTGTATGAAAACACAGCGCCCTGCTTCCTGTCTGAGGGGAAGTGGGACAGAGTGGCGAGAGGCACTCTGCTCTGGCTGGCCTTAAGTCTTGGCCAAGAGCTCACTTTCTGCACAACACCTGTAAAATAACTGTGTGAAAATCATGCACAGTACAAAACAAAAAATGCTGTGGCCCGTTTGTGCATGTAAAGCCATTAATATGTCTATTTCTGTTTTAAATGTCATTTTTCAGGTCGTAGGACACTTCCGCGCAGCTTCATGCCACAGGAGAACCTGTTTCAGCTGGTTCCTTCCAGTCGCACACGCAGTTATAACGGAGACAGCACGCTGCAGTACAGCGACCTGCGCTCACTGGGCCGCACCGCCGACAAAAGCTGCCAGCGTGGAACATCCAAGTGTAAGCAGAGCCCTTAAAATCTTAAAACTTTTCAAATGAAGGACAGACAGGGGAGGGCTAAAGGAATATTTCATCCCAAACACATCATCAGTCTTAAATAAACTGAATTCTGGTGGCTTTGTTGTTTATTTGGTGTTGTGTCAGTCTGGTTCCTGTGGATAAGAGACAAATAAACCCGCACTGATAACCCAGACATGAATAAAGAAAGTTCACACTTGTTTTCTTCTACTTGTCAAGAGTAGGGCTTGGTTTCAGACCTTTTTACTTTGCTATGAGCCAGTAATACAACAATGAACGACCAGATGTCCACCTTATTAATTGCGTGGTAGGTTTTTCCACATAAAACATGAAGCAAAAAAATCTAATCAAAACTTTGACGGTTAAATTTAGCTTATGTTTATGCTTCCTGTACAGAAGCTTCTTTTTTTTTCAGCTATAATCATTATACTAGAACGCTCTATTTTCAGTTCGCTTGGGAAGTGAAAACAGCACAACGCAGTACTGAAACTTAAATATATCCTATCAGCATATCATTTCAAAATGACCTCGAGCACTTGTCAGAAGGCATGCTGGGTGCACCACAAAATATACCTATATATGTATATATATATGAACAGACAGAAAACAGGGGAAGTGGATACATAATCAGTGTGACTTAATCTAATCAGAAAAAGTTAGAAGAATTTTCTGTGTTCTGCCATTATGGGTGGAGACAAAACAAGGATATGTTGTTTTTTCAGTAAAAACTCTATGGCTCTCGAACATGTTCTGATTCTGAGTATTAATCAATAAGAAGGAGTCAAACTAATGAACAGTAATACTGTTTATCACAGTTGGTCGAGTTCCCCCCTCCTCGTCCACGTCAAAGGCTCACATCTGTCCTCGCTCAGTCTACAGACTGAATTACCCAGAAATTCTGTGTAAAGTTCAGCTCAGCAGTCTGTGGTTGATGTGTTGGTCTTCACTGTCCTTCTCACCCACACACAACTGAGCTGTCTAACCCAGCCGCAAAGTAACTTGTTAATTCCAAAACAAAGTCTCAGAGTCTGGGCCTGTGAAGATGAGAGTTGCTGAGATGCTCTCTCTTGGTTTTGATGACTTTCTGTTGGCTGAGCGTGGTTTGACTCAGATATCAGGGGGTTTCTCCCCATCTGAGAGGGTCTGCGGTGGGAATCATTTAAGAGCCCTGCGGTGGATTTTGACGTCTGGTGCGCGAGTTGCAGTCTGGATTTGTGGCGGATTTCGATGCATGCTTCAGTGTTAGTGTTTGCTCAAATCAGTATATCACATTGAATCTGTCAGCCTCTGGGGTCTTGGTAACAAAATAAATTACTGGTGGGTTTTCATCATGTGGTGTTGTGTTTCTGCAGCCCCTCGGGCGCCAGTCAACTGGCGACAAGGAAAGCTTTTGGGGCGCGGCGCGTTCGGAGAGGTCTACCTCTGTTATGATGCCGACACCGGCCGCGAGTTGGCTGCCAAACAGGTGCCCTTTGATCCCGACTGTAAAGAAACCAGCAAGGTGAGAGAGTACACACTAAGTCACTGACTGCATGTATGTAAGGACACGAGAGTCAGTGATTTTATGATTCTGAATTAAGGATGCTGTATATTTGAATTGCTCTATGCTTTTCTTAATTCAGACGTTTTCTTTCTGTAGGAGGTGAATGCTTTGGAGTGTGAGATTCAGCTGCTGAAGAACCTGCGTCATGAGCGGATTGTTCAGTACTACGGTTGTCTCCGGGATCTCGAACAGAAGAAACTAACCATTTTTGTCGAGTTCATGCCCGGGGTGTGTATTCTGCAGGGTTTTTCATTTGAATGTATTTACCTCAGCTAACTTTTACAGTCACATGTAGCAGTTTGATTGAGACACAAATATGAAATAATGTCTGAGGATGTCATATTTTGAGTTGTTGTGGCCGCAGTGATAGGTACACAGACGTTTTAACATAAAATCAAACCCGTATCAGCCACATCTGCTCAAAACCAATTTTGAAATGTCAACAGCTGTCAACAAACATGTCCTCAGTGGTTGATGTCAGCAGAACATCTCAGTTTATGAGATCATTTTCTCACTAAATGAGCGTCTTAATGAGCTGCTGTCGCCTGTGGACCCTGTTCCTCAGCCTGTTTTTAATATTTCCTGGGCTATTTTTTTTCTTTTTTTTTTTTTTCACTGAGTGGCGTTGAGCGTCTTAGTCACACATTGTCTGGAGCTTGGAAATGTTTATGTTTCACTGGAGTTTTCTGGCAGAGACAAGAGAGGAGGTGACAAAGCCAAGTTCGTGTGTGTGTGTGTGTGACTGCTCGGCATGGCTGCACCGCTGTGGCTTACCGATAACACTTTACCCGGAGTTGGTTTGGGGGGGAGGATGGTGGGGGGCGAGTGTCCCTCTGAGAGCCAGAGAACTGTTGAGGTGTCTTGCTGACAGCTGAAGAGAATGAGGGATTTTGTTTTCACTGTTTAAGTGCAAAACTGCGTCAAACGGGTTGCTGGATCACGTCTTTGCTCTGGCGATTTTCCTTGCATGGAACTGAAGGGAAATGCAGGACATCGAACGTGTTTGAGCTCAAAATAAAGCAACAGCTGTTTTTCAGCATGTTGTATGCTTATATACTTCGAGGGCTGCTTTCGCAATGAAACACAATAAATAATTTGGATTTAAATATTGTAGCAAGTGTGCTGCCATGTTCTCCTTAAAGTTGTTGTCATATCAGACACTGAGTCAATTTTTCATCCATCATACACATCCTTCCAAAGAATGTCTACTATAATTTCATACGCTACAGCTGTTACAATAACATTCATTAAAACTGGAGCCAGACTAAAGGTCATGAATCCATTTCTGCCTTCCACTAATTGTCTCACTGACTTTCTGTTTTTGGTCTCATCAGGGCTCAATAAAGGACCAGCTGAAAGCCTACGGTGCCCTGACAGAGAAGGTGACGAGGAGATACACCAGACAGATCCTCCAAGGAGTTTCCTACCTGCACAGCAACATGATTGTACACAGAGACATCAAAGGTAACAGAAATCATGAGCTGGCTAAAGGTCAGGGTAGGATTTTAATTGGATTTGTAACCAGTGAACACCCACATTTGAGACATGGACTTAAGACACAGTGTGTAAACAGCTAATCTTTCTGGTTAATATTGCAGCAACTGTTGCTGAGAAAACTACTGATCTATTCAGTTTATTCTGGTTGACATTTCCTCGTTTGGCTATTCACCGTCTGCAGAAGGAGCCTGGAAAAATTGCTATTTTGAACTCCCCTTTGAGATAAATTAGGCTTCATGCTGGTGAAATCGTCCAGGCTAAAAATGTTCAACACCGGATGGAAAGGCTTTAGTTTGGCTGCCCGCAGCTTTGGGAGTCACTGCTTCGTACAGCAGCAGCCAAGAACAGGGAAATATACCGTCTGGTGGGGAAAAAAAAGATAGTAGGTCTCACAGGACATGAGCTCTGTGAGAGTATATGTGGGTGGGATTTTCCACTTAAAAATGCTTTTTAGTGTGTAATATACGGTGTGTGCTCATCCTACCACACAACAGCTCTTCTGTATGCAGTAAAAAGAGCTGTCAGCCCATGTGGTTTTTGGAGAGAACTTGGCATCACAGCTGTGACATTAGTCTATAAAGTTTCTGGGAATGTAACGTTCAGAGGAGCCAAATATTTGGAGATAATTTATTGGAGAGTCTCACAACAAAAGTGTGGGCAGTGGAAACAGACTGAAGAAGTGAGACGTTGAGAGTAAAGCTCACAGTCTCTCGGTCTGTCCTTGTGCAAGCCCTCCATCCTCCAGTGGGTGAGTGGCCAGTGGCATACATTAGTCACTGATCAAACACGTGGAGCTCCTGAAGGAAACAGAATAGACACAGCCTCAAGTCGGAAAATTACTAAAGGACGAGGTAATGGTTGTTGGGTTGCGATCCACGTGGAGCAAACAGTTGATTCAATATTTGATTTTCTGATTTGTCTAATGTGGGACAAGTGAAAACACAAGTTTTTCTAGGGATGAATCAGTGTGCTATTTATAAAGATTGCTAAAAGGTACAGTTTGACATTTTAGAAATATGTCTGCAAAGCTCTTTGTGACCACCCCGTAACAGCTGACTCTGTTAACTGGACCTACATACTGTCAAAGCATCCCTGTGAGGATATTGACAACCCGCTGGGGGACTCTTGAATAACTCTGAGCTCATTTTGTTTTCGTTCCACCAGGTGCTAACATCCTGAGAGACTCATCGGGGAACGTGAAGCTGGGAGACTTTGGAGCCAGCAAACGTATCCAGACCATCTGCATGTCTGGTACAGGAATCAAGTCTGTCACTGGCACCCCCTACTGGATGAGTCCGGAAGTCATCAATGGGGAGGGCTATGGCCGCAAAGCTGATGTATGGTAAGAATAAGATCAGATGGAACTGTAATGAGGCCCAAAGGGGATTTTAGACTGTTGCAGCACAAGGCACAAAAATACACTGTCGCAGTAAAACCAATAATGTTACCTCAGTGAAACGCTGCAGAAGAAATACATTGTTGAAGCAGTTGTGTTGGTGGTATGTACTGTGTGTCCAAAAATTCAGGAGACACATTTAACACTCAGCAGTCGAAATGTATTTATTCATTAGACTCTTGTCTAATGTGTGTTTTTGTGTGTGTGTGTGTGGGTGGGGACGCTCTTTTATTAGATTCAATTCAGTTTCAGGATTTATTTTCACCTAAGACACGGGAGAATTGTCGGAACCCACAAAAGCGCATTTAATCCTTCAGCTCATCTGAAAACTGAAAAATACCCAAATTACTTTCATGCTCAAGTGCTTTGGCATAATCCTGCAACAAACAGGGCTTTAAATGTAAGTTTATAATGGCAAATTCTGTGAGATTGGTCTGTGTCAAAGAACATGAAAAAGTTCAGAATAGTAGAAGCAGTAGTAGTAAGTTGAGTAATCTCAACTTAAGGTTTCAACCAGTGTTTAACCTGTGGGACGCTAACACTTAGTAAAACTGTAATGAACTGCTGATGCTGTGAAAGGTTACATAAATATAAACCTGGCATATGTGTACATTGATAGATTAAACTTTTGTCTGACTTTTGTCAACTCTGCTGGATTGTTTGTCCGCAGGAGTGTTGCCTGCACTGTTGTGGAAATGTTAACCCAGAAACCTCCGTGGGCTGAGTATGAGGCCATGGCAGCCATTTTTAAAATTGCCACTCAGCCTACGAAGCCCATGCTCCCCGAGGGCGTGTCCGACGCATGCAGGGACTTCCTGCGGCAGGTGTTTGTGGAGGAGAAGTGGCGGCCCACTGCAGACGTTCTGCTCAGCCACCCGTTCGTCCAGGGCAGCTTCTGAGGTGCGTGGATCTCCTCCCCTCCCCTGCCTGCGAGGCCTTCACGGCCCCGACGCCTCCTCTCCTCTCCGGCCCGCCCCGTCCCCTGGACTCCCACCATCCTACTGTTACCAGGACCCAGGGCTCAGTATCACTCCAGCTTCCTGCCCTGCTATCTTTCACCAGTGTCTGCCTGGTCAGGACCACCACATCTCTCGCCAACTAGCTCAACCTGGATTTTTCACAGAGAGGCCAGGTTGATTGCATCAGACCTCCAGAGTACTCCGAGGCACAGAAGTGTCATTCCCCCAGGAGGGGAGCAATGAGACAGCACTTTGCAGCCTCACAAGCTACAGACTGCTGTCCTCTAACAAGAGCAGGAAGTGGCCCAAGTTAGAGAGCAGGGATGTCTCAAGCCTTTCTGGGTCTTTGTACTCACTTACTGCTGCAGAACAGTGTCTAGGTTTGGACGTCATCATGACTGACCGCTGACATTGATCACATGTGACAGTACTCTAAGTTACTCATCAGCTTAAGTTAGCTGTGAGGGAAATTAAGATGGTAAAATATTTTTATATGACAGACAATAACGCATACAGAGTCATCTTAGCAAATGAGTTTTCTACTGTCAGCTAAAAAACGTTTAAATGTATTTTTGTCAACGCCTTACAATCAGAATTTGTAAGCAAGAATGTCTTTTTTTTAAAGCATCTTAGAGGGTTGCACTACCCTACTTTCATAGCACTCACAAGCCCATTTAGAAGGATTGTCAACATTGCACTTTTGATATCATGCATTGAAATATTTCCAACATGCAAGATAATCAACTGAGGAGATATTTTTTCTATGTGAAGCCTTTTTTATATACAATTTCATATTGAGAATTGTGTGGATTGTTCCAGATGAAAAGAAAAAAAAATACAAACTTTTACATTAGTGTGCAATGACTTTTAAGCAATACCAACACCTCTGTTGGCGTCTGTGACATCCATTCCAGCTTCCCATGCAGTGAGCCTTGGGTCCACAGGAAGAAAAAAAAAAACAAAGTGGCCAAAGAAAAGTTTCAGTGAAAGAAACTTTCGACGATGTTAGACTAAAGTTAATGTGCAGTATTAGTCATGTTGGATTGTTTTGTCACCTCAGAGCCCTGTAGCCTTTCCTATGTTATGGCAGCTTTGTGCACAGTAAACTGCACAGACCAAATCAGATGCATTGACGTCACATCGTGTTAGTATGAAAAACATGAATTGAATGAATTAGACTGAAGCAAGAGTCTCATTTATGGTTTTGTTCTATGAATCTTGTCACCCCATGCCTTTGCATTGCTTCCCACACTTTATGAATGGATGACTTAGTGACCACTTGGCAGCACACCTCACTCTGTGTAACGTCATGTGACATGTCGCCAAAAAAGGGGTCCAGTTGGGACGACGGAGCTGAACGCTGTATTCTTTAAAGTAATGAGATGATACTTTAACGGAGGAGATCGACATTGGGGTGTGGTGGCTAGCTGTGATGCAGTGGCACTTAAGGAATGATCAAATCTTTTTCGACCCTTGTTAGTGCCTTATCTGGATCTTCTTGTAAACACAAATGTTCACTGCCAAAGCCGAAAGCTTCTTAATTAGGTGAGCAGCTGTTCAGTAAGAGAGCACACACAGGATTTGCTTTATTTACTTTTTAAGTTTTTTTATACTGCAAAAATATACTGTAAATATATATTGTTCTGCACTTTTTTTTTTAAGAAATTTCTTTACATTATATACAAATCTATTTGATGAAATAGCTACGGTATATAGTAGATTGTACTGTGATTTAGACAGGACTATGTATGATTGTCTCTTTGAGAGCTGTAGGCAGTATGAAAAGGCTGGGAGGCTTTCGATTGGGACATAGTTTGTTTTGTCTTAATGACAAAGCCTTGAAACATGAAATGTATCAAGTCATTGATCTTTTGTACATTTAACTTAATAAATCCAAGGTCTAAGACTATTTTGTTGTGATTTTATTGATTATGAAAAGTATTACATTTGCCCTTGTTATTTTTTTTTCCACTTCCGTTAAGATATTGGTCTTTATATTTTTGGCACTACATTATCTGATTCACAAGGCATTATACAATATTTTCTTGTTCCTTTTTTAGTTCCTTATTTGATTTTTAACAACCACAACAGTGCATAAGGAAGACAAAAAGGAGAGAAAATACCACGTGCACTTCAAAATTTACAGTTTTTAGTTTTAAATGAACCACAACAAAATATGTTGATTAATGGATTGGATTTAGGCATATACACTCACTGGCCACTTTATTAGGCACAATCTAATCCAATGCATCAGCTTTGCTATAAATTCTGGTGGTGATATTAAGAGATCATTAAGTTATATGTTATGTTATACATTCTTCTAGGCGATGTGATTGAGGTGGAACACCCAGATGAAGCGCTGTGCTGGTTAAAACACTCTACATCAGCTCTGTAGCTTGAGGCAGCTGTTGTGCTGTTGAACAACCGCTTACGAAAGCTGATGTTTTGTAACGTCGTGTCTGCGAGCGTGACGGACTCGTCGCGACGAGCAGCAGACACCGTGGACCGACAGAGCGGAGGACGCCGTTCACTGTGCGTGTTTCTGATACAAATATTGCTGCTATATTGAAAACAAGTATGTCTGCCTCCCGCACAGTCATATGTTTACTAAGAAACGACTTGCGTCTCCACGACAATGAGGTAAGAAACTATCACGAGTGAATGTATGCACGAAATTGGACCCAGTTTATCTTTGGTGCACATTAAACTAAATAGTAAGCATGTTTATTTAACGCTGTGTGCCTGATCTTCGACATTTATTACGATAATGTCATTATGAGAACATTTTGTGCGTATTATGTAGCAAGTTTTCTCCTAGCATCAAGCTAGGTCTGTTCAGCTACCAGCAACAAAGTCATTTCCGGTTTTTTCCTCCTTGGGAATAAAGGTTCTAAGAATCAAAGTTAAATTTAACCTTTGAATTCGTCACAAAACTGTTCAGATTAAGTGTAAAAATGTTATTCCTGACATACCTTTTCCTCATCTTGTAATATTATGTTTACCAATCTTTTTTATAACTTATTCGGGAGAATAAATTAATAACGTGCGACTTGTGGTTGCATTTTTCAGAATAAAAGACATGGTTTTCCAAATAAAATTTAAATATATATATGTGTGTGTGTGTGTGTGTGTTTGCTGCAATTGTAATTTGGATAATTTGATAATTTTTGTAAACAGATGATGGTATGACCTATTCTTTGTACTCTTTACATGCAGCTTTTCTACTGGGCTCAAAGAAATGCAGAGTATATTGTCCCATTATACTGCTTTGACCCCAGACATTATGTGGGAACATACAACTACAACCTACCAAAGACTGGGCCTTTCCGCCTGCGCTTCTTACTGGAGAGTATCAGTGACCTCAGAGACACATTGTTGAAGAAGGGCAGGTAACTAAACTGTTATTCGTTGACTGTTCCTTATGCTTATCACCTCAATTTACATGTCTTCTGCTGCTTTATTTACATCGCAGACTTTCTCCACAGTTCAGCTCTGTCGTTGTTTTAGCACTGAAGAGCCATACAAGGTTGAGAAGTGATCACAAAGTTTTGTATTGTGTTATTTTTGCACACACACTTGTGCAAACCTTGTCTTCAGCTCTCTAGGATTTAATGTCTACAGATGTAACAGGATCAGGACACACCTGGGGTTATAAGGGGTTATGTTGTCTTTAACGTTAGTGGTGCACACATTGTTCCCATCATTTTTTCCGGTTGGCGGGGGGGGTTACTAGCTCAGGATGCAGCTTGCCTGCCATGGTGTTAACTTTTGTGCGTGTGTTTTCTTTTTATGCGTGTGACAGCAACCTCGTAGTGAGACGGGGTAAGCCAGAGGAGGTGGTTGCCGACCTCATCAAGCACCTTGGCTCTGTCAGCGCTGTTGCTTTCCATGAAGAGGTATTTTTTAAAAAGTCTTTCTCTCACTGTAATTGTCACAACCTCGTTACATCGTCTGGTGATTTTGACATGATTTTTCCCTCATGCTATCATGTTCTAGGTTACTTCAGAAGAACTGACTGTTGAGAAACAGGTGAAGGACGTCTGTGCACAGTTGAAGGTCAAAGTTCACACATGTTGGGGGTCTACACTGTACCACAGAGATGATCTTCCATTTCACCACATGTCCAGGTGAGAGAGCATATGGCTTGACTGGGATGTTTTTACATTTTGTGTGAGATTATGTAGATTAAGTAGTATTATGTGCTTAGAATATCTCATATCATGTGTTTTTTTTTTGTTTTTCTTCCTTAGGCTGCCTGATGTGTACACTCAGTTCAGGAAGGCAGTGGAGACCCAGAGCAGTGTGAGGCCTGTGATCCCAACCCCCGAGCAGCTAAAACCTCTTCCCCAAGGGCTGGAGGAAGGATCCATTCCTACAGCAGAGGACCTGCATCAGACAGGTGAATAACCCTGGTGGTTAAATTCATACCGTATGCCTTGTGTTTTCCCTTTGTACTTTGTGTTCTGTGAATTTGCAGTAATGACAAAACTGTATCAGTATCACCAAGACAAATGCGGCTCAATTTATTTTATGTGCTTTTTAAATTGACTTTTATGCAAATATTTCTTACATGCTGTTGCCAAATAAGAAGTGAAAATTGCACATTTTATGCAGTGCTTCTGCCGAGTAAATCCGCATTGCTGCTACTTTCAGAAATCAATAGGCAAACTGCTGAGCACAGATTTCCTCATTAAGTGCCAGTGAGCACACAGGCTTGACTTCCATGTATACGATTAAGCTTTTATGATTCTGTGTGTCTTTAATGTGCACCAGGGAGTGTTTAAGACATTTGAATTCAATAATGCTGAAATTGCTTTTTTTAAATTATATTCTTGCAGAGCCTGTGACTGATCCTCGCTCAGCCTTCCCTTGCAGTGGTGGTGAAAGTCACGCTCTGGCCAGACTCAAACACTATTTCTGGGACACTGTGAGCACAACTTCCATTATACTCATACGGGGAAGTATTAACTACTGTGTGGTGTATTCATAATGAATATATTTTCTGTTTTGTAGGATGCAGTTGCAACTTACAAGGAGACTCGTAATGGCTTGATTGGTGTGAACTATTCCACTAAATTCGCACCTTGGTGAGTGATCATCTCTTTTACTGCTGAATACCCACCAGAGGTTAATGTTCCAAGTAAATAATTCCTAAAAAATCTGTCTGTAACCGCGCTGTAATTCTGTAGGTTGGCGTTGGGTTGCGTTTCGCCCAGGTATATTTATCATCAGATCAAGCAGTATGAGAGGGAGCGAACAGCCAATCAGAGTACATACTGGTGAGTCATGATTTTGAAAGGACTTAAATACCAAGCAGTACTGTGTAATCATGCCCCACTGGTATATGTACAACAGCTCACCAGGTGTTTTAGTGCTGGATCTGTAGTTGATAAAGTCAGGCTACAGTGTTTTAGAAAGTACAAATACATTCGGAGAATGATCAGTTTTTAATGGAAAAGAAATATACTCTATCGTCGAACACTGCTTAGTCACAAATGATGCAGTTTTGTTTTCACCTTCTGACGATCTTCACTGCTGTCTTTCAGGGTCATTTTTGAACTTTTGTGGAGGGATTACTTCAAGTTTGTAGGTGTCAAATATGGAAACAGACTGTTTCAGGTCAAAGGTAAAATGGGCTAAAGTTTTCAGCTGTTTTATTTCATTTTTTTTCAATACACTGTAAATGAATGTAAAGCTCACGGTGATCTCATTTTAGGACTTCAAGACAAATCTGTTCCATGGAAAAATGACATGAAGCTTTTCAATGCATGGCAGGGTTTGAACGTTTTTTTTTTTCTTCCCTTCACAAAATATCCTTCATCAAAATTCAAGTAGTGTCCCTCAGACGTGCACTGAATGCACATATATCAGTACCTGAAAATATGTACCTTTTGTAATTACAGAGGGACGAACGGGAGTGCCCTTTGTGGATGCCAACATGAGAGAGCTGGCACTGACAGGCTTCATGTCCAACAGGGGGCGGCAAAATGTTGCTAGCTTCCTCACAAAAGACCTGGGCCTGGATTGGAGGATGGGAGCTGAGTGGTTTGAATACCTTCTGGTAAGTGGTGAAGGCCAGGTTTTAAATCAGTTTGGACCTGCTGTTTTTAGGCCATAACTCATCTTCTGTTGTGCAATAGCAGAATTAAAGTTTAAAGTTTTTTTCAGTATTGCGCTCAGCATATGAGTCTTTTTCATTCTTACACATAAAAGATGACACTCACAAGCGCCTCTGCCTCATTATTGCAAAATTTTCCTCCACAGATTGATTATGATGTCTGCAGCAACTATGGCAACTGGCTATACAGTGCTGGAATAGGAAATGACCCCAGAGAGAACAGGAAGTTCAACATGATCAAGCAAGGCCTCGACTACGACAATAATGTATGTTTTGAGAAGGTGCATGATTCGCTGATTTCATTTCCTGTTGACATTTGTCTGGACCTTGCCGTTCTTTGTGGCCGACATGCTGTCTTGCTGATGATGAAAACTGAGATGATAATCTCATCTGCTTTAGGGTGACTATGTGCGCCAATGGGTTCCTGAGCTGCAGGGGATCAAGGGTGCAGATGTGCACACGCCTTGGACCCTCAGCACTGCTGCGCTGTCACATGCTCGCGTGTCCCTTGGTGAGACCTACCCCACCCCCGTCGTCATTGCGCCTGAATGGAGCAGACATGTTAACAAGAAACCGGTGGGTGTTTGAGAAAAGGGAAGTGGATGGTGTGTGTTCTGCTGCTGTAAAAGCTCTGCGCTGAAGTATAATTTTTCAGATCCTTAGATTTGATAGTGGAGTTACTTTACACTTCTGCTCCTCTACATTTATGTGAATGGGGCATCGGTATATTTACTAAAAAAGATTTGAGTACTTCCACAACTGGCGGACAATAATACTCAGTGATTCAAAAACTGAACAAGCAGTGTTGCAGAACTGTCTTCTTTTAAGTCATCACAGCAGGGCAAACGTTTGTTTTTCGGTTTTCTTTTCAGATGGGCCCGGGCCCTTCGCCGAGAGGAAAGAAAGGCCCATCTCACACTCCTAAACAACATCGGAACAGAGGCATAGATTTCTACTTTTCCAGAAGCAAAGATCTGTGATCTGCCTCAACACAGACACTGAACACGTCGGCGGATGCTCGGGGGATGGAAACTCCAGTGATGCAAACTTGGGCTGTTGCTGTAAAATCAGTGTTGCTCACATGCTGGTTTAGGGAAGCTAATTTGCAGATGAAGCACGTGATCCTACTCATTCTTGAATACTTGAATTTCACTGATCTATATGTAACTGTGCCAGCAGTTCCTTAGAAAAGTCATGCTCATATAGCACACCTCATGGACTTCTTTTTATGTTTCCTGTTACGCTCAAGCAGCAGTGAAAGCCACACTGCGGCTTTTAGCTTTGATGGAGTAGATCAGCTATGATAATCTAACTTTCCACTGATGTTTTGGGGCAGACTGTTTTTCTTAAATGTCTTTTTTGGATATACAGCTGTTAAGCTTTTTTATATTGCCTATTTGTGGCAGTTATAAAAATAAAACTGGTAAACTGAAGTGTGTTAAGTTGTTTTAAGTGACTTTGTTATGCTAAGGCAGTAAATTACAGCATTGGAATGAATCTTGATGTCTTGATTTCAACTCAAAAGAAGGTGGAACCATTGGCTTTCAGTGGACTGTAGGCAAGAAAAGAGAACAGAAACTAATTTCTGTTTTTCCGCCAACAATTTCCTACTTCAAACCACTTCGCCGAAAAGCCATAATCTAGTAGAAGTGCACTTTGGGGACCAGTGGTTTATGTAGGACCAGGTCTGTCGGACTGTCTGCGAGCCACATATCCTCCCACTGAGTGACGCAGCCCGCTGCAAACACCAACTGACATCACTTCCGTGTTGTTTCTTCATGTGAACTCTTCACTACCTGACACCAGGCCGTGTGTCGTTGTGATGTTCTTACTATTTAACTAAAGCCTGTCGTGTCCCGAAAGTCTCTGGAAACTTTCCAACATGGCCTGTTCCGATTCAGAAGTTGACTTGGGGACGATTCCTCTCATCGCGCTGAATATGAGTCTGAGGAAAAAGTTGGGACTGTATCTGAACCCCAGGAACACAGTGGCCCCGGACTGGATGGCTTTGGCGGAGGCCGTGGGCTTCACTTACCTCGAAATAAAGAACTACGAAGTGTCAAAAAGTCCCACACAGTCGGTCCTGGAGAACTGGCAGGCTCGCTCCGCAGACGCGACGGTGGGGAAGCTGCTGTCCGTCCTGACGGAGCTGGACAGGAAAGACATCGTGGAGGATCTCCGTCCTTTGATAGGTGCGATGCTTTTTGTTTTTTTAAAATGCTCATTTGAGTGGTACAAGTACATAATAGGTGCTCCATTTTTAAGCCAGTGTTCATCTTCCTGTCAGGAACTGATTAACATGGCTGAAGTTACGCAATGCAAAAAAGTATTTACAAATATGATTCTGTGTATTGTGAAATACGTGACCAAATAGAACTATTCGTGTTATATTTAATAAGATGAGAATAACATTTAAGTTCAGATAATACAAATACTTCCGCGAATTAGTTGTCAGACTGTTCAGTCCACGTTCTATGAAATCCCACCCAACTTCCTTTGTGCAGACTTGTGTGTTTTGGGGTTGTTTGCACATGTACATCGTTTTCTTTTACGTTACCAAGATGAGGATGTGTCAAAGTACAGAATGAGTCTGAAGAAGAAGGCTGAGCCCCCACTTCAGGTTGATGAGGTTGACAGCTGTTTCCCACGCACCCCAGAGAGGCTCGGCATCACCCTGGACGACGACCCTGATGGTCAGTATTTGTCTCCTCCTTATTTTTGTATTCTGTTTTTAAATGATTTATGCAAATAGATGACAGGGCCATGGGTTAAACACACACACACAGATTTAACACCTCCGACCCACTGAACACTAACTGTATATCATTAAGTGCACTGCAAAGCAAGCATTTCCTGTCTAAATAAGCTGTATGACATCCAAATATTCTACTTTTTAACTCCTTTACATTTATCTCTCAGCCGTAATTAGAAGTTACTTTTCAACATGGAACTTCACACACTAAACATAAGATCAGAATGAAAATATGACAAGTGCCCAACAGTATAATAAGTAGTAGTAGTAGTAGTAGTAGTGGTAGGGGTTATTTAGCTTTGCCTTGACCAACTATAACAGTAAAATGATGCATTATAACACTCTGCATTGGGCCATTCAGCATAATGATACTTAAACTTTTCATACTTGAGTTACATTTTCTGATAAAAGGTTAAAAAATAAGTACATTTAGATAAAGAAAGAAAGAACCTGAGTACTTGCATAGAATTGTGGTTCATTAGGTTACCAGTGATCATTAGCGTTTTCTGTTCTTGAACAGGTTTCATGCGACCAGCCGTTTCCCCTCCAAACCTAAATGACACATCTTAGTATCACTCATAGCAAAAGTATTATAAATGTCTGACTTTGTAATGCAGTTCTAATGGCCAGAGGGTTTGCTCAAATCGCACTTGGGTTAACGACATCAGAGTTATTTTCTGTGGCGAGACATTAAACGGGAAAGGTTCCATCTAATCAGGACATCTGAAGCTCTTATCACGTCTGCATGGCTGCACAGCTTCGTGGTTATCACTGTGCTCTTGTCACATTTCTGTGGAAAATATCTCATTTATGTAGAACACTTTTTTTTTTTAATCTACTGGCCTTATAAGGATAGATAAAGTTGTGGCATTGATTTTAACGTGACTGAATTGAATCCAGGTGCCCCTGAGCTGTTCGATGCCTTCATCTGCTACTGCCAGAGCGACTTCGACTTCGTCCATGAAATGATCCGGGAGCTGGAACAGACAGAGTACAAGCTTAAACTGTGTGTGTTCGACAGAGACGTCCTCCCGGGCTCCTGCGTATGGACCATCACCAGTGAACTCATCGAGAGGAGGTGGGGCATCAACACAAACTGACCATGTCCTTTTTAAAAACTGGCATGTGGGTTGTAAGGGCTGTGACGTGATTGAAATGTAAGGAACATCAGCGTATTATGGAAATTGTGGATTACGACAGGGGAGAGGGCTAATATTCCAAGAAAACAACCATTCATTTCTGACGGTGAATTGGGAGATTTACAAGAAGAACCCCACCCTGCAAATATTCACTGACATTAATTTTACAAGAAAACACTACTTTGCAATGCTGGGTCAACCTCATCACACCACAGACTCCACTGCTTGCCGTTTGTTAGAATAGAAATAGAATAGAAAGCTTTTATTGTCATTGTACAGGTACAACGAGATTTCCGCTTTCCCATAAAGTGCACACAGCAATAAAGTAAACAATAAAGTACAGAAATGTAAACAATAAAGTACAAAAGTATAAAAATAAATATGTATGGCAGTATATGTCAGTATACAACAACCTCAACATACAGCAGAGCAGCGATAGTGCAGGTGACAAGAGTTCCAGGAGTTCCTGTATTTAGCAGCATTATGGTGTAGGTGGCGTTGCCAGTAATGTGCAAAGCCTGTCAGTTCTTTTGTGCTAGACTTGTGTTGAGTCTAGTGACAGCTTTAGGAAGCTGTTATGCCTGCAGCAGATGACCTCATCATATTATACTTTGTAATCAGATGTGGCAATAAAGAAAATCGCCTTTTTTTGCGCACAATCGCCGTATTATCTGAAACATTTAGATTTTCAAGGAACATCGTCTTGAGTTGGACCTATCCGGAAGAAAACATAATGATTTGGATTTATTCTCTTTAATTTGGGATTTTAAGATGAGGGAATATATTTTTGCCTTTCCTTTAATATACCATCATAGTAGGCTATGGACAAATAAAATAGTTTATTTGAGTATAAAAACAGTTAGGTTTTCAATAATTCACATGAAGGACATCTCACAAAGCTGACCCTCTAATTAACATCCACTCCTTAAAGGCTGTACTGGAATGTACTAGATATAGACAGGGTAACATCCAGTGAACCACAAAGATAAGCTGCAAAGATGACAGTTTAAAGATTCAGCGCAAATTGTCATGACAGAAAACCTCAGGTAAAACAGAAGTTCTCTGGATAAGCCAGTTACTTGGCCTCGTGATGCAGCGCTATGGTTTGGTCCTTAAACTCCAAGTAGGTTAGTGCTTACAAACAGGGCAAAATCTATCTCTGTTAATAATTAATTAACAAAAAGAAATTAAAAGCGTAGAGGTACAAAAGATGTGAAAGTTTCAGTCATGTCAGAAAGCTAAAGTAAATAGTAACAGTTTCATTTTAAATTTCAGTATTTTAAGTCGTGCCAGACCAAGAATTTTACCGTAAGACAACCAACAAGTCCTATTTTTAAAATCCCACTGGTTTCTAACTCCCACATTGCACAACAACTATAACACGTGACCTTCTGTGCAGGTGCAAGAGGATGGTGGTAGTGATTTCTGATGAATACCTTAACAGCGATGCCTGTGACTTTCAGACCAAGTTTGCTCTCAGCCTCTCTCCCGGTGGGTTACATTTTTGTGTTGTCCTTATTTTCTGACTTTTACCGCTGCGTGTTACCTCTTACCTTTGTGATATTTTTGCTGTTTCAGGAGCTCGAAATAAACGGCTCATTCCGGTGAAGTACAAGCCAATGACAAAGCCATTCCCCAGCATCTTACGCTTCCTCACCTTATGTGACTACACTCGTCCTTGCACGCAGAGCTGGTTCTGGGGACGGCTGGCCAAAGCTCTCTCACTTCCATAATCATGGACCAGTTAATCTTGTCTAAAGGTGGCTTTTCATTCCATCAGTGAAAATGTTGAACAATGGCCAAAATTACAGATACAAGTGTGTACTATTGCTTGTTATCTTGCTCTGCTGGCCTCTGAGTACACTTGTCATTTACTGTGTGTATACAGTACATATTATAATGCTACTATTTGTGTTTCCTAAGATCACATTGTGATTTCTGAATAGTATCATCATGAAAGTCAAGCTGCACAAGGATACCAGAAATATCAGAAAGGTGTTCACTGTCCAAAGCCGTGATAACGTTATTGAAATTTCAAGAGTAACGTGAACAGATCTGTTCGTATGTGGGACAACATTTACCAGATTCTCTGTAAGTTCAGTTTCTTTTTGTGCTGGCCACTTCCTCTTATGAGTCGGCTTGTACATGAGATTGGAGATTAAGAGGAAGAGATATTGTGTGTGTTACTTCCACTTCAGATCATTCACTGCTTGACACCTGCCTTTTCCTCTCACATCTGTCATGAATTTGATTTTGTATATTTGATATAGTTTTAGAAAGAGTGAATTCATTCTACTTGAATAAATGGTCTGAATATGATTTTCACAAAATAAATACAATACCTTTTTGAAATGGCAGTTTTCTTTTATTTTCAAAGCCTGTGCACTGTCACCAAAGCAGAGTGTGTTCTGGACTCCAGCAGGTGTCTCCATTGTACAAGTCCAGCATGTTATAAAATGCACCAGAGGTGTCGCTAATTGAATGCTACTAGGAAGTATATCTCAGCACATTCTATGCTTAACGTATGAGCAACCAATCACAGAGCAGCGTGCGTGGTACTGTCCAATCAGAGGACAGGATGTTGGCGGAGCAACACGCCTGTTTTCATACGCTTGACTTGTGGGCTCTTTCCCCCTGAGTTTTTCCTTTCAGGTAGCACTTGCTAGACTGTTTAATGTCTAAGCATACCCCGTCAGTCAAATTGCCCCGGGTAGAGAAGAGCCAGGACTGAAATGTGCTAATCTGAACAAGAAATATACGATAGGATTTGTTTGCTGTTTGACAAGAACTAATGCCTGCAAGGGTTGACTCGGGCGTAAGCTCCGGTATTTCGGCCGTCCGCCATTAAAAGTGTGGCGGAAACCAAAGACTTGATTCGTTGGAGGCATGTTATATCTAATATTTAAACACGCTTTGTAGTTGACTATGTTTGCTAGTAAAATTCAGAGACACGATTATGCATGAAAGTCTAAATAGCTCGAAAATATAGCTCGTAATTTCGTGTAGCTAACGTTGTAAATAGTCGGGTTTCTGTCATTATATGCTTGGCGCAGTCTTGTTAGCTGTCAATCAGTGCTTATTTACTCACAGATACATGTCTCTACCTACTTAAAGCGGAATTCGAATTTCAGGTTACAGTGCTGCATGACATCCCACACTCAATATGTCTGCCGGGAAGGTCCACATTAGCTCAGTAGGAATGCGGTAGGCGGGGCTGCTAGGCTAGTGTCAAACTTTGGGAATGACAGGAGTGCTGCAGGATTCGCAAAGAAGGGGAAGTGTCGCCCTTGTTGGTCCTGTTTGGATTAACTTTGACTTCTTTTTACGCACAGTCTTTGGATTCACCACCCTTCTACAGACTGTAAGGCCTCAGCAGACTCCTCAGCCATGTCGGAGGACCTGAGCTCCCAACCCTGGTCCATCAACAAAGATGACTATGAGCTACACGAGGTGATTGGTATGTGATCCTTAGCTTGTTAGCTTAATTTGTGTGTTACCTGACAGTCTGTCTGTCGTTAGCTTACAAAAAGGGAGCTTATCACAGCTAACATAAAAATGGATATACTTCAAGTGTAAAGCGACCAGAAGGCATCCTCTTTCTCTCGAGCTAGTTTGAGTTTTTAACTTGGCAGTCCTAGCCGGGCGGTGTTGTGCCTTGGAGTCAATGAAGATGTTTCTAGTGAGAGCGGTCACCCCGTCCGTTGGAGCTATGCCGGAGTGGTAAACGAGCGTTATAACAATACTGTCTAGTCAGGCTCTGACTATTTGCTGGAAAAGACCCGCTTTCATTAAGCAGTCGCTTGTTCATGTGAACTACTAGCTTAATAATTCACTAAATATACGCGACATAGAGAGCGTGATATCTATAAAACTGCAAGAATATTAGCTATAGCCTCCAGTATTTAATTTGTCAGTGTTGGTATTTTAGACCCAGCGTGCAGAGTAGGTTTTAAACAGAAGGGGCAATTAACATATTCTCAAATTTATATTTTTATTTGAGGAAGTCTCTGCGTTGCTAAGGCTAAAACAAAGAGTTAGGCAACTGGCGTCTCTGTGAGTAAGACAGAAACCAGTATAGTGTGTGTGTGTGTGATGTGTTCACGCCCATTTCCAATTAAAATACACTGCATATTCACAGAACTTTTTCCTAAAACACTGCAGAGTCCAGTGAATATGCTTAATGATTCTTACCGAAGTATGGTACTGTTTTGAGCAATTTACTGCCTGAATTAATCCAGTTATGCCAGAGCTCTTCGGGAGGATTAATGATTTTATTGGACTCTTCTAACCACATACCTCAGAAAATGGGCAGAGTCATTTGATAATTCGCTAGGTAACATCATCAAAAATACTTTGTTTTAACCAGTCTGGGTTGAACCAACTCAGTTGTTGTTATGTCAGTATTAAGAAGGATTATCTTATCTTATTATTCTAGAAGTTTGTTTTTATAACACAATAACATAATAATTGTGATGAAAGGCATTTCCACCTTTCCTGCGCAGTATCAAGCCTTGCTGAGCACAGACTGGCTCACCTGAGGAATGACAGCTTTACTTGTGAAGTTCAGAAATGCCCCACCTCACAAACAGCTGACCCTGTCATATACCTTTAGCTGACTTTGTTGAGGTTGAGAATATGAAGGAGTATGTAAGGTATAAGGAAAGTATTGTTCCCTCAAATCAGTTAGTTTGTGCCTCTGGTTTACTTTACCTCAGTGGTGCGCACTTCCCCTACAGAGAATCTTTGTGTTTATAGAGGGTCCATTTTGCGGGCCCTAAATGAACCTTTTTGTGTATTTTTGAAAGTCTTGGATGTAACTTTAACCCATTTCTACACTTCCTCCCTCAGTTTCTTGGAAAACTTGATCTGGGGCACCCCACAAGATAACGCCCTGCAATTTGGCATGCGCACTGAGATAAAGCCCCTCTTGTATAGCAGTTTTGTGGCATTTTCCTGTGCAGTGTGTGACACAAATTGTCAGCACAGGTTTCAGACTGGTAAAGCTATTTCAAGGTTGCACAGCAGCATGCTTACTTGAGGTTTAAACTCAGCTTTAGAAATCAGTTGTGCATTTAGCCTGTAGTTTCGTACCTTTAGTTTGTTAATGACAAAAGATGAATACGTTTTGTTCTTTTAAATTTGAAAGAGCTAGTCCACCTTGTATGTCATCTAAATGAGCAGAACCCTTTGTGTGAGTCTGTTTTCAGGCTCCTTGTGAATGCAAGACAAACAAGAAATATTCTTCTGTTTGGTATCTGCTCCTGTTCATATTAAACCTTGTCAACAGTACCATGGAGCTCCCTCTCTCTTTCTCTGACTGCCCTCTCATACAGCCTTTGCTTAATTACCATATGACCAACACATCTTTTAGAAGGTTGAGCTTTAGTGAGTTACTGTGCTTTCCTTTGTCAGGCCTGCTTGATCACTGATTGGTTAGACTGAAGAGTCGATATGCTGTGCTTATCATGTCGACATAGGGTCACACTGAAATGGAATCACTTTCTCATACCGTCTAGCTCAGGTTACCATCTTGACATTTTCTGTCAGGATTTTCCTAAACATGCTGCCCATTTCTAACACACGCACAGTAGAGAATTTAACTTATTCTGGGGAAAAAACATGAGATAAGAAGGATTTGGCAACTTAGATTACCAAAGAGTAAGTAAGAGTAGAGTAGTAAAATGAGTAGTGTGGATCCATGTTTGGATGGGTTATACTCAAGAGTTGCACAATCAGTGAGGGATGGGCTGTTATGGTGTTTTGGAGTATGTATTGGGGTGGGGGTGGCGGTGGGCAAGCAAAAGTGACATGTTGAGTAGAGGCTACTGTTTATATTAGAAAGTTGATATATAGACTTTTTAATTAAGATCTTTTTCTGATTGCAGCAGCAGGTAACTAGCACATTGTGTGTCTCTCCATCGTTACTTTGTGTGACTGATATTTTAACTGCTTTAAGGCATCACTGATTATGTCAAAAGAGTGGACTTTATTAGACTGGTAATCAGAGTCAGTTAAGATCCCATCTCAAGGTACGGCACACTTCATGAACTGAGAGTTCAGAGTCTTAGAAAATTATAGTGAGATCAGCTTCTTGTCTTCCCAACTCAAACTCAGTGCAAGAAATCCACATATAAGAGGTATTGGTTTGATTATAGGGCTGTAACTAATGAATATTAATTAACCTGCTAATTATTGTCTTGATCATTAATCATTTGTTCTATAAAATATCAGGAGAAATCACATAAAATGCCCATTACAAAAACCCCAGATGATGTGCCCAAATTGCTTGTTTTGTTCACCAGTACTTCAAAACCTTAAGATAATCAGATTATCAGACATGACAAAGTTGACTAAGATGAAAACAGTAAAACACTTGGTATTTTTGCTTGAAAGAATGATAGTTATTAATTGTTTTACCAACATGGTTGCCAGTTATCTTTCTTTTGATGGACTGTTGGTGCTCTGCAGCATTTACAATCTCCGCAGGTAGCCTCAAGCTAAATTGCTACTACAGGTTCCCATACCTAAACCCACCCCTGACCCTTCACGCCCCTCTCACAGAAAATGTTGGGGAGATGCTGTATATGCTGTTTTGTCCCAGAGAGATGCTGCTTTCAGCTCTTGTGCTCAGCTGGAAGTTTTGTGTGGTAAGGATGGCAATGAATACCCAGCATGCCCAGGAAGAGCTATTGTTTTGGTAACTTCCCCAGAGAAATAAACTTGTTATTACATGGGTCACACCCACTTTTTTCACCCCAATGAGCATAGATGGAGTCCATTGGGA
Source organism: Scatophagus argus (assembly GCF_020382885.2). Classification (NCBI taxonomy): domain Eukaryota; kingdom Metazoa; phylum Chordata; class Actinopteri; family Scatophagidae; genus Scatophagus; species Scatophagus argus. The sequence goes on from NC_058510.1 coordinate 6,964,254, forward strand.
AAAAAAAAAACAAAAGGTACCACTTGCGGGCGGCACGGTGGTGCAGTGGTTAGCACTGTCGCCTCATAGCAAGAGGGTTCCAGGTTCGAATCCCGGTCTGGGCCCTTCTATGTGGAGTTTGCATGTTCTCCCTGTGCCTGCGTGGGTTTTCTCCGGGTTCTCCGGCTTCCTCCCACAATACCAAAAACATGCACATTAGGTTAATTGGCTACTCTACATTGCCCCTAGGTGTGAGTGTGAGAGTGTGTGGCTGTATGTCTTTGTGTGTTGGCCCTGCGATTGACTGGCGACCAGTCCAGGGTGAACCCTGCCTCTCGCCCGTAGTCAGCTGGGATAGGCTCCAGCTCCCCCGCGACCCTGACGGATAAGCGGTATAGAAAATGGATGGATGGATGGATGGTGCCACTTGCTCTCTCATTCTGGATCAGACTTAGGGTCATTCATGTTGGCAAATTTGAACTTTCCACTGCTTGTATCCAGTGTTTGTGTGTGTTCCTTGTCCTGTCCCTCAGATGGTTTAAAAGAAAAGAAGAAGAAGAAAAAAAAAAAGTTCAGTATGATTATGTTCTTACCACAATAGAAACATGCTAGCATTTCTCTGATTTCATGTCAACTTGATGGTTTAGACCACATATATTTTTTAGAACAAAGGTATCCGAAGAATGCACACTAAAAGGCACCAGCTACCGGTGCAATTTCAGTCATGTGTGACATTTCTCATTGTACCTTTTGAATAATGTGCGGAATGTCAGCCTGGTATGCAGAGGAAATGTGTTGAAAGATGACTGACGTAGGGCACCAAACTTGCCTGGTGAGGGCAGGAAAGGCAAACTGACAGGTACCGCCGTGCTGCGAGTGACCTATTCCATTAAGAGGGTAATTCAAGGCCAAGCTAATCTGATAAGATACTATTGTAATGGGCACTGTGTGCTTTTTTTGCGGTTTTAAATAAAAGACCTATAATAATATATGTTCTGCCTTGAACTTACCTAACCTATCTTGCAAACCTCCCCACCCCCCTATTCATCAGGCAAACATTGGCCTGTAATGTGAGGAATAATTTTATTTGGAGCCTGCATGTTTTGAGTAACAGGCCTTTAACAAAACATTGAGATTTAAATGGCCTCTTGGTATTTTAATGGTCTCTGAGCCGCTTTCATAATTTTAATTAAGTGTAATGCTGTAGCTTTGTCTGTGTCCTAAGTAAGCCTATTATTCTGCTTACTGTTCCTTTGTGTTTTGTGGTCTTATTTATTTAATTAGATAGATGCACCAGAATAGGATGAACGCAAACATTCCATACCCAGACGTCAACTCCATAAAGAGTAAACATGCTGGTTTAGAGGTTAAGCAAAACTCAGTGGAGTCTTTAGGCTTAAAGTTTATTGTGAAGAAAAACACTCCAGCCTTGCATTTCCCGTTCAGGTTACAGATTATGGTATGTAATATCATAAGGGTCTCCATCCCAAGCTGGACTTGTTGTTTAAGGAAACATGCTTACAGAAAACATTGGCTGCTTTTTCAAAGATCATGAATGTTTTGATAATGTTTCCCCTACAGGAGCAATCAAGTAGTTTGACTTTGTCTGCAACTTTCTTTTCTCCCATTACCTCGAGACCTTAACATCCAGAGCTGTAACAGACATGTTACAGTAAATTCAAATTAAATGTGTGGAAAGAGGATAAATCTAAATAAAGTCACATTTAAACACATTATAGAGTGAAACTAAAAATTAATTGTAAGCCAAACAATGAATGAAACAAAGTCAGACAGCAAATGGAGGTCTTGGTATTTGTAAAACTAAGTAATATCAGTTACAAAAACTTTAGGGAAGCTCCTGATTAATTGTTGGATTAATTAGATTGTTAATTTGCCGAAACATGACATGTTTTGGATTTTTGTCTCCAACACACAATGAAAAAGAACAGCTGTGTACTGCATTTAGTTTAGTGATGGTTTTCTCTAGGCACAGTTGTCTTAAAATGTTAACGACGCTGTGAAAATAAAATGGAAATATAAAATGAAAAACATGGAAACAAATAATGGAAAATCAACAATTCGAAAAAGCTTTGCGTCCCTCAGCCATGTCCACACGCCACATTTTCAGCTGGCAGCCGGATCATCTTCATTTGATTTTGCCTAATGCAGTAACTCAATAGATAGATTCGATTTAACCATCCATTTCCAAAACACTCTTGTTGTTAAAGCTGGTTTGGAAGTAGAAGATACAGACAAAAGAACTTTGGATTTTTTTTCGTGTTCATAAAGCTGATTCCTATTTTGCTCATAATCTTTGTTCATTTATTAATTAAATTACAACAGGGGGAAAAACACCTCCTGCTTGATATGCAGCCCTTATGTCTGTGCCAGACTGTTTAGCAGATTAAATGTTGGCCTGACTTTATCAAAGCCCTGATGCTCCTGCAGTGCTTTGCCTTTGTGAGGATGGCTCTTTTGTGTGATTCCTCCCTTTCTGGCAGAGAGAGCGGTGATGGTGTCTGTGAGAATGACAGCGATGTGGTTTTGTGTGTCTTGTTTTAATGAATCTGACATTTTTTGACTTGTATCTGTCTTTAATTCCTCTTAATAAGGTCCCCTATTCTTGGTCAGAAACCGCTGGTGATTACAGGTAGTTTTGGTTTGGTTAGAACCTCAAAGGCCTTGTGAAATATTGAATAAACATGTAAGTGGATACAGATCACAGTGGCTACTTTGTGCAGTGTAACCTTGTGCTAAGCTCGGACGTTGCAAACATCAAAGAACATATTAACTTAATTTCCCCAACTGGCTGGTAGATCGGGCGTCTTCAGCCAAATGGCTTGCAGAGACTTGGTGCCCCCTGACCTTGCAAACCCAACAGTCTCCCGCTTTATTTTATTTTCTCCACACACACAAACACACGCAAGCACACATGCCCTCCAGCTTGTCCAACCACCCCTGACGACTGGCTGTTTGTTTGTGTAGAGGAATTTACACTCCGCTGTGTACAGGGCAACTGGGCTCCCTGTGGTCCAGCCAGGGCTGAGCTCCCCATAGCTGGTCAGCTTCCAGAGGTTTGTTTGGTATCGCTAGTGATTGTGGGAGGGGGCTGGAGGGTATATTTAAAGAGCCATTCGGCCCCTTCATTTTGAGCAGTGCCGGGTTGATCTGTGATTACTTGCATGCTGGAGAGCTGAGCAACGCCTACCATACATTATCAGAGGTTGCCAGTTGATAGATGGCACTCACTACAGATGCAAGAAGCATGGTGAATAAAATGACAGCTATGTGTCCATCTTTTATAGGAAACAAGGCAATTGAGATTTTGTTGTATTAGCAAGTTTGTGTTTGTGGTTTATTTTAGTTTCAACTGTATTGAATAGGCTTATGCTGTTTTCTCAGTCTCTGCTTCTCTAATATAGCCTGAAGTTATAATTAACTTGAATAAAAACAGTTAAATAAAAATCGGCCATGTCTTCAGGGACAGCTTTACTTTTTAATTAAAATCACGAAACTATTTTTTTTTCTTTTTTTTCTTTAACATACCCCTTTTTCAAAGCTCCATACGCATCTGGCTCAATGAAAACTCCAAACAATGAGCACTTTGTTAATATTTGGGCATAGCTATAATGAGGGAGGTTGGGAAAAGCTTACCGACTGAGTGAACCGACTCACCTCTCACTCTTTCACTCACCAAAGCCTGAGAATGTGCTCCCAGCATTGCTCAGCGTCGCATATACTCCAGAGATCTTGTGGAAACAACCATGTGTGTGCATGCATGCCATCAAATAAGAGCATTGAGGGGCCAGTGAAATAACCTCACACGATGCAGGAACAACAGGCGTACCTCTCCTTGGGAGGATATTACAAGCTTTTACTCCACTATCACACATTATTCAAAGTAAAGATTAGCCCACTGTTGTAGGATTTAAGCTTTAGTCCGATTGTAATCTGTGTTGTTTGCTTGAACATCAAAATGGTAGTTGTGGTGGTATAAACTAACACAGACTTCTGACTGGTGATATGACGGTGCATGCAGTGTTCTGCAAAGGCTTGAAAGCATGGAAATGAGGCTGGTTTAAAGTTTCCTTTAAGTTCATAAAATGCACATGTTGAAAGGTGTTGATGTTCTGAAAAAGTACTGGTGTACAGACTGTGCATATTGTCATTGTAAGCTAGTTTTCATTTTACTTATCCTTGTTTTTCAGTCGCTTAACACCAAGGAACAACCTATTTCACTGCATATATTGCTTATTGTATGATAAATTCAGTGAGCAGAGAACAAAATCTCCAATTTGTGCAAAAGATGTAAGTTCCATGAAATGGTAAATTTCTAGCTGTAGAGTGATTAAACTGTGGTCCTCCCTGGCATGATCCTCCTTCAAAAGCCTCCTGAGGCTGTGCCTCGTTTAGCACAGTCAGAGGCTCCAATCAGACTTGCTTCATCAGGCCGGATTTGTGAAAGCTGATTCATAATTGATGACCAGACAGTTAAGCTGTACCAAAGAGAAATAGGATGAACTGTCAAAGCAGAACTGTACTTAACCTCCTTGAACTCAGGAGGTTTTTGAGATTATAGCAAAAGTTGGGTTTATTATCTTACAGTAGCCATTATTTTTGGAGGATGTAGACATGAGTTAAGCAAGGGCAAGCGATTGAAAGAAGCCTGAGTAGCCTAAGATTGTGAATATAACCTAGAATGCATGGGCTGTATTTGCTAAAGTTTGGTTCTACAACACTAAGATCCTTGTACTGCCTGAGATGACTCATATTTTACTGTTTGTTTCAGGGAGTGGGGCCACAGCAGTGGTTCAAGCAGCCTACTGTATACCACGCAAGGAGAAGGTGGCCATCAAACGCATCAACTTAGAGAAGTGCCAGACCAGTATGGATGAACTCCTGGTAAGACTCATTCCAACATGGAACAGCATGTACCTGCCCTCGCTGTGCTGTATATTACTTATATGTTATTTTAATAATTATTTTTCAAAATGGTGGCACCCTCTAGTTTTGCATTAATTTGTCAGAGTACCATTAGATCTTTGTAGATGAGACCTTTATTTATTGTCATACATAGGCAATCAAATCTTGCAAGAAGCATTGTTGTCAGCAGGTCATCATAAGCAGAGCCGACGCTGACACTGAGCAAGACAACAGCCACAGAGTTTGACTAACAACCCACATTAGCTTTCCCGTTAGTCTCCTAACTTAAAACTTATAAACATTAATGCACACCTTTTTCTGTGTCTTAATTTACTGTAGCTGAACGAGTGATCAAGCAAACATTAGTTTGCAGACTAGATAGCTAAGGATCTGCTCATCAGCAGTACATTAAACAGCATGTAAAGGTACCTGCAAATGTCACTTTGGACCAGTTGCATGTTGGTTGGTCCAGCTGTATGTCCACGTATGTTTGCTGCAGGACAAGTTTGTTAATGTTGTCTTTCATTCCCCTGCTGGAGCTCAGCTTGCCAGGTCAATCAAACTCAGATTGGGACGTGTCCCTCCAGCTGTCTGGGATGTAAAGGACCTTTTTTCTCCCTCTTATGTCCAAATAAAAAAGACTAAAAACATATTTAAAAAAACGCATTATTTCTGACTATGCCAAAGGATGACTAAATGGGACTTTTTGTAACCTTGTTACGTTTTATGTGTGATCAAAGGGAGCTATAGTCCCTTACAGCAAAGATTGCATTGAGAGCTTTGTCTCTGTGGTCTGTGCGTGTGGTTGGAGTTAGTTCCACCTCTGCTTTTCATTACTCATTTTCTCCAAGCACTCATCCAATCATCCCTGTCACTTCAAACACTATTCTGGTTGTTTTCTGAAGGACGACTCCACTTACTGCCAGGAAACTATTAGACCACCGAGGGACATCCTCCTGACGGCTGTATTGTGTCTTTATGCCGTCAGTGCAATCTTGCACCGCAATTTGGCACATCATTTACTGTGTGACATGTGGTTTATGACTTATCTCAAAAAGTGGAAGGATATGTATCGACCTCCTCTGCACATAGAGGTGATCAGGTGTTCATTTGATTGATGAGACTTTCCAGGCCCTGTCTCTAGTTCTCATCCATTGTGTAAGCCTGTGAGTGTGCATAGAGGATCATGCCTAGAGATTGCTGGCAGGTTTCTCACTACTCACTGGCAATACTAAACCGAGGAGGAACCCTTCCCCACCCCACCCCCTGATTTCTGGAGGATGAATAAGGGGAATGTTGCTCCCGGATTCTCAGAGCAGGCAGTCACATGGAATACAGCAAGGTCGGATTTCCTGCCTGTGTCCCCCCCCCATTCCCACAGCCTGCTAGATACCCGTTTAAGCGTTAAGGAAGCATTAAATTGAACCCAGATACATTCCCTAAAGAAGCAGCTTTAAAAGAGCATGCCACAAGTTTTAAAGAACCTTTAGTCTCAGCTGTGAAATTCTTTTATGTCAGAAAAAACAATAATCTGTCGTGTCTCCATATACGGTGCTGTGTTTCTAGTTATTCCTGGCACAGCAGTTTGACAGACAGGCAGTTTTGAGTGACTCAGACCAGATCAGATGAGGATGAGGATGAGGTTTGTTTACTATTTGCATGCAGTGCAGTTTGAAAATCATCTTGCATATTAATATCATTATTACAGCTATTGGGTTTACTTATTCATTTAACTTACTTTGTTGTTTCCATGGGGTAATAGCTGGTTTACATAAAAATACCAATCCTTTTTGGATTTAAAAAAACTTTAAAACACCTTGAGGTAACAAATATATTGGGAGTGATAAAATTAGTTGCTTCTAGTACGGGAAGCCTGAATTGAGCTCAAGGAAATGATTCAGAGGCAAGATAACATTTTAGTACATTTCCCCTCATTTCACAGTGTCTTTGTTCCTCAATATTTGGTGTGTGCCTGTGTGTGTGTGTGCATGCACACGCACATGCACGTTCTACTGTGAGATTGGGTCATAGTGAGTGTGTGTTAGGCTCTGAGTAACTGATAGTGACGTAACATTGCTCCTATAGTGGCTTCTCTGTGCGTCTGCCATCACTGTGATTCTGTGGCACCAGTTTGTGACCCAGCACTGTATTCAGTTTGTGACAATAGGTCATTTAGTTTTTGCTCAGTTTCATGGTCCTCAGACACGCCAACTACTGCAAAGATGAGGCCTAATGTAGAAAAACTCATTTGAGGCGGACTAGTCTATTTCCTGGAGAATCTGTATGTACATTGTAAGCTTAACCTACTTGAAGGATTTAATGTTTAGCTTTGATTCCGCAGACTGTCACCATAAATTCAGAGGCCCATCACAACATTGAAAGGTTAGTTTCAGTTTTGTTAGTTAAATAAACTAATGTGACCTGACTAATGTCACAGTCAGTGCCCAGATTTACTCACTTTTTTGTAACAACAGGAATTTGAATTGATCTGTTGAGGAGATGTGAGCCAAAGGTCACAGACTTTATAAACAATGTGATTTCCATTAGGCAGAGAAAGACGGTTTGATTTGGGGTTTGATTGGGGTTGAAGAGAGCCTGGACGGGCAGTCTGATGTTGTTATTGATCTGAACATTTTGGCCCACGTATGCCTGCTGGTCCGTCTCTGTCTGCCTGCTGATAAAATTGCTAGAATTAATAATTGCAATGAAATAATCATTAAAAAAGCAAAACCAATAGAATAGCTAAAACACATCACCCTATTTCTTGCCTTCTTCTAAAGCTTAATTATTCATTTGAAAATCCCTTCTGACAGATGCTATACATCAAGTCAGGTTAAAACAGTGGGGAAGGAGAAACATATTACGCTAATGAAATGCTGGGTGTGAATGCGACACAGATGGTCATTAAAAGTCACTTGTCACTTGATGTCCTACACAGGTTACCATAAGTGCTGCTTCTTATGTCTGTGTCTTGTATATTAAATTGGACATTTAATTTTGGGATAGCAAAGCCATTGGTGTTGCAGGTGGCTTGGTGGGTGGTGGCAGACAGGTGTGCCACTTGTGGTTTTTGGGTCAGATGGTTTGAATATAACTTCTCCACCACACAGCCAACACGAAGGCCAAAAATAAGGCTCCTTGGAAGAAGTATTTTGCTGTTTTTGTTCATAGTTGGATCTTTGGTCAAAAAGATAATTTGTCATAAAATTAATCAAATGAATTCTGACAAATCTGTTGTGTTGCATGTAAGGCACTTAGTAATAAAACACTAAATACTAAACACACTAAGTATTTGACAGTTTAAAGACATTGCCTCTGGAAATTTTTAATTGGAACTCTTTATTAAATTTATTTTAAACTTAAATAAAGAGATAAGGTGTGCCTTTGAAGCCTAGGCATGCATTTTTGGTGAGAAACTAGAAAAGATACATTTAGAACTTGAAGAGATGGAGCATTATAGGAAATAAAAAGGACTGTAAAGTCTGTATTTGTCTGAAATATTTTTCTTCATTGTTTAATGGACTGGTTGCATAAGCCAACCGTTTTTTGAGCCGCGGCACACCTCTAACATTAGAAAGATCGCGCGGTGTGCTGTCAGGCAAAAATGTTTGGATCAGTTGGCCGCTCCTCCCGCCACCGAAAAGGGCGCCGATCGTGTGAAGCCGGATGCCCCCCCAGCACAACCGACAACTGCCGCGGCACAGCGGTTAGGAATCACTGGCATAAGCTTCATAATGAAACTGATGATAAGACTGAGTATTTTCCCCCTTTGTTGCCTCAGAGGCCAATGTAAAATTTATAGGCAAATGAAGCTAGACTTCCTGCTGGAGAAGTAACATGAAGTACATGCATGATTTGCCTTCACATGAATGGTTATGACCTAGAGACTGCACAGTGCTTGCCCGTGTCATCGTGCAAGAGTACTTAAAAATATCTCTGTTTTCCAGGCAGCAGAGGTGTCCTGCAAAAATATTTTTGCAGAGCAAAATTTCCTCAAATGTCAAAGGTTGCACATTGAAGGTCGCACAGAAACAAGGCATATAAATGGTTCTGAGCGATGAGAACATTTCCACTGTCTAGGTTTACAGTGACCTAATCCCCACAACAAAGAGTCTCTCTGATTCACACATTGTCTGCTGGAAAAGATGGGAAAACCTGCCAACTGCCTGAGCACGATATCCTCCCTGTTATCCCATTGTTTTTCTTTTCTGGGGTTACCCTGGCCCGCAGAGCTGTGGTGACCTGCCTCTTCCACTGTGCTGAGAATAGGCGGGGGTCCACTGAAGCCAGTTAGCAGCCAACAGGCTATATCATTATTGTTCTCTCAGAGGAAGAATGATAGAGGAGACGACCCACAGCGCTCGTCGTCTGGCTCGACAGACTGGAAGTTATTAGGCTGCTTGTTAATAAAAGATTGCCTTTTGTTTAGAGGCGTTAGAGTGGAGTGAGTTTTTTTTTTTTTTTTGTGGGCTGACCCCCCCCCCCCACACACACCACCCCACCTTACTGTCGTCTGCAGATCTGTGTGCGTTTTAACATGTCTGTTCCCCTCATGGTCCAGTAACTTTGTTTAACAATCTGTATCCTCCCTTATTATGACTCACTTCATGTTCTTAACCCTCTTTTGTCAAGTGCTTTTCCCAAAAGGCATCATGACGTCACCTGCCTAGTCTCTCTTGGCGGAGGCACTCTCTGAAGGCTACATGCTCATATTGATGACTATGCAGCAGCAGCGGCATGCTGTAGTGCTGCTAATGCACACTGTGTAAGCTAAGCATTTATGCTGATGGGACATCAGGCTTTGATTACTTACTCTTTGACCCACAAGCATCTATTGATTGATGCCTTTAACAAATGTTCTCAGCTCGAGTGTTAAGGTTTCTCAGTTGATGGGCTTGTTGTGCACCTGTTGTGGTACAACACTCAATACCTATTTCAAATAACACTCTGAAATTTGGGGAAATGTGGTCGTTTGTGGTGGAATCACATAATTAGATGGGAAAGTCGATATTGACTTCACGTCTGTGCATCCAATACACTGATACAGCTGATACTGCAAGCTAACTTCTGACCATCTTTGGTTTTAGATGGTTTGGGGTCGATATCTTTTCGTTGTTGGGAAGCTTTTCTTGCACTTTCAGTAGAATAATGAGTTGTTGTCAACTCAAGTAACTCTATCTTCACATCTCTCCTCTGCTCCACTCCACCGTACAGATGTATAAGTCTATTTTTAACAAACATAACGCATAATGTAATGAATACCTGAAGCAATTTTTTTTAACATTTGTTGGATGTATTTATAATTTAAAATAATATTTACAGGATTATTCTTGGACATCCTGGAAAAGTCCAGTATTTCTGTCTTAATAGTCTTTGATCTCATTTTAGTTAGATCTTTAGCAGTTATACATACTCACAGCAAAAAGTTAAAGGATGATGATTTGTCTAGTATTCAGTACAGAAACAGAAGAGTGGTCCCCACTCTTAAGTCAGTTAGATTTTTTTTGGAGGAAGCCTGTCTATCCTCGAATGACTTTAGGACTGGTGCTGAAGTGATGGATTAGACTTCTGTGCCAGCATTACCTCAGCTCTCCTGCTTTCCAAACACACACACACACAGAAAAAGAGCTTTACAGCTGTATAACAGGCTGAGTACTGGCTGTTTTTTTGCCTCTGCATAGATATGCAGTTTACTGACCTACCTTAATTCTTTTCTGCCTGCTGACGTCATTAAGATCTTAAGTATCACACTAAATTTCAAGAGTAGATGTAGCATCACAGGCAAGTGTGTTCAGTTTATTTCCTCCAGGCCTTTGTAGCATAGGTAGCTACCTAACACTGTGTGTCTTGCCTGAAAACATAAGCAAGTTCTGTTGTGTTTTTCGGTGTTTATTTCATCACCGCCACAGCTGTTAACAGCTCTGTAAAGGGTTGTTTGCTTGCTGCTTTTTGAGTAGAAAGTCATTGATAAAAATACTTGAATCTATTTTCGCCAAATGATGACATGACATAGTGTTGCTCCAGCTCTATCAGGTAAAAGGCAAACAACCAGGCTGCCATTAGGTCACCTAAAGACGATGTACAGTTCTGATGGCTTAGATTCTGTCTCTCTCTTTGTTTTTCCTCTAACAGAAAGAGATTCAGGCAATGAGCCAGTGCCACCATCCCAACATTGTGTCTTACTACACCTCGTTCGTGGTAAAGGATGAGCTGTGGCTGGTCATGAAGCTGCTCAGTGGTGGTAAGTGCATTTCTTCAAAGGCTTTCTTCATCCATCACCTGTCCAGTTTCTCTCTCTCTCTCTCTCTCTCTCTCTGAATATCTGGATCCTGCACAGGCCCATATATCAATCTCAATATTTCCAAAATAAATTGTTAAATAGCAGATTTTGAGCGTACTCTCAATTTGAGAACGCATTCCATTTCATTTGGTTTGGAGTATACGTTTGGCTTAAAAGTCATATTTGAGGGGTCCAGAGTTTTTGGGAGGAGCCAGTAGGAAGAGCTGGGCCACTTGCTGCCGGTGATGTTAACTGTGATTGTAGGGAATGTGACAGCACTGATCCTCATTGTGTCTCGTGTGAGCTGCAGCTTTTTCCGGGCTTTAACTCAGTACAGTGCAGGAGCTAATGACAGGGCAGAGGTAATAACAGCCCGCAGGCCGCCATCATGGCACCCATATGGCAGTGCTGCAATTAACTAGTGAGAGGAGCATGAAGAGGAGGCCACCATGGAAAGAAAGACCTCAAAATGCAATTGCATCTGCTTCTGATTGTTTTGCTTCATTTTTATTTTCACCAGCAACATCACGCTTTCTAATCGAGTATTTGGATTAGACTGTGAGGGACAAAAGCATTTACAGCAGAACTCCAAGGGCTCCTAGACGCAAACAGTCGGTAGATGAAGGCATCCTGTGCCAAACATTTGATGAGCAGTAATGGTAATAAAGTAATGGTCTTCTGTTTACAAGAGGGCAAAAAAATTGGTGCTTGTCTCTGTTTAAATCCTGCTTTCAGTCTCACACACTTAATCATACAAACTCAAGCGTACACAAATACATTGACTTGCTAAACATTTACACTCTGTTTCTGGCCTCCCTTGTTCCCTCCTTGTGTAAACAGCGTCCCACTGTAATGGATAGTGCCCAGGTGGGATTCCTTGCTCCCTCGGATACACTCGAGTTATGAGCCATTTGGCAACCGCCTTGCAGCTGTGCCCGGGGTCACAGTGCCCGCCAAGCGACGCTCGATCAGGCAGCCAGCCTCACAGCAGGATCAGGCACCACTTAAGATGGCCTCTCAAACTCCTCTTATCCTACTTAAACAGAGGGGCCTTCATGTTGAGTTTTTATTGTGTGGCGTAATTAAATGATGGCCATGGCGACGTCTGCCATGGAGACAGACCTCGGATGACGTCAGGTTTATAGAGCATCACTCCACAGGGCAGAGCATACTTACCCACAGGAAGACCAACCCCAGTCTGCTCCTCTGGCTTGATGGAGTGTAAGAAACCCCCCAACTCCATCCTGTTCTGTGTCTTCTGCTGTCGAAGGGCTGTTAACAGCTCCACAGTTGATTTGACAAAGCCCTGACAAATCCGTTCAAGGCTAAACCTGTGGAGCTGAGTTCAGAGGTGGGTACGGAGCAGGCGCCGGGCTTTTCAGGAAATTCCTGTTCTGAATGTGACATGGGAACAACTGTTTCATTAGAGTGCCGTATAACCTGTCACTGACTGCATTCACATTGGTGAGACATCCACTGAAACCCACAGGGACAGAATATGAGTCATGCCAAAGCAAGCAGAGGAATGTGTTCTCAGGGGGATTATTGTGCCGCCTTCGCCAACCTCCAGTCTCTGTTGCTGAGCTCAATCGACTGCCACTCAGAGTGGAATCCAGCTAAAAGCAGATTGTTATTGATGGTTTGAATTTAGCATATGAAAAGACCTTGTCAACTTTGGAGCCAGTGGATTTGTCCTATCGTGATGTGACGCTCAGCTATGGCCAAAATGATGACAGAACGCTTTGGTGGTGACTCTGCATTCGCAGACTTAAGACAATGAAATGCAAAAAAAAAAAAAATCACCTGTGTTCACTTTTGTGTCACAGTGTTCTTTCTCCTTAGAAAATGAAACGGTGTAACTTAGTAAAGGTTTCTTCTTTCTGTTTGAGTTAACAATCGTCTCCTCTTTATTTTTCTTCCAAACCACCTTTACCTCGCTGCAACCCCTCCCATGCCTCCCTCCTCCCTATGGACTTTGCCACACTTGGCACCAGCTTTCATCTACATCATCAGCCCGTTAGCCCATCGTCTCCCTCTTCCCCCCTTTTATTCTCTCATCCTCTCCCACAGTCTCAAACTTCCTCCTCTCACCTGGAGAACAGAAAGACTTTAAAAGTCATGTTGCTGGATGAAGGAGACTTTAAATCGTAGCTTTTACATCTTCAAAGGTTTTGTTTGAGAAGGAGGAAGAGATTTGACTCATCCTGTGGGTAATTGAAGTGATTATTTGACTTTTTTTTTCTTTAGTTTTTGCATGCTCTGCAGTGCACCACACCATCAAGACCTATTCCCTGTGATTTGTATGAAGTTCCCTCTGGGGTCTTAGAAAAGCACCGTTCTCACCAAGCCAACAGGTGTCATTTTCTTATAAGCCATAGTCTTTCCCAAGCATAATGAACCTTTAGATTGTTAACTTGTCAGTCAGCATGTTCAAACAGCATAATAAAGGGTGAAGAGTTCAGTCAGATGAATTTAAAAGAGGCTGACAGAAATACACTCATTTGCTTTCTTGCCGAGGGTTAGATGAGAAGATTCACACCACTCTCCTGTCTGTACGGCAAATATGAAGTTAGAGCCGGCAGCCCGTTAAATTAGCTTGGGTTGCTAAGACTGGAAACAGAGGGAAACTGGCCACCTTTAAGATGATTAATTAACACCTTGTATATTGGTTAATGCATACAAATACCAAAGAATAAAAATCATTGTTTCTTGGCAGGGAGCAGTTGTCAGACAACCATCAGAGACTTCAGGAAGTAACTGGTCCTGGTCACAAAAAAGTCTACCACATCCAGAGTGAGTGATCAAGGATAAGGTGTTGCACATTAGCTACTTCGAAGGGGTGGACAATCAGGCCAAAAAATATCACTGTTTAATTGCAGTCTTAATCCACAATCTGAGTTGTGTTCTCTTTTTTCCAGTTTTGAAATGCCCTATAGATTATATCCAGATGAGGAGTAGCCAGTGAATTTCTCCATTTGCGTTATTAATACACAGTCAACATAGTGAAGTAATTTTTCCAAACAGCATAGCCATCTAGTTGGCTACATCACTATATTTGTAACTATAGTTTGATCATGGAACACAAATCATTCAGTACTGCGATCTCAACAGTTGTAGTCTTCCCCTACTGCTTCGTCACTTTCTCATGTGATCACAGCTGTTGGCTCATTAATACTACATCTCCTACTATACCTCCCCACTTAGACTTGACTCTGTTCACTCACCTTCCTTCTCTCACTGCCTTCTTCGTTCTCACCTGTCACTTCCTATAACTTCCTCTCCTCCCCTACAGCCATTTCAGACAAGTAGATGAACATCATGCTGAGTGCAGAAGTCTTGAGAGAGGAGGGAGACGTGTGGAGAACAGAGGAATGAAGAAAAGTCGAACATGCTGCTATTTCTCAATGAGCTTCAAAGAGTCGTCACATCAGAGATGCAAGACTGCTCTTTTCTTACGCTCTCCTCTCGCTACTTGCCAGTCCCCTCACTCACATAAGCACTCGCGCACTGAAGACACACATCGAGCCTTTCCTTCATCTGTCCTCTCTTTGAATGGATTTGTCTCTTTTCCTTGCTGCTGAATCACATTTTCTGCCGCACACAATCACTGCGCGAGGAACCCGTTGAACTCGCCACTCTCTCACTCGCTCTCCCTACTCTGCCTCTCTGTGTCTAAGACTCTGCATTAACGCTGTCTAGTCTCAGGTGGCCCATCATTGTCAGCTCCACTGAGTAATGCAGTGGTCAACTGAGAAATTGCTGCAGGCGAGGACACCCTGAAGTGACTGAGCAAATAAACATCTTTGCACTCCAAGCCTGGCACAGTTGCTAAAACAATCAATTTAGTCCTGGGATTTTGTTGTGGACAGCATTTTGGGACCTTGAAAAGGCCATTTCCAGCTTTTGTTTGCAAGTGTCGTCGTGTGTGTGTGTGTGTGTGTGTCTGTGTGACAGACAGTGTGGCAGTGTAATGTTTGTCTATCACTGCAGCACAATGCAGCTTGTCAGGCAAGTGGCATTCTTTTTGCTTCTCTGCTTTGTCCCCATTCCCCAGTGTCGCCCAATTTTCTGTCATACCGAATGCAAATACTGAACCTCTTTTCAGAGGGATGTTCTTTATTCTTTGGAAAGTGGCACAAAGGAAACCATACACTGACAGCAGTCTGACTTTTCATCCAGAGTGCTCCTTTCATTCACCAGAAGCCAGACTGAGGGGGACATGGTGACCTGCTTGGTCAGGGAGCAGAGCAACAGACGTTCTCCTGCCAGTCCAGGCAACTGAAGACAAAGCAGTTTAACTTAAAACCTCAAATGTTAACAAGCATATTTATTATTTCTGGCCAGTTCCAAAGGCATTTAAAGGTACATTAACGTTCAAATGGGATTCACATAGTGTTTCTCATTGTAGAGCTCAGCTTGTATTTGTGAATATAAAGGTAAACTGAACTGCAGAGAGGCGCACTACAGTGATGATGAACAAGGTTGAAATCCTGCTTCACAGACGAACATAATGAACATGACTCTGACAGTAGCCATGGTGATTTTAACTGGGCACATTCACTGATTGCCAGCTGTGAGCTCAACATCCAAATGAAACTTATTTAGATGGAGATGCTCAAACAGAAATCCTGTGAGCCACTAAAGTCAATTTAATTTAGAGTCAGTGAACCAAGTCCAAAAAATGTCCCCTAATGACATCATAAATTCAAGTCTTGCTGTTGTTTAGTCACTGACACAGCAGTCTTTGTTGTTGATCTGGTCTTAACTTTTTAAAATCCTAGATAACCCAGCATAAATTCTTTTTAAAACCAGTTTTATCCTTTAATAATGCATGACTGTTCTGACTTCCCTCTCCTCAGCACTGGTTTGTTTTGCCATGGCCAAGTGAAAAGGTCATGGTGATGTTTATGGTTAAAGGACTTTGTTTTAAGACTGCTAAATCGTTTGTTTTTTCCTTCAATAAAATCCATCTTACTGGAACGGGAAAAAGGTCTTTGTGTACCCGCAATCTAATTTATCCAGACAATATAAGATTATGCACAAATTACCTTGACTGAATGTCTACCAATCCACCAGGAACGATGTGTTTTCATAAATAGGGTTTGGTTTAGAGTAGGCTTAACAAATGATACTGGCTAGCCAGAGGTGACTTTCTCATTGTTGGAAGAGCTTGATCTAGACCAGAAACACGATGATTTATTCATCCTGCCATTTTTAAAGAGGTTAACTGCTGGATAGTTTTCATCTCTCTCTGACATTGACAAATGCAGTTTTCATCAAAGAAAAATGAAGCATGACATTGTAAGATCTTTTTATATCAACCACTGTCTCCTGTGCTTATTATCCAGGCTCCGTGCTGGACGTGATCAAGCATATCATCTCACGAGGTGAACACAAGTCAGGCGTCCTGGACGAAGCCAGCATAGCTACCGTGTTGAAAGATGTACTTGAGGGCCTGGAGTATCTACACAAGAACGGACAGATCCACAGGTAACAATACTCATGGCCCTCTACTCTTGTACCAGATCACCACATCACCACAAAGCACAAAGCCTTCATTGGAATCACCTTGAGGGTTCGTGGAGCAGAAATAAGTGACTCTGCCCTTGACTTCCTACTTTCTGTTGCTCCCCTTACAGGTGTGAATTTAGTGTTTTACCCCATTTTGACTATACAGACTACATACATTATGTTTTAATAATGGAATCCATTTGGTGAGCCCAGTAATTCAGATACAGATTCATAATGGTATGATTGTCATGATCTTCCTGGGAACCTGTGGATGAAATGGGCATTTAAAACAATTTGTATCTTCCATAATTCAAGATGTTTTCAAAATACGAATATGAATACTCAATATTAATTAATGCATGCATTATGGAGAAAGCTTTACATTTTTTCTAATTCCTACATTAGTTTAACTAATGTACTTATTGGCATACCTTGATGCTTTTCTATATTATTATCATTATTATATTATTGCCATCATACTCTTTCCATTTCTCAGGTATCTTGTCACATATTTCTTCTGTATTAGTGAGAAACGTAAACAAAATCTCTTGCAGTCTGCGCAAATTAATTCATGCTCACAGTTAAACACAGGGCTTAGTGCATGGAAGAAATTGGTGTTCTTCATCAAACTAGACAAATGACTGTATCAAGGAAACAGCATTTTCAGACAGTTATTTTCTTTCACTAAAGGTCAGCAGTGTCATTGGGATCTATATAGAGAACAAACAGTATACTTCCACTGGACTGTGACAAGTCTTCTAGATGAAGAAGCAGTAATGATGTGTTTATGGTACACTCACTCTCCCGGTCTTTTTACAATTAATTTTAATAATGTACATGTGACATAATCCATCAGCTTTTTAATGAAATTGCAACAACTTTAAGTTAAAAACTACAGCAGGAAATCTGTAAGTAGACCACCGCTTCTGTGCTGATAATCTTTAAGAATTACTGTATAAATATGCATTGGAGGAATGTGTCAGTGGCAGCTTTGCGTGCCACAGGAAATGTGATCCCGAAAGCTCCTTTTCTAAGCTAGTTCAAGACCTGGCTAAGTCCCTGCACTCAAGCTGTTACAATGAACCTGATCCACACGCAGGTTCTAGAAGTCATCGCCCTACTTCCTCTGTATTTAACATTCATTACTCACTTTTTCATGCACCCTTTCTTCTCCCTCAGTGGCACATATATAGTTGTGGACAGGCTGCATGTGTAAATAATGCATAGCTTTTTTTCAACATGGTTAAGTGCTCAGCAACTTTTGGAGCAGCATGCCAATGAGAAACCGAGAGAGAGGCTTGATTGAAGGATGACGGGTGTGTTTTTTGTTCAGCCGTGTGGATAGGTTCATTAACTCGATAGTTAGAAAATAGCTTTGTCCTGTAGAGAGTATAGACAGTGATGTAAAGGATTAGCGTAAACAGTGTTTGAATTACTTTGTTAATTAAAAGAAAAATCCACTGCAGTATACCTCTACTGCTGCATTTAAGTATCCACTTTCAGCATAATGTGATAGGGTTATTGGTCATTGCCAGAGAGAAGGAAATGTTTTTCCCTGAGTAAAACCTTCAATTTTGTGTCCTGTCTAAGGAAGATCATTAATAGATTGTTCATTAATCACTTCTTCACTTGTGGAAAAGAAAGTGTGAAGTGTATGTGAGATAATTCCCACACACACTCCAGCAGTGAAAATCATTGACATGCTGAGAGTGAAGAGGCCATGCTCAGTTGATCGGTGTCTGCTGATGAAGATGTGCACATCTGGCCATGCGAGTTTGTCCTGTGTAAGCTGGATCATATGAGTTGGAGCCTCGGGACAGGGGTGATGCAGAGTCGAGGAGGTGAGGCTTGTTGAGGAGGGAGAAAGAGAGAAAGTGTCACATGATATGTTCTATCTCACCCAGTGCGGCAGGAAAGCAATTAGAGCCTTGAAGGCTGGGCTGTAGCCCCAACCAGAGACATTTACCACAAGACGACGAACTGCTCCACCTCCACATTCACAGCAGCTCGGAAAGTCCATGATTCGAAGGTGGCACTTTTCCTCTAACTTGAGCAGCAGGTAGACCTCATGCACATGATAAGAGATGAATAATACTCAAGACTAGATTCATCAGGCAGCTGAATCTTAGAAAATCAGCCTGCAAGTATTGCAAAAGCCCCCAGATAGCAGTCTTACTCTTATGGTTAGCTTTTCGCCTTACTCATCTCTGAAACCTCACTTTTTCTGAGGGTGCATACCCAGCAAATTATTGGTCATGTGGTTTACTTATGATCAGGTAATGGCTGTAGTTATGCTGCCTCTGGGAACAGAGAGTCTCTTGCTGTGGATTAAAGGAAAATTGACAAAGTAAGACATAAAAATTGATTTGGAAAAACAGATGAGAATGAAACTCAGCGGTGTGGAGAAAGCAATCAAAATAGCAAAGCAATAGAAAGATATTTTTTGGGGTCGCAAAGGGTGCAGTTAAAGGAAGATGATGCATTTCATCTCCATAGGGGACACACCCCCTGAGGGTCTCATAAACCCTCTTTTACAGCCTTGTTAGGGGCACTGTGAGCCTCGCACCAGGATGTGATGTCACAGGAGGTGACACGTTGGAGCTGCAAATGTGCGAGAGCTTCCTGATGAGACTGATAAATCTTCTTGACAGTTTCATACCGTGACTGTTCCCACCTGGTTACCGTCCGGGTATCATTTCAGTCGGTCATAAATATCAGGAGACCACACATATTGTTCATTTTTCAGTATCTTTTGGTTGTGTAGCACCTTCTGGATTCTGGTGACATATTTTATCGACATGTTCTTTAACACATAGTAATAAATATAATAGATTGGTTGGTGTTATGGCTTAAACCTGCTATTGTAGCATATGGCTGGATGACTAGTAGGAGTTGGGACTTAAAGTGCAGGTTGGCTTTTTTCCACTCCACTACGGTGTTTCTTTGAACTTGCATGGTGCATTGTGTCACCACCTCCTCCCTCCTCCTCCTCTTCCTCTCCGGTGAATGTTAATGACTGTCTCCACTCTGCAGCCTTGTTCTCAGAGCATTACAAACTGCTGCAGTGAACCATAGCTTCTATGTTTCCTGAATGAGCACAGGAGGGATGCGGTCAGACCGACTTGATCCCTCTGTAAATAATGCTTCATGGGTTGTCTTTAATCAGGGTGGAGCATATTACATTGAAAATCTGCCTTGTTCAAATTCACAAATAAAAACTTATTTCTGAAAAATAACATTTAGACAGTAATGAAATAAGGACAGTGTGGCAGTAAAGTGTTTCTGATTAAAAGCCTTAAACTCTTCATTTGTATAATACTTGCCACGGCGTAGTATGTGAAACAAAGACCCTTTGAGCCCAAAAAGTCACTCACTAATTCATTTATTTAACAGCTTCAAAAATGTCCTCTGATGCCAAGACCATTTCACATCTGATCTTGATTATTAGCCATGCTAGCTGTTCTCCACTGGTTTGAATCTTTTCTTCAATCATAGGTAAACTTTCTGACATGTTCTGTGATGTAAAGGCACACGGCAACTCCCGCAGCTAGTCTTGAACAAACGTGAGATGATAAGTCAGCAGGTCTTGTGACTTGTCTAGAGTGGTTAATTGGCCAAGACTCAACCCACAGTACCTCATTATTAGCCCTGCCCAGCCATGGATCCACACAGAGAGAGAGAGAGAGGACGTGGTGGTTGTGTAAACGAGGAAAAGTATTTTGGGATACTCCCAGACTTGATTTTCAGCCTCAGGTGGCCCACTCTGCACCACCCCTCTAATCCTTAAAAAGCAACATCTCAAATTACCTGAGGTAAATCTTGACTTTTGTACGTGCTAACACCCAAGGTGGAGGATGAGCATGTTCTTGATTAAGCGGAAGTAGTGAGAGAAAAAAAGAGGATGACACTATGACCTGATATCACCAAGCTGTTATGTCAGGGCGGCAAAGTGACAGCGGGACAAGCCAGGGAGCCGCAGAGCACAGACGTCTGTACAGCAACAGACATTTCTAACGGTGGTTTTTCAAAGCCGCTTGCAAAGGCTGTCATGTTGGTTTTTCATCCACCCCTTCTCCTCCTCTGCATCCTCCCCGGTGTGGCAGTTATGTAATTGAACTCATCTAGACACAAAGGCACATCAAAAGTTTTGCCACATGTAGTACACAGACAGCTCTGTCTGCCAGAGCTGATTGCTGAAAGCGCACCGTTTTAGAGAAGCCTTTGATATGGACAGTCAGTCAGTACCCTGTCCTGTGTAGTATCTCAGTCTGCCTCTGGATAGTTTTATTATCCCACTAGTCATTTTGTCCTGCAGCAGGAATCCCCATCTTTACTTTCAGCCAATAGCCCTAATATGTTGTATATGCTGCATTCCTTCCTCTGAGGCTCACTGTTTGCCACTCCCTGCCCCTGTCACTACGAGATCTGTCGCCTGTGTGGTATTTAACTGGAACACTCTTTGCAAAGGAGGCCTCTACACTCAAGTATACTCAAGTATTCAACAGCATTTGAACAAAGATTTGAATTGTGACCTGCAAGCTCTTGAGTCCCCTGAAGACATTGTGTGTCTTGAGTGGGTTGCTTGTAAAGATTGTACTTCTAGCTTGTAGCTACAGGAGAACAGGAACGGGAAGTCAGTTTCTTTCTTCTTCTTCTTTTTTTTTGCTACAAATTTGGGACCTAGGGACAAGTCTAGGAACTCAGAAGATAGACCTCTTAGTGATCCAGCCAATGTTTCAGAATGCATTTCAATTTGTAAGCATGCTCTGGCAGTATTCTTGTCTCAGAGGCACAAGTATTTTTCCAACCACCACAATTATGTCTTCAGCGTTTGCCCCCCATGTGTCTGGTTTTGGCATGTGTTTATAGTTTATATGGATTGAATTATATCTCCAATAAAGTGAGTCTTTGTTTCTTGGAAGCTGTGTTATGTCTCATCTCCAAACCATTACTCCAAATGCCAGTCTGTTTTTTTTCTTTCATTGAGTCCAATTTGTTTGTTGGAACGATCCAACAGCATTTATCTTTCAGCTGAAGCAGCAGACTTTTTACTCCAGTGCCACCGTCTGGTAGCAAGGTGAACTGCATAGCTTGTTCAGACTGCATCTCTTTTGAGTCATTTGTTTGCGTGTCAGTACAGTTTAAGGGTCATTTGTGCAAATCTGCTGTGGTTTAATAGCTGAGAATGCTCTGGGGTTGTACCACTGTGGTGTTCTTTGTTCTGTCAAAGTCTTTCTTCCATTATTCACCTTAAAATGTGCATTCACTTTCTAAAATCCTGCACAGCAGATAGAGCTGCTCCTCAGTGGCACTGCTGCTAAGCTTGTGTTTTTTTTTCCCTCCTTACACTTGACCCTTCACATCTATCAATGGAAGTCTGTTGCCATGACAACTCGGTCTGGCTGGTGAGGTGGCACTATTTGCAGTGTGTGTGGTAGTCTGCGTAATAGTGTGTGAGTGGGCACGGAGGTAGACATGCAGCCAGACAGCCATCCCTGCTGAATCCTCTTATCGCCACCAGGGGAGGCTGAACAGGGACGAACCAATTACCTACAGACTCTGCTCTGTGTGTGTGTTTGTGTTGCTAATAAAAGTTTAAAAAATAGAAACCCTGAGGGGTAGCAAGATAAAAGCTTTGAAGCCTGTATGTTGCACTATGACTTGTAAAATTGAGCTCATTTTAACAGGTTATTAATAAGCAATCACGTGAAGAAGAGATCTTAAGCTTTCATTGAGTCAACTAAACTAAAATTGGAACTAATGTAATGTTGTGGCAAGAAACAGAAACTACCAATTAATAATTCTTGTGTCATTATTCTGACTTAAAATATCTTTGTTCATGTTCACTGTTTGATCTACCTGAGCTTCCTCTATCACATTATCTTTGACAACTCTGTGTGAGAAGTAATCCTATAACATACAATTTTTTCTTTCTTAGAGATCTTAAGGCTGGAAACATTCTCCTCGGGGAGGATGGCTCAGTGCAAATTGCAGGTATTTAGCCACAAGACACATCTTTCAGCACCTGTCACTTGTGACCCTGATTATGTGTGAAGAAGCAGTTTTATTGTGCTGTAACCTAATTTACCCATAGGGCTGCCAACTATGGCGGAAGCTTTGTCTGTGGAAGAATATGAACTTTCTTGACAATGACATAATTGAAGTTCTGCCTCGAGTCCTTAGTGTGCGTTTATCTAATCATTATTTCTCTCTGTTTCCTTCCTTCAGACTTTGGCGTCAGTGCCTTTCTAGCCACAGGTGGTGACATCACTCGAAATAAAGTGCGCAAGACGTTTGTGGGCACGCCATGCTGGATGGCCCCAGAGGTCATGGAACAGGTTGGTTGTCTTGAGCACAGAGCCAGGAAGTAACCCTGACAAGCAGAAAACACAATGAGTCTCAACATTTCATATTAATAGACTCCATGCTATAAATCTGAGGTCTGTAGCCATCACCTCTACCATGACTAAGAACTCAACGACCCTCAAGTAAGACTGCACTGCTGAAACTAAGCCAGCTTACATTCTAAGGACTGTCTGGGTTTTTGCTGTCTCCCCTGTGAGCAAACCCGTTTTTTCCATGAATACATTTTATGTTTTTAATCTGTGAATCTATGGCTCACTTGTCGATCCAAGATGAAGGCAGAGCTGATATATAAAAGTTGGATATGAATCTGCCTCCACAGGTGAGGGGTTATGATTTCAAAGCAGATATTTGGAGTTTTGGGATCACAGCCATCGAACTTGCCACTGGGGCTGCCCCTTATCACAAATACCCACCAATGAAGGTGAGAAAAGATCAACAACTTACATAACATAGAAATATGTATTTAATAACACAGAACAAATGCAAAGTCAGTTCCTCTGACTTATTGAGGATTCTACTTGTGGTGTTCTGAAAGTTTAAAAAGCACTAAATGTTCTCTTGGGGTCTTGAGGTTTTGATGCTGACGCTGCAGAATGACCCTCCAACCTTGGAGACCGGCATCACAGACAAGGAGATGGTTAAGAAATATGGCAAATCCTTCAGGAAGATGATCTCCCTGTGTCTACAGAAGGACCCGGAGAAAAGGTGCTTATTCTAATGCCTTTAATCGTTTTGATTCACTGTGCTTCGCTAGTTATGTTAAGAATACAGTATGTTGTACAGCATTCCCGTAGCATGTTTTTTGTTATTGGAAGTTTAAAGGCTCAGAGGAACAGAACTGATTTGTCGTCATTTTGCTGTGTTTCAGGCCAACATCCTCAGAGTTATTGAAGCATAAATTCTTCCAGAAAGCAAAGGTAGGTGCTTGAGTTCCCTCTGAGACTGAAGCTAAGCTGGTTGATGAGTAAAGATCTGAGCCTGCAGAAGTGATCGGACCTGAATGGCCTCTGTTTAAAATTAAGCTGTTCTTTATGACTAAAGGTTCACTGTTTTAATTTTTAAGTTTTTAAATTATTGACAGAGGGTTTATTGTACGAAAAAGAGGTCAGCTCTAATGCATCAGCAGATGAAAAAACAATAAAGTTTCTCTTTCCCGAGGTGTTTGTGTGTCAGGCTGCTCTTCACTTGGATCGGCTTGTCCGTATGTCTGACCTGGACTGAGGCCATTGCAGCATTCCTCTCATTATTAACTATGCAGAGCTGTTTCTAACAAAGGCGGGGATAAACAGTCTAACTCCAGCCTGTAGCTGCCCAGTGCCCTAGCAACTAGAACAACTAAAATGCTAGTTCAGCATGTCCCACTGCCAAAATCATACCTCCGCCGTTTGCTGGACATGATCCTGGTTAACAGCAAGAACTGCAGTACTCTGTATGTACAGCAGGTGGGAGGATGTGTCATTGTTTCAGATACACCTCTGGTATAAATGAGCCAACAGTGAGCCAGACAGCCTGCAGGAGGAATTTAAATGGTTATCAAGCAAGCATGTGATTAATTAGCTGGTGAAATCTTCTCAGAATAAGCAGATATTGTGGATTTTCAAAGTGACAACCCTTTATTTCTTCCCTGTCATGACAGACGCATGAGTACTTACATGAAAAGTTACTTCAGAGAGCGCCCACAATAACAGAGAGGTCGAAAAGGGTAAGACGGCACAGATTAAAATATTCACTTTTTGTTTTATTGTTAAGAGGATGAGCTCAGTTAGTGAGCATATGTGTTGCCAGGTACGTCGAGTGCCAGGGTCCAGTGGTCGGCTGCATAAAACAGAGGATGGCGAATGGGAATGGAGTGATGATGAGCTGGATGAAGAAAGTGAAGAGGGAAAAGCAGCTGTTGCTGCCTTAAGGGTGAGATGAACCTGCAGTTTTTTTGTTTTTTTTTTGTTCTCACATGCACACTCGACGTCTTGTCTTTTAATGGCTCTACAATGTTTAAATGTTCATTCTCATGTCTGTGCAGTAGCATGTTTGTCCACTGAGTCTCACCTGTGTGTGTATGTTCTGTCTGACGGCCAAGGACCAGCAGGTGAAGCCTGTTGGCGCCACCAGGCGACAAGTGCGCTTCTCCTACCCACTCGAGCTTCCTGCGTCCAGGGTTGTTCACTTGCCCCCAAAATACAGATGGCGTTCCCCTAACAAGGAAAGACGCTCTCTGCACGTGTTAGCTAGAGAGCATGTGCAAGACCTCGTAGGGAGACATTTAGTTGGACAAAAGGGAAGATAACTTTTATGGTTAGAGTGAGGGCTTCTGGTCAAATATGCTTTCACTTTAT
Source organism: Scatophagus argus (assembly GCF_020382885.2). NCBI lineage: Eukaryota > Metazoa > Chordata > Actinopteri > Scatophagidae > Scatophagus > Scatophagus argus. The sequence continues at coordinate 6,989,646 of NC_058510.1, forward strand.
GTCTTTGTAGGAATGATTGGAATTGGTATTTCACCAGAGGAAATCTTCACACAGACAAGCTCTTATTGTTCAAATAGTTGTGACTTTGTTCTAGCATTATATAACTTTGCATTAACCTATCAGAAGGCAACTAGTAATTACCGGACAAAGTAATGCAATTGGGTCGTTGACAGGAAAGGTTCACAGCATAAATTCTAAACACAAATCTGTGCAATCTATGTATCACATGCAGGTGGACTTTGACCTGCACGCCTTCAGGGTCGATAAGTCAGTACATTGAGAGTCGTTTTTAAATTGTGAAATGTTTTGCGTCTCATGGGAGGGGAAGCAAAGTTGTTTTTACTTCAGGGTAGCAGAGATTGTAAAAGAGTTTTGGCCTACATAACTACAAAACATTACATAAATGTAAAATTGTCAGACACCACGTAACTGTTCATCAGTTATGAAAAATGTCGGGGGCTTGCGTTCTTCACTTAAGTAGAACAGACATGCATTGCCAGTTTGGTCTTATCGAGTTATATTAAATAAAGTGGTGAGAGCTACCTTTCCCGGAAGCCATCTGTATTTCCATTTCTCTTTCTAAATCACTTTTTATTTATACTCACCAAATCATTTTTAACCAATACAAGGCAACTTACTTGAATTACGTGAATTGTGTCAGTGAATTACAGTCACAATATGTAAGACCAACAGGGGATTCAAATTTTACTACATCTGTGCTGCTTTCATGCTGCTTTACAGGCTGCTTGTCGGCAAACTGAACTTGAAAATCTCACATCAGTTCTGTTAGATGTTCTAATTTCAGTTCTAATTTCTACTTAACTGATGAATGTTTTCTCATCAAATGAGTAGTCTTCCACCATAAAAAATAAACCAAAACATATTATCAGTCAGTGGAGCCTGGCTGAGTACCTGTGTGGCGTCGATGGGCTTTAAAGATCAATCCAGACTCCTGAGCCTGAATATGCCGTCGCTTTGTCTGAATCAGCCAGCAGATTCCTGAGCTGATGTGATTTCTGACATCAGTCTGACGCCAGGTCACATCCTCTCAGTCAAGTCAGTTTGTCTTCATTTTGGCCCACAAGGCTTCTGTCTGACTTTGTGTGTTCCTTGGAGTTGGTTTAATATATAATATATAAAAATTTTATTCTTTTATTTTTTTTTTTTGGCTGATAGACGGTTTGACTAACTGTGTGACTTCCTTCTGATTTTGTATTCACTTATGCTGCTTCTCTCCTTCTCAAATCTAAAGCTAAAAACAAAACTGCAGTTGCAGAATGTGTATTTTCACTCATTTACAACTCAATTGCCAGTATCTCAATGTGGGCCATTTGTATAAAATCACTGTGAATGTAAATTTATGTTGTGATATATTAAATGATATAGCTCATTTAGCTGAGAATGTCTCTACAGATGAAGTCATCAGATGGGAATAGTTATTGTTTTCCAAACCACTGAATGAAATACTTGACAAGTCATAGTACATCATCACATTGATGTAAAACCCCTGCTAGATGCTGTAAGGCAAAATCTCTGCTGTCTCATCTAACTACGTTGCCCAACTACATCCGTTAGTAGTATTAAGTAGTTTAAGCTGTATTAGCATTTCACCTCAAAAGACGTAACGATAAACCAAGCAGGCCCTTACATGAGGAAAGTAAACGAGTGAGTTTTCAGTCTGTTCACCTCTCTCGCTTTCTGTGTGTTCTTTGCATCGATGTGTGCTCTTCTTGCTTTGCTAAAGCCGCCGCAGTGATATCCTTCTCTGAGTCTTGTCTCCCACTATGTGTTTCTGAACAGTCACCGAGGGTGAAGGAGGGATCACAGAATTCAGAGGTGAGTTTCAAAAGTTTATTACACAACATTTCAGTATGCACGTTTGTCAGACTGTTGCAAAAAAATTGAAAATATCTGCAGTTTTAACCCACAAAGTCTAACTAATCTTCATGTAGAAAATGGACCTTGAGTTGAGGTTTTTGTAATGAATACGTGCAAAACTGGAGACAGTCATGGGTATTAAAAGCAGCTTCTCTGCTCTTCAGTGGTGGTTGGGACATTGCCACTACAGGCCAGCATGGGGGAGACTGCACTAATCATTGCTTCCCATGTTAAACGGGTAGAAGTGCAGGTTGCTAGCAGTGTATTATCCCACTGTGAGAGAAAAGACTAACAAACTTTGGTTTATAATAAATAAACTTGAATTTCTCTTATCAGTCATTTCTCCCATTTGAACACTGACATTTTGATTTGGGCACAATTTGATTTCATTTCTCTTCTCCTTCAGGTTTTCCAGACTCCTGAGCCTTTAATTAGTCAGCTCCAGCCGGTGGCTGCAGGTCAGGCAGAACTACCTCAGGCTGCAGGCCAAGTTCCTCTGCAGCCCACACCAGTCAACACTCAACCCCCTGCCCAGGCTGCATCTCCCACAGCAGGCGTGCCCGCTGCTGCTGCTGCTGCTGCTGCTGCTGCTGCAGCCGCTGGTCCCACACAGGTCAGTATGACCTGCCTTCATATTTTCTTTTCCATTACGTTCTCCTCTTTTAAATATGCGTAGCATCTGTTAACCCCTGTTTGTTGTGATAACACTTCACTCCTCCAGTCCTGTAGATATGCTGTTATTTTTTTTTTAAGCTCACTGTAATCATTTGCATCTGTGTTTTGACAGGCTCCAGCTGTCTCAGGGGATGCCAAGGCACCCATTAGTTTGGTATTAAGGTTAAGGTATGTTTCTTCATTTACACGTAAATTCAGTAAAGCGATAGGTGAATTATGTTTTATGTTTGTGTTTCACCATTTCTGTTTACCTTACATCTGCAGTTTAAATTGTGTGGACTAAGTCTGAAAGTGGTTATCTTAACTTCTCTAATCTGGTCTTTCTTTCATCTTCATAGAAATTCAAAGAAGGAGCTGAATGACATCCGCTTTGAATTTATGCCAGGGAGAGGTGAGTGGTGTTTGTTTTTTTAGGACTGTTAAAACCCAATCTCAGTCTGCTGGTGGCAGAGCAGTAGTTTAAAACATGTTCTGAGGTCAAGACTTGGCTGTAAATGTCCTATTTTTGGTAATCAGTAAGAGGAACTGCCAGTTGATAATTTATGTTTTGTTAAACTTATTTCTGAGCGTCAGCTTTCGACCACAGCATCCAAAATAAACAAGCACATGGAGGTCTGAACTTGTGAAAATCATAGCCCAAAGCGGCTCATTTCAGCATTAATCACCTGAGAGCGTACTAAGTTTACTTCTTAGCAGAACAGTGACAACCAGCTATATCTGCGTAAGGAACCAGAGAGTTTTGGACTTTATAAAATCACAGTGTTGATATTTTCTTTTTCTTTTTCTTTTTTTTGTTTCCACCACCTGTCACAGTTAGTCTCTTATGCTTTGACTTTTCAGACACAGCAGATGGTGTGTCCCAGGAGCTGGTGTCAGCAGGCCTGGTGGACGGGAGGGATTTAGTAATAGGTCAGTGTTCAAACAATGCAATTTCTTTCCTCAGCAAGGGCACCTGAAGGTTAAACATTCTCTGTGGTTCACATTATCTCACATTATCTCACGTTTTCCTCTTTGTTTGTTGATTTGTTTGTTTGCTTTCACTGGACTGAAACATTGTTTTTCCTTGCAGTTGCTGCAAATTTGCAGAAAATAGTTGATGAGCCACAAGCCAATAAAAATGTCACTTTCAAACTGGTGAGTGGTCCACCCTCATAATAACGACAGCGGGGAGAGAGAGAGGACCTAACCTTTCTCAATTTAATTAAACAAATTTTACTCTTCCCTCTTGTTTTCACAGGCTTCTGGAATTGAGGGATCCGAAATACCAGATGACGTCAAACTGATGGGCTTTGCTCAGCTCAGCATTAGTTAAACTTGTTCTACCTGGGACCGTGACTTGCCTAAAAAATGTGAAAATAAAATTAAAAAAATAGTTCAATGCATTTTTTTTTCCTTTCTATGGCTGTAAAGAAACCACTACTGCCAAAGAAAACAGTACCGTTATGTCACTCATAGGATTATTCAATGCCGCCTCGTTGAACTGAGGGGATGAAGTATCAGAGTGTGCAGTGTAAGAATCACTCAGAAAAGTTTACAGCGTACATGTAGAAGGATGCGAGTATCTACAACAAGCAGTTTTCATTTACTTTCCTGGTCTCCCTCATTCTGTTATCATTTTCTCTCTAATATGTGATGCATTTGCACAATCTGAACTAACGCCCTTGAATCCCGATAGGTGTAACAATGCCTTATATTCATCAGAACTACTGAATGCACGTTTTGGGGAAGGCCCCAGTTACCGTATGGAGCATTATGTTGTCTGAAATGTGCCGTTGTGGTTTCAGTTGCTCGTGTGAAACTTTTTACTTCATTTTCAGAGGAGATAAGATGCGGCAATTTAAAATATTTTGTTAGCAGCAAGTGCTGATGTGATGGGACACAGAAAATTTGATATTAAATCACCTTTTTATATGGATGTAAATACTCCCGGCAGTAACGGTCTTTAAAGGATAAGCCTGGTTTTATTCTGTATTTTTCTTACCGTCAACAAATTGCATGAGACGACCAAAACCCACAAGTGTTAATTAGTATTTTCTTTCTGTGGTACCATTCCTTCTTAGAGGAGGTGCAAATCTTCCAAAAGCAGTCACAGTGATGTGGTTCCCTTTCTTCTCTTTAAAGGAGAAGTCATTTCCTGAAACAGCTGGGCACTTCGCTTTTATCAAATGCTACTTAAACTGAAGTGAACAGTGCATTTGTTTGGAGACTATTTTCAGCTGTGGATTAATCCACATTTGGTGCTCCTGTGAGTGTTTACAGCAGCAGGATGGTGTATTGAATTATGTAACTTAATGATACGTAAAATACGTTATTTATTTTAAGTTTTGGGGCAGAAATGGAGCTCCGTGGCACAGAGGAATAAAACAAAGTACATTGTTCTTACATAAACAGGAGGATCAGTAAATTGTTGGTTTTGGTATTTTTGTGGGATCAATAATGACGATCACCAGTCTTATCCATTTAAGAACTGTTACACAACCAACATTAAAAGAAAGGAAAGATTAAAGTGTAAGACAACTTAATATGTTATGTTGTAATATGTTAACTCAGGGTTAACATAATGTAAACTCAACAGCATAAATTCTAAAGAAATTGTAAAGAAAACCAAAATTTGCTTCCACTTACAGACAAAATTGGCCTTGTTGGTCTTGTTGTAAATATATGTTGAAATTGTGGTAAAAAAAAGTTTCCCCACAGCTGAAACCTCACGTGTTGTTTGTCTGCTGGTATCAGCGCGAGTCTGTTTGGAATCAGTTTCTCAAATTCTTAGAAAAGAGTTAAGTGCATTTTTGTTTATGTGGATGAAGCATAAGTACTTGATTTAACCTGTAGTATGTAAATAATGACCTTTGGCTCTGATTTGTTTTTATACTGGGTGTTTCTTTTTTTGGCCTTTTTTCTGTCGTACAACACGATTCTTGGTTGTAGCGATGCCTGAAGGAAGACGACGAACGACACTGCAAACTAAATTCAGCTTCGAGTTCTCTCGTTTTGCAGGGCGTACTGTCACTCACTGCATGTCATGTGTGATGCTCACTTAACATTTTGCTCATAAAACTTTTCATTTAGTTTTGCCTTTGAAAAGTTTGACTATGTTTTACCAGATGCACCGCTTATTGCCGGTCCACCGTAAATTTCACCGAATTTCGAATTTGTCTCCAACTCTTAATAATAACAAAGCGGAGGCTGTTTACAGTGCTTACTTTAACTCTCATCTGAAGTCACACACCTTCTCTAGCAGTCTTTTTTTTTTCTGTTGTTTGTTTTCAAACGGCTACAATGAAGATTTTATGTCCTTCAGTTTTGAAACAGTTCAGCTCTGATTGTGGACATTTTGATAGATGGTAAACATGTTGTGGCTTCGGATGAATTAGCCCACTATCAGCACCGATCTCACACCCTTTCAGCCACACTCTGGGTGTTTTATAATGAATGTGCATCTTGCAGCTATCGCCGCTAGCAGTAGTGGCAGGTTCATTTAACACTGCTCTAATGTGTAATTATGAAACGCCAGCAAAGGTTTTACTGTTTAATTTGGTGATGTGATAAAGTCATAACTCTCCAGATGCCATATTGAACGGAAATGAATGACTTTTTTTTCTGATTGCAGATAAAATGTTAAGAGGAAATCTTTGTATTTTGACTTTAAACGTGTTCAATTTTACTCTAGCCTTAAATTGAAAATGACCAAGTGTATTTTTTTTTTCTTTTTTGACTTAATGTCAAGGTTTTGATTCAGCTTTTCAGTGTCTTTGAAATGTAGTTCTTGTTACATGTGAAGATACATGAAATAAAGATATACAGGTGTGTCGACCCTGTGTTCTGCTCAGAGGGGTGCGACGACGGCGGCAACCCAAACTGCAGTATTCGGTGCCATTCTCCTGGTTTAGTCTGCAGCTGACAGCAGACAAAGACAGGATTAAGTGTGTGTGTGTGTGTGTGTGTGTGTGTGTGTGTTGCATAGATTGAGCCCCGCCCCTAACGCGGTTGAAGATCTTATGGCTTTGTTCTCATCATCTCCCCAGCAGTCTCTTCTGTCCTGTTTACGTGTAGTCTGACAAAGCTGTAGCAAGTGAACGGACGAGCGGCAAAAACCCCTTTTGTCCTGGCAATAACTCATCAAGGCTGTAATATTTGAATTTTCCAAATGTTCTCAGCTTTTTTTTTTTTTTTTTTTCATTCTTTCATTTGCTCTATTTTTGATCATTGGAGTTCAAAGCATGTTTCTCTTGATTATTTTTATTCAATAAAGAATGAGCATATCAGTCGCCTCTTGGCACTTTATGTTGTTTTAGGTAAACCATTATTTGTTATTTTAAGTTGTTCTTGTTAATAAATATGTGTTTACTATAATGAAAAGTGCAGGGAGTCACCCATACTGAACAGACTCCAGAGCAGCTGACTTTACTAAGTTTATATCCAGTCTTCAATCTTCACTTTTGTCCTGTGTTTTCTCTCTCTTCTATGAGTAATATTTCTCCAGTAGCAATCCTAATTTCGTAACAGTTTCCGTGTTTCACACTTGAGGATTCGTTTCTGTTGTCGCTGCCTTAAGGTTTATTGTCTTCACTATCTTCATAAGGCCTACAACTTTCCTTTCACCCAGAGGAAGTTGTGTTATTTTCTGCTTGCTAAACATTAAAGGGGCACTCCAGCCATTCAGTAGCACTTTTATGAAAATTGGAGACTTTCAAGAGACAGTTTTACAAGAGACAAATTTTATTTTTATTTTATTGTTCAAGATGAGCACAGGAGTAGATATCCTAACTTTTAGTGTGTAGTATGTAGTGAAACTTAAAAAAAACAAACAAAAATCCTTACAGTTCAGATTATGCATCTAAACCAAATGCCCATGTTTTTCAAGATCTCTGTAACACAGGATTTCCGTAATAAATCTGTAATCTCTAAACCCAAAATGACATAATCCAGATGATCGAGGTCGCTTTGCGGGCCTTGACAAAGATCTTTCAGAGTTTACAGACGACATTACACAACTGTTTTCACAAGCTGAGTAGCACTTCCCATGACAAATGAACTAATCTTCATGTGTGAAAGCCCCTGAAAAGTAAAATATATTTAATTATTTTTAAACATTTTAACTCATTAAAAACTCAGCTAATCTGCTTTGCTTGCACTGTGTGGGTTTAGTTTGATAATTGATTCACAGAGAGGTCATCGGCTTCTGACTGGTGTATGAAACCATATGACATCACTGTGTTTTCAGTCCCACCAACCCAAACCAGTGAGAAGAGCACAGAGAGAAGCATAAATACAGAAATGTGTCATTTACAGTAGCCAAAATTGTTTTAGCTTTGGCAGAAAGAGGTGTGTTCACACAAGGTAGAGTAAAAAGCTGGATGAGAAAATATGTTTTCAGGGCTTTTTAACAGATCTGTTAGTTACACTAAGTCACATCACCCTCTAAGTACAACTTTGCCTGTGAAAAGGGATATAACTGTAGGCTGGAACTGTGGGGGGGGGGGGGGGGGGGGCATGTAATCACGTTACTTAACAACTCTGCACATGTTTTCAGCTCATTGATATGGTCAAGTGCAAATTTTGAAACTGACAAAGGAACGGGGAACATCACAACATATATATAATTTTGGGAAATCTTCAGGGACATCACATTTTAAAGGCTCAGAAACAAGCTGCTGGTTTGAATTTTGAGGGCAAACGTCCACTAAAGCATTCCTGATAAGTTCCTAGGAAAACTTTTTTGAGCTCCACTCTTTATATGAGCTGCTATAGACTGGCTCAGCTGTCCTCTTCCTTCTAAAGCATTTTGTGCCTTTCAGCCCTCCTGTGCTCACAATGATGGTAATTAAAGTTTGAATGTTAAGAGCGAGTGCATCACAGATCTGGACAGCTGCACAACAGCTAGACTTCAGCCTGAGGGATCCTGATGTCCAATGTCACATTTTTATACTTTGGTAGTCTGTGGTCTGTTGGCAACTGGACAGCAGCCATAAAAGCACCATCCTTATTTAAACATTAACTTGCAGTACGAAAGTCAAGTTGACTGACTGTATAGCTGGATGTTGTTGTTTAAGACCCAACCTTTATCTGTAGCGCACTGCACTCTGAGTACATTCACTTACCAACATGAGCAACTTTGGGCAGATCCTGAAGGAGATCGGGGAGTTTGGTTTTTTTCAGAAACGTTTGGTGGGTGCATTATGCATCCCCAGCATTTTTCTGGCTTTTGATGTAATTGGCCAAGTATTTACAGGGATGAGCTTCCCACATCACTGTAACACCGACTGGATCTTGGACCGTGGGCCCAACCTGACTGATGAGAAACAAAGAAATCTCACCATCCCAGTCAACAAGGATGGAAAGTATGAAAGCTGTAAGATGTTCACACCTGTGGATTTGGATTTGGAAACCATTGAAGCTTATGGGATTAATACTACAACAGGATGCTTAAATGGATCAGATTTTGAGACACCGAAAGGTGCCTCCAGCATTGTGACAGAGGTGAGAGATACAAAACAGTGCATTTAAATGTTGTATTTCCTACTTTACTTACTGTTAATTTTTGTTGTCAACTCACACTTTTCTGCTGTCTCAGAATGGCAAAAATAGTGCTGGGCAGTTTTAATTTTTGTTTTAAATTCAGTTAATGACAAATAACTTGTGTTTGTATGAATGCTGATATCTAGAATATTTCATTTTATTAAAGGTCCAGTATGTAGGATTTAGTGGCACCTAGTGGTGTGGTTGCAACCATCTGAACACCCTCGTCTCAATCTCTACTGCAATGGCCACTGAAAATCTAAAAAATGACAAAGGCCATCTCTATAGCCAGTGTTTGGTTTGTCCATTTTTGGCTACTGTACAAACATGGTGGTGCAGCCTGGTGGACTTCATAGAGGTGGACCTGCTCCTTTCTAAGTGAGCAAAAACACTTAGTGTCCATATCTGCCTCTGTATCCCCCCCAAATCCAACACTCTGGAGTCTAAAGTAGTGTGGCAGCTGCTATGTGTGATGTATCACTTCTTGGCTTTGACTATTTGGCCTTTCTGAGCCACCATACTGCTCTGACAGCATAAAAACATTTGCATGGTACCCTGTGTTGAGTGGTGGAAAGTAAACTTTACTTAAGGTCTGTACTTAAGTACTAATTATGACAGTATTTCAATTTTATGCTGCCTCATACTTTTTTGAACTTCTTAGATCATTACATTTGTTTTACACTTACAGTTAAATTTACTGACATGTTTGTTCAACATATCATATCATATTTCTAATGTCTAAATTACAAGATGAATCAATTTTTAAACATTTGAAAGCATAAAAAAAATATACAAAAAGAGTGGAAACAATGCTGTTTAAACTTCATAACATAAACTATAAATATTATAAAGTATTTTAAATAATAATGAATTTTAGGCTCGCTCTCTGCCCACCAACTTTAAACCCTCCTAAAGAAAGCTTAATCTTTGACCACCATCTGTACTTTGATATAGAGTATAGTGTATAACATCAGCCAAGCAGCCCTGTCGCAACTGCAGTTTGTAGGAAATCAGGATGCTAATCAAAACCAACCACAAATCCCACATAAGCCCAGTCCTCACATCCCTTCATTTGAATAGATTTCAAGATACTGCTTTTCACACACAAGGTCCTACATGGTCTTACCCTTACATTTCCAAACGTTGGCATCCCTTTCTCCATCTACCTGTAGGCCTCTCAGATAATCTAACCAAAGGCTCTTATTCATACTCAACGTCCGCCACAAATCCAAGGGTCCCTTCCCATCCCAACCCTCTGGAAGAGTTTCACCCCTCTGTTAGTATCTGTAAACAATGTCAAGAAATGTATGTATGTTGTTTATTTTTCTGTATCCTGTGAGGCATTTCTAACTTGTTCTAACGGGTGTTATATGAATACAATTTTACTTACTTAGTACAACCATAGCAGAAGAACAGTTCTCACCCACTAGTTCCAACCCAGCAAAGGTTTTGTGTTGTCTGTGGTGGTCCCGTCCTTTCACTATCCTCCCTGTCATCAGTTCAGCCTGGTGTGCGACAGAAGCAGCTTGATTGAAGCATCGCAGTCCGTCTACATGGCTGGTCTTCTGGTTGGAGCGCTGGTGTTGGGGCAGATGGCTGATAGGTACGCATTCACTCCCATCTTCACTCCATGTACATGAGAGTTATGATTGCTTTTTAATGGCAAGTTTAAATGACTGAACAGAAACACGTCTGCATTCATACTGTTTTAGACTTACAGTGTATCTGCTAAAAGGATCTACATTTTTACTGCCCATATGTGAGGCAAAGACCGCATGACCATTCTTCTCTTCTCTTTGTAGGTTTGGTCGACGTTTTGTGGTCCTGCTCTCACTACTACTCCTGTTTTTGTTTGGTGTTGGTTCCGCTTTCTCACCCAACATCTATGTTTATATAGCTGTCAAATTTTTAAGTGGCATCTCCATTTCAGGCATTGTTGCTAATGCGTTTGTCATAGGTAAGTAAGAAGTTTACTACTGAATCAGTGATTGTCTGGGCTTCATTGTAACCCGCACATCTCGTCTTTTACTATTATTATTAGTATTAGTATTAGTATTAGTATATTAGTATTATTGTTATTACAGACAGCAGCTACATTCTGATCATATTTCTGATATGATATATTAGTGTGTCTATTGCCAGTAGAAACATTTGAAGTGAAGTCACAAACTATACTCTTATGCAGAGCATATGGTGTCATAGTAATGTTGATTATTTCTCACATGCTCATTTTCTTTACAACACAGGAATAGATGTGGGTCTTCTGAATTCAGGCTAATATACAGTGCATCCAGAAAGTATTCATACTGCTTCACTTTTTCCACATTTTGTTATGTTACAATCTCATTCCAAAGTGTATTAAATTAAAATTATCCCTCAAATTTCTACACAAAATATGTCATAATGACAAAGTGAAACAAGTTTGCTTGAATTTTTTTAAATGAAAAACAAAAAATGTAACATGTTACAAAAACTGTAACATGTACATAAGTATTCACACCCTTTGCCATGACACTCAGAATTGAACTCAGGTGCATCCTGTTTCCACTGATCATCCTTCAGAGGTTTCTACACCTTCAGCTGAGTCCACCTGTGGTAAATTCAGTTGATTGGGCATGATTTAGGAAGGCACACACCAGTCTATATAAGCCCTCATAGTGGACAATCCATGTCAGAGCACAAACAAAGCCATGAAGTCAAAGAAATTGTCTGTAGACCTCTGAGACAGGATTGCGTTGAGGCACAGATCTGGGGAAGGGTAGTGAAAGATTTCTGCCGCACTGAAGGTCCCAAAGAGCACAGTAGCCTCCATTATCCATAAGTGGAAGTTTGGAACCACTAGGACTCTTCCTAGAGCTGGCTGCCCGACTAAACTGAGTGATCGGGGTAGAAGGGCCTTAGAGAGGGAGGTGACCAAGAACCCAATGGTCACTCTGACAGAGCTCCAACGTTGCTCTGTGGAAATGGTTGTCCTTCTTGAAGGACAACCATTTCTGTAGCACTCCACCAATCAGGCCTGTATGGTAGAGTGGCCAGATGGAAGCCACTCCTCAGTAAATTGCATATAAAAGCCTGTCTGGAGTTTGCCTAAAAGCTCCTGAAAGACTCTTAGGCCATGACAAATAAAATTTCCTGGTCTGATGAAACAAAGATTGAACTCTTTGGCATGAATGACGAACGTCATGTGTGGAGGAAACCAGGCACTGCTTATAACCTGGTCAATACCGTTCTTACTGTGAACCATGGTGGTGGTAGCATCATGTCATGCTGTGGGGATGTTTTGTGGCAGCAAGAACTGGGAGACTATGGATAAGGGAAAGATGACTGCAGCAATGTACAGAGACATCCTTGCTGACAACCTGCTGCAAAGTGCACTGGACCTCAGACTGGGGTGAAGTTTAATCTTCCAACAGGACACGACCCTAAGCACACAGCCAACATCACAAAGGAGTGGCTTCAGGACAACTCTGTGAATGTCCTTGAGTGGCCCAGTCAGAGCCCAGAATTGAACCCTATTGAGCATTTAAGGAAAAATCTGAAAATGGCTGTGCACTGATGCTCCCATCCAACCTGATGGAGGTTGAGAGGTTCAGCATTGTGGGAGAAACTGCCCAAAAATAAGTGTGCCAAGCTTATAGGATCACACTCAAAAAGACTTGAGGCTGTAATTGCTGCCAAAGGGGCTTCAACAAAGTGTTGATCACAGGCAGTGAATACTCATGTACATGTTATATTTTTGTTTTTTTTTATTTTTTATGAATTTAAAAAAAAAAATCAAGCAAACTTGTTTCACTTTGTCATTATGGGGTATTTTGTGTAGAATTTTGAGGGGAAAAAATGAATTTAATACATTTTGGAATGAAACTGTAACATAACAAAATGTGCAAAAAGCAAAGCGATGTGAATACTTTCCGGATGCACTGTATGTACTAGCAGAATCTGAACTAAAAGCATCAAGGACCTGACCATACTTTATCCATCACAAATTTGTCATTTTGATTTTACAAAAAACATGGCATTTTGTTTTAAGTTATGCTGTGATTTGTTGCCTTGTTGCTGTTGTTCCTTTACAATCAGCAACACAAAGTGTGTCTGCAAGGCTGTAACATCTAAATGAAGGCCACTGATGGTTGATGCTTTGACTCCGAAGCTGCAAAAGTTGTGACATTTCCGCAGTACTTGTGCCTTGATTTGTTGCATTGTGTCGCAGGCACTGAATTAATTGATCTGCACGCACTAACTTTCAAAAATAGCATGGCACAGAAGATGGCATTTCTGTCTGTGTTTTTACTTTGAAGGTGGTGAGTGGAGTGATTCCTCCAAGTTTGCTCTCTGCACTATTCTCTGCCACTCTTTCTTCCCTCTTGGACTGATGATGCTGTCTGGCATTGCCTATTTGATCCGCAACTGGAGGATCCTGCAGCTGGTGCTCTTCAGCCCCCTTGTCCTTGTCTTGGGTATCTTTTACTGGTAAGCAGCCTTTCAGGTCATTTTTATTGCTTTCAAAGGTAATCTCCATTTAATCAAATAGAATTAAGCATATATTATAGCTTGTGATCATGAACCCTACATCTCAATTAGGATTCTTCCAGAGTCAGCACGCTGGCTCATCACTCAGGGCAGGAAGGAGGGAGCCATAAAGGAGATCCAGAGGGCAGCCAAGGTGAACGGGAGGAAGGTCCCTGAAGAGCTGTTAGACAAGGTTGACTGCATCAAATGGACTTTGGCTTTATGTTTTGTTTTTTGTTTTTTAAAAAAGCCCTCAAATAAACTGTACACAACTGTAAACTATACACTCTAACTGAAAATGACACCTACATTGTTTAGCTGGAGGCTGAGAGTACATCCAAACGAGGAAACATGTTGCACATCTTCAGGATATCATATCTGAGAAAGCGTGCTCTCATAATGAGCTGCATCTGGTGAGTATACATTTCCACCACATCTTCAGCCCCACCTTTGTGTCTGCGCTGAGATCATCTCTTTAACTCTGTTAATAGGTTTGGAACAAGTCTGATGTACTACGGACTGAGCCTGAATGTTGGCAGTTTCGGTCTGGATATCTACCTCACACAGTTCATCTTTGGTATGGTAGAAGTTCCTGCACGCCTGGGCAGTTTGCCTTTCATCCAGCGCTTTGGGAGGAAAATATGTCAAGCAGGTGTCCTGTTGTTTGGAGGTTGCGCCTGTCTTGCCATACTGGCAGTTCCAAAAGGTACTTTGTTGTAAAGTAATAAAAATCTGTTATATCTTTTACCTTATTCTTGAGAGGGAGGAAAATTAATATTTTAATTGATTTACTAACATTATTATTTGTCTTGTGAGCATAGCTACATCCAGAATACCCTAATCTAATACATGCATTAGATCCTGGCACATACATTTAATTTATTAAGTTATTTCATTTGTCGCAAATGTGTTTATTTATTTGTCCATCAGACCTTCCTGTCGTGATAACAGTCATAGCTGTAGTGGGAAAATTTGCTGCCACTGCCAGTTTCTCCATAGTTTATGTTTACACTGCAGAGCTATACCCCACTGCTATAAGGTAAGGTAGGTAAAGCCCCAGAGGTAAAACACAAAATCTGTTGTTAGACTTAATATTGGCAGAAAATGCCATCTTTGTTATTAGTGCATGCTTATAAGTCCATTGTCTATAGACAAAGCGGCGTCGGTCTAAACTCCATGTGCGCTCGTGTGGCGGGCATCCTGGCTCCACTGATCAGGCTCATGGTCGTCTACCATCACACCATCCCCATGCTGATATATGGGATCATCCCCATTGCTGCTGGAAGTGTCTGTTTTCTGCTGCCCGAAACCCGCAATGTTGAACTGCAGGACCACGCTGAACTCATGTGAGTCGATGAACCCGTTCGCAACCAACAACTTATTTTGCTTACAAGCACCTCAAAGCAGTTCTATAAAATAATCTTATTGTATTTACTTTCAGAAAACCTGCGGACAGACCTGTTGAAATTGGATCTTTCCCCAAAACAGGAAAGAGCACAAAAATGTAATGGATTTCACCATTTTTGTTCCATATCAGAAAATACAGTTCGGTGATCTTGGCTGACAACTAAACACAAAGCTTCAACTGAATTATGATGAATTCTTACATAACATACATAATAAAACATAATTTTATTTTTTGTAGTTGCCATCTGTTTAAATAATTCACTGCCATAGAGGTTTGGTAACTGTGATTTGTATGTACAGTATATTAAATTATGGACATGTATATTTGCTATGGATTTGTTTGTTTGTTAATTTTAATTGTGTAATAATGGACAGAGTGTGTGTTATTTTTTCCCTTGGATGTGTTCCCCTTGTATATATAGCTACAAGTCAACTGTTGTGCATTACAAAAATAAAGGGAATAAGCGGACATTTTGATATGCCATAGCACAGTGTAACATTATGTCACTTTGTATTCATCTTTGGACTGCTTGTTTGCACAATTGTAACGTCACTGACACAAAAAAGTTAGCAGCCAGCTGGTGAACACAGAGCAACATTAAGCAGCAAAAAGATCAAATAAATGTGTTAGATAGCCAGAAACACAACTTCAAATGAACGCTAGTGGTGCTCCATATTTGCTGGATGTGTAAATGGTTAACATGCTTGTGTGTGTACTGTTAACACCACGGAGAGAAAAATATAGATTGATGTTGCTTTGAATTTTGTTATCTTGCATCTTGTGGTTAAAACCGCTCAGAATGTTTTATTGTTTGTGTTAGATCTGTCACACCTGTGCTTTCACCTGCACGATGTTGGTACTCCACACTGGTTCACAAACCTTTTAATGGAATATGCCGCACAATTTAAGTGGTATTTATCATCTGATCGTCTTTCATTGTATGATTCTTCTCTGCTATTAATGGCATAAATAAAACCCAAGCAGACTGGCAGATTTTGTCAGTTGTGACTGTGACTGACTTGTTTGTCTTGCAAAAATATTTTTCTGTATGTATTTGACAGCTTATTAAAATGGGATGCAAGACAATGCTGCAGATGACAGCCTCAGTATTGTGCCCTCTGGTACAGTTTATGTATTTTCATATTTGTTATTCCTGCTGATTCTGATGAAATCATGCTAACTCTGCACTTAAAAGCGAACTTGCACATCTTTCATGCCAGACATGCAGTGATACTAAAAATAGCTAAGTCTTTACATTTTGCTTGGATTTCAGCTTTTGGACTCCACCATTTGTATATCCAAAGGTGTTGCTTTTCTAGATTTTGCAATACTTTTGCTGCTGTTCTATAGCAGCGGGGATATCTCGATGGTTGTATATGGTCTCATGTTTTGGTATTGAACTTTGCCCCCCTTTCTTATCTCTTTTATTCTGCTTTAAACTCTTGTGCCAGCAAAGTGTGTGCAAAGTTTTGTAGATTGCAAAGTTGTGATATGCTCAGTATCTGTATCATCATCCCTTCTACCTGTCTAATATTTAACAGTTGCTGGAACAGGAACAAGAAGTGTTGTTGCCTGCAAAGTGCCATCACACTGCACTTGGAAGAAGAAGAACTTGAAGAAGCGCTGCATATTCAACCACATATCAATATGAGCGACTTTGGGCAGATCCTAAAAGAGATTGGAGAATTTGGCTTGTTTCAGAAACAGTTATTGATTGCATTATGCATGTCCAGCTGGTTTTCTGCCTTTGAAGTTATTGGTCAGGTGTTTACAGCCCTGAGCTTCCCACATCACTGTAACACCGACTGGATTTTGGAGCGTGGGTTCAACCTGACGGAGGAGAGACAAAGAAATCTCACCCTCCCTGTGAACAAGGATGGAAATTTTGAAAGCTGTAAGATGTTCACACCTGTGGATTTGGATTTGGAAACCATTGAAGCATATGGGATTAACAGTACAATTGGATGTGTAGATGGATGGGACTATGAGGCACCCACAGGTACTTCCAGCATTGTGACAGAGGTAAACAAATGGGTTACTTTATTAAATTCTCTGTGGTCTGGAGGTCTTTCAGGGTCCCTAAGTATTCCTTGCTTTCAGTTCATTCTTAGACTTATTACCTTCATTCCTGTTTACAGTTTGATCTGGTTTGTGACAAGAGTGGTCTGATTGAGGTGTCGCAGTCCGTCTTCATGGCAGGTTTTCTGGTTGGAGTACTGTCTTTCGGAGCAGTTTCTGACAGGTATGAATCCTTAACACTGCAGCAACATTGTCAGAAGTTTCTGTGATTTTTGCTTTCATAAGAGCCATTCTTCTCACCGTTGCTAATATTTTTAGAATATTCCAACATGTTGGAATAAAAATGTAGATTAAATAATGTAAGTGTTGAGCCATACACAGAGGAATCTATAACTTAATATTGTGCCCCTGTAAAGAACTGGAAGTATATATGCTCTTTTTGCTCTTTTTCTTCTCTCTTTGTAGGTTTGGGCGACGCGTTACGATCCTCCTCTTGCTCCTCTTGCAGTTCTGTTGTGTGGCTTCTGCTTTCTCGCCTAACATCTATGTTTACATAGTTGGCAAATTTTTCGCTGGGGCCTTCAGTGTTGTTGTAATGATCACCTGTGTGATGGGTATGTCCTCTTTTCTCGCCTATTATTGTCATTGGTGTTACCATAGTTTTTGCTGTTGAAAACCTTTTTTAAAACCATTAATTTAGATTGTTATTATTATTATTATTATACCAGAGTTGTATTGCCTTGTCTTATCACAGGAGGTTAAAGGCAATATATCACGAGAACAATATAATTACGTCACTTTCACATTACATTACCTGGAACAAATATATCTGATCTGAAGAGCATAAGACGACAAAACAAGAGAGAGTATCTGAAACGTGTGTTGAAATGGATGTTTAATGTCAGGTCGATTAATCAAAGAAACCTCATCCTTTCCATGATGATCATAATCCTGTAGCTCATCAGTATATAAAGTAACTCTGAAAGATTGGCTGGAACACATAAACACACAGTCAAAAATCTGAAAAAATATAGTCAGGACTAATGTGAAGTACGCCGATCAGCCGCAACGTTATAACATAGTTCTAACCCCACCCTCAAAGCACAGGACCCAAAGGACCCAATGCCAATGTCAGTGTCCACAAAATACCCCCAGAGGTCCTGTGTCCTTTCTCCTGACAGGTCAATCCAGTTTCAGCCTATTCTGGTGCATCTGGTATCTCTCAAACAGGCTGGGATCAGGGGAGTGTAGAGGCAATCGTTGTGGTTCTTGAGACATTCCTGAGCCATTTTCAAAGTGTGACAGGGTACATAGTCCAGCTGGGGGGGGGGGCTGTTGCTCATGGGAAGAGCCATTGCCATGGGGGATGGGTGTATGGGGGTGGTGTGTGTCAAAGAACATCCAGTTGATTGCCAGAACCCAAGGCTTCCCCATAGAACATTGCATTGTGAAGATATGATTAATTTTATTCACTTCTCCTGTCGGTGGTTGTAATGTTGTGGCTGATCGGTGTATACTGCATAGAGTTTGTAGTAGATTGGTAATCTTGGCATGTCCCTTTGAACTTGTGAGTGGGATAAAAAAAAAAAAGCTCAGCTAGACTGCAAGCCTGTGGTGACCACTGAAGTAAAATAATTTTCAATAATTTCCTATCCACATTTTTCACACAGGGGTAGAGTGGACTGATTCCTCCAGGGCTGCTCTTTGCACAGCGTCCATTTTGATATCCTTTTCGACTGGACTGATGGTGTTGTCCGGTGTTGCATATTTAATCCGTCACTGGAGGACCCTGCAGCTGGTTCTCATCAGTCCTCTCCTCATTGTCATGGGACTCTATTACTGGTCAGCAGCTTGTCTGGCCATAACACTTTGACTTAGTTTATAAAGTGCTGTTCACTAAAAACATTGTTATAGTTAATAATGACAACATCTGAATTGCACTTTGTGATTTTGAACCTGTGCTCCAACAGGTTACTCCCAGAGTCAGCTCGCTGGCTTGTGGTCCAGGGCAGGAAGGAGGAGGCAATAAAGGAGCTCCAGAGGGCAGCAAGGGTGAATGGGAGGACGATCCCAGAGAATCTGCTAGATAAGGTGAGCTGCATCAATCTTTACACTTTAAATAAAATCATAATGAACCTTTCCATGACACGTGTGCGTTCTCTAAAACTTACTTTTCCTTGTTTAGCTAAAGGTGGAGGATACCTCTGAAAGAAGGAACATGTTGGATATCTTCCGAATATCGTATTTGAGAAAACGTACCCTCATAATGTCCCTTAACTGGTCTGTCTTGTTTTATTCTTGTTTTAGTCTGTCTTTATTTATTTGTTCTTGTTTAATTGATATAATAAATAGTAGACTTTTGTCCCAATAATTTTAAATATTTGCAAAACTGATTGTGTCTTTCCAATTCTGACCTTCTAGGTTTTCATCAAGTCTTCTGTATTATGGACTGAGTCTGAATGTAGGCAGTTTTGGCCTGAGTATCTACCTCACGCAGTTCGTTTTTGGTATTGTTGAAATTCCCGCAAACCTGAGCAGTTGGGCTCTGATTCAGTACTTTGGAAGGAGGATCTCTCAAGCAGGCTTCCTGTTCTTTGGAGGCGCTGCTTGCCTTGTGATCCTTGCTGTCCCAAAAGGTACTTTCAAAAAAGCTTTTTATCATCATAAAACATTTGGTTATGGACAAGGTACATTAAGTATTTCTGAAATATATTATTTATGCAACAGATCTCCCAGTGGTGGTGACAACCCTAGCTGTGGTGGGCAAATTTGCTGCTACTGCCTCTTTCAGCACAGCCTACATTTACACTGCAGAACTATACCCAACCGTTTTAAGGTACTGTCACTTTCTGCTGCTGCTCGTGATGATTACATACAAAAATCTTAGCAACCATGGTTTGTGTTAACACTGAATTTTAGAATATTCGGAATTTGAATTGAAAAGATTAAAAGCATTATTAAAATTATCAATAGAATGTAAAGAAATGTCAGTTTTGAAGTTGTGTCAAACATGTCTATAAACAAATACAATTTTGTTTGCCTTGTTTATTTACCAATTTCCCAATACTGGGGAATATTGCCTCGTAATATATATCGTAATAATATTACTGTGCTCTGTAATTATTAAATAGATAAACATTATTAATGTCTATTATTATTATCTCTTGTCTCCCCCTTTGCTTATGTATTTATCTTGGTACAGGTAGCCCACTCAGCAAGTTTTTCTTTACTTAATAGTTACAGTGTAATTTGTGGGCTGCAATCTGAAATGCTACCAAAATCATCTCAATCATTGTACAATTCCTGTTGAGTCTAAGAAGAAGAAGAAGAAGAAGAATCAGATTGTGAATCTATTGTATGTTCTTGCAGGCAGAATGGTGTAGGTGTGAACTCTATGTGTGCTCGTGTGGCGGGCATCCTGGCTCCACTGATCAGGCTCCTGGAGGTCTACCATTACACCATCCCTATGCTGATATATGGCATTGTCCCTGTTGCTGCTGCGGGATTGTGTTTGTTACTGCCTGAAACCCTCAATGTTGAGCTTCAAGACCACACTGAGCTGAAGTGAGCATTTCAAATACTGTCTGTATTAAGTGGAAATACTTCTATTTTATAATACCTTTTTCTATTTTTGATTTTAGAAAACCAATAAATGGCCCTACATGGAACAGTGCTGAAGAGATTATTGAAGAACACAAATCATAATATTCTAATCATAATTAGAAGTAAAAGTTTCTCTTTTTGTTGAGCTTCAAGACCACACTGAGCTGAAGTGAGCCGAGTATAAATACTGTATTTGAAAAAGGAAATTGAACAGTTAAATAGTTCTTGATTATAATACTTTTTTTCTGTTTTTGATTTTAGAAAACCAGTTAAACGACACATGGGAAACAGAGGCAGTGCTGCACAAATTACTGAAGAGCACAAATTGTAACTTTGCCATGGAATCATAACTGGAAGTTCACAGTTTCTCATTTTCTTTATTATCTGACAACAAGTCTTTGAAATTTTAACCGCAATTCAAGATCTGGGTCTGTATAATTATGGAGGGATTTTAGTTTGTTTCATTTTAAAGGTCACAATTTGCTTTAATTTTAGAGCATTTTATGGCTGCAAGTTTATTAGAAATTGATTTATTCACACAAATGGCTCCATCTTTTGAGTCAGACCCAAATCCAATGTACAATATATTTAGGTACGTATATATCAGAGACAGTGGCTTAGGAAAAAGCAGAGTTTATGTGGTCCTTGGCCAGGACTGGCATGCCTGACTTCAACTTTATTTACTGTATGTTTGAAGATGTATGTGTGGAGATGTTAGTTGGCTGCATGTATATGCAGCTGAATGTGTGATTTATACTCTGTATTTAATTTCTTTTGTTTTCATTGAATGAATGGTGCTTTGTAAAAAAGTGTTATATAAATAAAGCTGAACTAAGCAGAGCTCATTTATTATCGGGGCTATGATCTGTAATTTTATTGCTTTGTATGAAGTTTTACAAGTTTTCCTTGTGACTGGTTAAAAATTAATTTTCAAGAGTAAATATGTTCATCGATGTGCCAGATGTTTGACACTTACCACAAGGCTCATCCACACCTCACACTGCACTTTGATGAAGAAGCACTGCAAATCCAGCCACAAGTAACATGAGCAACTTTGGGCAGATCCTGAAAGAGATCGGGGAGTTTGGCTTGTTTCAGAAACGGTTATTAATTGCATTAAGCATCACTAGCTTATTTGCTGCCTTTGACAGCATTAGTCAGGTGTTTTCAGGCTTGAGTTTCCCGCATCACTGTAACACAGACTGGATTTTGGAACGTGGGGCCAACCTGACTGATGAGAAACAAAGAAATCTTACCATCCCGATGAACAAGGATGGAAAATATGAAAGCTGTAAGATGTTCACACCTGTGAATTTGGATCTGGAAACCATCGAAGCATATGGGATTAACAGTACAACTAGATGTGTAGATGGATACCCACAGGTACTACCAGCATCGTGACAGAGGTAAGTAAGGAAATAATCAGCGCCCAACTTTATTAAATTCTCTGTGGTCTGGAGGTCTTTCAGATTCCCTAAGTATTCCTTGCTTTCAGTTCATTCTTAGACTTATTACCTTCATTCCTGTTTACAGTTTGATCTGGTTTGTGACAAGAGTGGTCTGATTGAGGTGTCGCAGTCCATCTACATGGCAGGTGTTCTAGTTGGGGCTCTGATTTTTGGGGTATGACGAAAGTATGCAAAATGAAAAAAATGTTTGAATGTATCTGTTCAAGTTTTTTGAAAGTACCAAAAGGTGTTCTTTGGAGGCGCCGCTTGCCTTGTGATCCTTGCTGTCCCAAAAGGTACTTTCAAAAAAGCTTTTTATCATCATAAAACATTTGGTTATTGGCAAGGTACAAGTATTTCTGAAATATATTATTTATGCAACAGATCTGCCAGTGGTGGTGACAACCCTAGCTGTGGTGGGCAAATTTGCTGCTACTGCCTCTTTCAGCACAGCCTACATTTACACTGCAGAACTATACCCAACCGTTTTAAGGTACTGTCACTTTCTGCTGCTGCTCGTGATGATTACAAACAACAGTCTTTGATCAGTGCACAGTTCTTGACAATTCTATTGTATGTTCTTGCAGGCAGAATGGTGTAGGTGTGAACTTTATGTGTGCTCGTGTGGCGGGCATCCTGGTCTACCATTACACCATCCCTATGCTTATATATGGCATTGTCCCTGTTGCTGCTGCGGGATTGTGTTTGTTACTGCCTTAAACCCTCAATGTTGAGCTTGAAGACCACACTGAGCTGAAGTGAGCATTTCAAATACTGTCTGTATTAAGTGGAAATACTTCTATTTTATAATACCTTTTTCTATTTTTGATTTTAGAAAACCAATAAATGGCCCTACATGGAACAGTGCTGAAGAGATTATTGAAGAACACAAATCATAATATTCTAATCATAATTAGAAGTAAAAGTTTCTCTTTATGTTGGTTTATTATCAAGTATGAAAGGTGACAACCACAATTTTACAAAAAAATCAAACTCAGTAGTTATTAAGGTTAAAACATTTTTGAAGGGATTAATTTCATTTCATACTAAAAGTACAACTCCTAATCATGCTGATCAGTCTGCGATGCCAGGAGTCAGCTCAGAGGGGAGCTTGGAGCAGAGCAGCTGTTCCTTTTAGTTAAAAGGAGGTCTTAAATAATGTGCTTAGCCCGCTACCATCATCACCAGAGCCCAGATAAGCAGAAGAAAATGGATAAACACCTCTTCCCAAAATGTTCTTAATTTAGAGAATTTACCATTACCAATATGTGGACCACAGTTTCTCCAACACTATTTGAGCATGTTGCGTTGATTCTAGCCAGTGTTTCCACTGTCCAAAACAATCTTGTGATTATCTTCCATTTAAGTTCCTCTCATGTATTTGAATTTGTTAGATGTGCATCAGTGCATATTCCTTCCCCTTCTGTAG
This sequence comes from Scatophagus argus, assembly GCF_020382885.2. Classification (NCBI taxonomy): domain Eukaryota; kingdom Metazoa; phylum Chordata; class Actinopteri; family Scatophagidae; genus Scatophagus; species Scatophagus argus. Next base: position 7,013,134 of record NC_058510.1, read on the forward strand.
TATGTCTGCAGTAATTTCAGTTTCCCACCTCCCCTTCATCTGTAGTTCATGTAGTATATTCAAATTCATGTTTATGAATAATGTTACAGTTCTATATACATAGAACCTTCTTAGTAACATTTCTAGTAGGGGGGACTTTGAATGCTAATATATTTAATGCCATCTTTAAGCCATTTAAATCCGCTCTGGAGTTAGCCATTGTTTTGTCCCCATTTCATTTATAACTCGAGAAGTACTCATATGTGAAAAGAAAATCCTTTAATGAGGGATTGTTATTGTAGGTACTCATCTAAAGTGCCAGATGTTTGACACTTCCACACCTCTCACTGCACGTTGATGAAGAAGTGCTGCAAATTCAGCCCCACATCAATATGAGCGACTTCGGGCAGATCGTAAAAGATGCTGGGGAGTTTGGTTTGTTTCAGGAAAAGTCACTGACTGTATTAAAGAGTTGGGTCTAGACCTACTCTAATTGGAAAGTGTCACGAGACAACTTTTGTTGTGATTTGGTGCTACATAAATAAATTGAGCTGAATTGCATTGGGTTATGTATCCTCAGCTTGTTTGGACCATGACAGAAGCGATGATTAAAATCTCACTCTTTCAGTGAGCAAGGTTGGAAGGTGTGAAGGCTCTTAAAGACTCTCAAAGACAAGACGCGAACAGTTCAGCAGTGCTACACTGTAGGAGCCTCTTTATTAAAGACATAGCAGTAAAAATTTCAGTGGTGGAATTTTCTGTGGAACTATTACACTTGTATCCAGAACAAAATTACTTTGTTTTTGATTCTTCTGTTATCCCAGTTACAGTCACATTTACAAACCACTCTGTGTTCACAAAAAGTATTACACAAACACATTTAGTGTAATTTGATGTAGAATTTGAGAAATAAAGTGTGGTTTCACCAAATTTACTGAATGAAACGGATATGATTGCATGTGTCACCATCTGTTACGCTTCAGTATCTTACAATGATTAAGCCGTTGTTGCAGTTTTAGTGGGTGGGTTATGTGTTAACATATTATCATTCATTACCAATAAGTATATGAACACACTGATTTTTTCAGACTTGAGTTACAGGTGCTCATAGCGTGGTGACTTAAACACATCCTCAGGAAGATTTTCCGTGTTGTCAGCGTCAACATCAGCTGAGGACAGAAAAACAGAACAGTTTTCAAAAAAGAAACCATGGTAATGAATTATTATATATATGGCATGAAAGAATACATAGTAAAGGTAGAAAGTGTTGCCTGCTCGTACTCACATTTTCACTGATTATTTATGCCTCTGACTCATAGGTCGCCATGTCAGTATTATTCCTTAGAAGCCATCGGTTCTTGTGTTGAACATGTCCAAAACCCTCATCATAATTCCCTTTTCTTCTGAACAGTTGTTGGTAGTGAAATATACAGTAGAATTCCCCATGCAACGGTGCATAACTGTACATGCTACAAATGAGCACAATTTGTCAGTTAAAGTTCAAATTAAGGCCTGTAGTTAGAAAATTTACATGCATATTTCACTTTGCATATTGTCAATCATTTGAAATCCTTCAAAAGCCACATTTTATTTGTCACAGCAGGAAACGTGCATACTGAAACAAAGATGGCTGCTATTCCTGCCATTATATTAGTTCAATCCAATACAACAATTACTGTTACTTGTCAAATTAAAATGTCTACTCTGAAAAAAAAAAAATCTATTCAACTTTAGTTTTATTTGACATTTGTCATTTGGGATTCAGTGTTTCAGGTGATTTTTGTGTAAAATACTTGAAGATCTCACCTTAATTTTTTCTTGCACTGTTTACAACAGAAGCAAGTTTTGTGAAAAATGTATTTGTCTGCAGTAATTTTTTCCATTGGATAAACCGGCTTCAAACAGGCTGAACACGTCTCTTGAAAAGCTGCTTGAAACTGAGAAATTAAAATCAGACAAATAAAACTTAGTGTTGTTAATATAAAAAACCCCCCCGATAATAGTAAGCATGAATAAAAAATCACAAAGATAAATGAAAACCAATAATACATATTTAATTTCAAATGCAAATCAAAAACAACGAATGCAAGCTAAAAGTAAACTCAAGCATCAGTAAGAAAATCTGAAATTCACAAAAGCCTAAGTAAAAATATAACGTACAAACAAGTCATAATAACCAACATGATTCAGATCTTAGCAAATACAATTATGTGCAAAAGAACCTCCTCGTTCAGAATATGGAAACTAATGGCGAACAAACCACACCTGTCTATGAATGGTTTAAGGTTTCTGATTGATCGGCAGCTGAACTTCGGGATACTTTGTGACCTGATACGTAGCTGGACTGACCAATGCCTGACCTGTGGATGCTGTCAACTCCGGCTGGGCAGTGAAAAAAGTGGAAGTTGTAGAAGAGTAAAACCGGTTTCCAAAGTTATCAGTTCTCTCATAGTTCTCTGTTACTGTTTTGGTGCCCATAATATTGTTTCCCTCATGGTCGGTCTGCACCTCGAATACACTGAGCTCTCGTTTAGGGTTCATTTGGTTGTAAGAGGATTGTTTTTGACTTCCCTTTTTGGGGTCCCTTTTTCTGTTCTGAGCAGGGCTGTTGCATGTCAGGGTTTTTGTTGTCCGGAATTTCTCCTCTGTCTTTGGGCCGTGTTGACATGTTGGGCAGACTTTGTTCTCTGGAGGAGGAACCTCTGTTTTATTTGTCTTTCTAGCAGCTGACTGGATGGAGATGAAGGCAGGTGAAGAGGGAGGACTTGTTCGTTGTTTTGCAGAGGCTGTTTCAATGCTTGCACTTTGACTAACAGACAGAGCTTTGTTTTCCTGTGGTGTACAAATTACCTGTGTCGGCAGTGATTTTGTTTTGCTTGAGCCGATGCTAATTTTACTAATATTACCAGAGGACGGGGACCCTTCCACGCTCCCTAGTGACTCTTTAAATAGGCATGATAAACCAGCAATGTCTGAGTCAGATTTCAAAGTGGAGACAGAATAAAGAGCCTTCTTTATGGCTCCCTCTATGTCCATGAGTCTGGCTAAAGTCTGTTCTTTTAGATTAATGATTTCTTCACTAGCTCGCTCAAGATCCCCAAAAACATGTGCCATCGAGGACTTGCTTTTGGTGTTGTCTCTTATTAATGGAATCCTCTCTTCTTTGTTTTCTACTTCTACCTTCTTTTGTTTCTTTTTGTCAGAGCTGACAACCCAGTCAGGGACATTCTCAAATACTCGTCTCAGAGACCCTACGTCAACCTCGCTTGTGTCCTGTTCAATTTCTTCTACTCTACTGAGAATGCTCTGCAATTCCTCCTGCTTTCGCAAGTTGTCAAAAATTTCCATGGCTGCTGTTATATTCCCTCTTATGATCTCATCCATGTGAACTGACAGACGCTGTCGGCGTTCGTCCTCTGTCTCAGTTCGCCCTTTCTTTGCCCTCATCTCAACTTTGTCTTTGTTGTCAGCAGTTTGTCCACAGATGTTTGGGTCATTGCATGATTGACCAGAGAGTGATTGTTGTGGTTCTTCAATCACATGTGTGAGAATTGAGGAATTACTATCTACAGACGCGTGGTCTGTTTTTTTGTTGTCTGACTGGGCAATTTTTACTCTTTTTGGCTTTACGGGTGCATTCTTCATTGAGAGTGTCTTTTTACCCACAAATTTCTTGCATTCTTCATGAAAATCTACATGGCTTTCATCTGTTTCATTTGTTTTCTCTTTGACTGAGAAATCCTGAGGGTTTTTCTCATGTGCTATCACATTTTTCTCCTGATGTTGATTGATAATATTTTCATCTGTGTTATTACATACCAAGGTGATGACTGAACCTTGGGCTTGAGGCCTTACTTCAGTTTCCTGAGACACAGGTACAGCATCATCAGAAAGCTCACTTCTCTGAAGGTCCACTAAATCAGACCTTGAATTTACACTATTGTTAATCTTGAATAGGTCTTGCTTATGTACTTGAACAACTGGA